>NW_019641680.1:877993-1263585 GCF_000599845.2 Trichogramma pretiosum
CCCCCCCCCACACCACCACCAGCCAACAACAGCTTGCACGGAGCTTTTTAAGGAGTATACATAGTTATGTTTAGTACACGCGTGTACGTCCCGTAAGAGATAACGGGGCAGCAGCAGCCGAAGCAGCAGCAACGCCCTAAAAATAAAAGCGAAGAGAGAGAGAGAGAGCCAGCAAGGGGGTGAAAAAAGTGCAGTGCACGAGGCCAGCTACGTATATAGCAGCGCGCGCGTGACCCTTGGCCTCACACCCCCCCTGCCGCGCGCGCGCCCCCGAGTGACTCTGCAAGTGTGTCTACGCCTCTCTCTGTGTGTGTATATGGTGAATTATTACGTTAACATTGTCGACTGGCTCCAAGCCAGGGCCAAATTTGCTTTCGGTTGCCGCGCTCCGAACCCAAGTCGTCTATCTGTGTGTGTGTGGATGTAATGTAGGTTTACCTACGGTGCACCTATACACACACACGCACGCACGTACGAACGTAACGCCTATCCACACACCGTGTAGATGATATATCAATTATTCCTCGCTGCGCCCCTCTCGACGCGCAGAGCATAATCCGTACGTCACAGCGAGAGTCAAAAGCTTCGCGGAATCTATATAACGATATAAAAAAGGGGGGGCTATCTACGTACTCGGATCTTTTCTTTTGAGTCCCTTTAATCGCTCGTCTCGATTTAACTCGTTTATCCCCCGAATTATAACGATAGGATGTATAACTACGCGGATCTCCCTTTTATATGTCATCGAATTTGTGCTCTACGTCGATCGGGAGCTCTGGCCTTTTCTCTCTCCCGCGCGCGGCTTAATACTAATCGATCTGCACTTTTTCTCTCTCTCTCGCTCTCTAGCTCTCTTTCTTTTATTTCAGTGGTACAGGGGCGTTTTGGTCAGTCACCCCCACCCTCCTCCCGGACTTTGGCTCGTGTATTCGCTTATCTCGCTTATTCTTGCACGGTCCAATTGCGATATAAACTTGCGAGTTTCCTGGCAGGGCGAGGACTATATATTACAAGCGTGTGTTTCGTTACTTAGAGAATTGAGTGCAGCGGTGAAATTTCGTTGCTTTGTCTACGACGACGTGATATCTCTTGATTTTTTGTTTTTTTCTTGTTTTTTGGCTTAATCAGATTGTGTATTATGTAGGCGAAAACATCGAGTTGTATCGAAAAATATTTTTGTCCTATGATTATCAGCTATTGATATCGATAATAACAATTATAACAATAACATCAACATCGAATCGTAAAGAAATAATTGTAACTTTATTGTAATTGATTTAATTATAGTAACAGGCATCACACACACAAAAATCAAATTAATAAATCCATTCTCAAAACTGAAATGTTTAAAAGTAGCTTCATATGTACACATCATTGAAAATATTATTAAGCACAAACCATGATCACTTGTAAATGACTATGTAATAATAGGCTATGATAATAAATTTTGTAATTAACACAGCAACACAAAGACATCATTAACTTATATTAAGTAGTACATAGATTAAAAAGTATAACGATAGCTTTTTCTAACACTTAGCTGTTAATGTTATATGTTTTTTTTTTTATGTATCGGATTGTTTTTTTTATTCTTTTTAAATTCGTTAAAGAATTCACAATCGTTTTGATCGCGATGTATACAATGGATTAAGATCTGCTCTAAAGCAATATGTTGACATTTTATTCGACCAATTAATAATAATAACAATAACAAAAATAACAGAGCCGACGTGAAAGGCTATATATCTATGTAAACGCTCGCACACACGCGCCTTATGCCTCGGACGGTGCGAGCTTTTTTTTTACTGCAATCGTTACATCCTATATATTATTTTTATATACAAATTTTTCAATCGATCGTCATCGTTTTGAAACGCGCGCGAATGTGAAGCGACAAAAAAATTCTCTCTTATCGATTACGGGGAATTTAAAACTGATAATACTTTATATAAATATTAATATATAAAATTAATGGTCTCTCATGTCGGCATCGTTTCGTGATTACTTTACAAGTACCTACTTTGAATTATTTTCAAACGTAGTAGAGAAGTCTGCAAATGAAAGAAAAATTATGACTTCACCAATAATACACTACTGATGAAAAAATATACTACTATTTTAAAGAGAGAGAGAGAGAGAAAAAAAAACAGAAAAAATGAGGTGCATGCACATGTAGATCAGAAAAGTGAACTGTATGTATAATGCTCGTTTAATGCTCCTCCTTTTTTTTCCTCCTTTCCACTATACATGTATGACTAATTTCAGACCAAAACAGCGTATCTGCGTCCAACGCGCGCACGCGGAGGTCTCCACCGCCGCCGCCACGACGATTTGCATAAAATTTCAGCGCGAGTGGTTGTATTTCACGAGTAAAAAAAAAAGCGTCGTCTCCGTGCAAAATTTTTAGCTTCCAGACCTAGCCCGAGATAGTAGTAGAGACCCCCGGCCACGCGAAATTCTCCCAAAATTAGCTTATGTTTATGGCTTATTTTAAATATTTTCTACTCGAATTTCAGAAAGTCTAATGCAGTTCTTTTTAATTTGCGCGAGAATAATTTATGTCCTTTTGCATCCCGGCCCGCAGTACCAAGTTTCGTTGAATTATGAAAATTCTTAATTTGAACGACGATTTCTTGACCCAGTGCGAGCGGAATTTTAAATTTAAAAAAAAAGAAGAAAATAGCGAATTGCCTGCAATTACAATTTTACAGTTTATTATTTAAACGAGCGAGATCTAATGCATGTGCCCGGGATAATCCGTTTTATGAGCAATCGCGCATATTCGAAAAAGTACTTTAAATCCCGATAAAAAGCGAAAATTTTCTCGCCGTAAAATACGATCAGTCGCTTAATTTGCGCTGCGCAAATTGATAAAAGTTTTCGGGTGGGGGGGCGGCGCGGCTGGAAACGCAGATCCGATGTCCCGATTTGAAATTGCACTTTTATTATTTACGTATACGCATGATGAATTATGATTCTTTAAATAATATTTATGAGTTCGACAGTTATCGGTCGATTATAAAGTGCGAGCTGATATTTTGTGAAAGGTGTTTCGGTCACTGTCAGAAAAGTGATTTGCCCCTGTCGCACGAGTTGAAAAAAAAAAAAAAAAAAATTGATACGAATCGATACAACAGTCGATATAGAACACGCACACACAAAAAAATGAATGGTGGAGATGGTGCAGATACAGAGAGTGAGAGAAATTAGAATATGGAGGCGAAACGTCGAATGAATGTTATGCGTTATATTAAATTTCGGTTATATGACGAGAGCCTGTCGTGTCAAGGCAGTGGCGTATGATCATCGCGCGATGCAATATTTTGATGGTTTTTGCTTTTTTTTTTTTTTTTTATAATGACACAAAAGTTGCAAATGATGTGTTGAGATGTGATGGCGAATTAATGACGATGTTTCGAGAGAGGATATACATAATATGAGAGACGATATTGTCGATGGATTTTAAAGGCTTGGCATCTTACATGTGTCTGGACGTGGCTTTTCTTCGACCGCCATGAAGGCCGTGTTCTCCGCCGTTGGTATGTGTCCTTCTAACGAATTGACGCAGTTTAACATGCTCCTGTAAAATACCCGACGTTCATTTTTCTCTTCCTTTTGCGCAACTTTTTTTTCTCTTTTTTTTTTTTTTTGGTAATATGTCACATTGAGATTACAAATATATAAGTGAGTGCAGTACACCTAAATCATCACACACGCGCAAACTTCATTAATTGATTTACTCTACGTAAAACTTTATTCTCGTTCCACATACAGATCCTCGAAAAAAAGGTGGTCTGAGCAACGCAATATGGTATATATGTAGAGCTTGATATTGCCGTGCAAGTTAGACCACAGCTGGAAACCAAAACAAGTTGGTTTTTCATCCGAGGATGAAGCTCATATTCGTTGCACTTTTTATGTACAGTGAGTGCAAATATCTTAGCGGCGGTGTATTTACAGGGCAATTTTCGAATTCAAAGTTTCCCAGGCGCTCTCAATTATTCGGTGGTATTTTCATAGTCTGTTTCAGATTTTATTTTCAGGGCGCTTTCGTGCGGGCGAAATTGAATTCGGTGCTGGTTTTCTTTGGAGAGAACGTAACGATATGATTTACTCTCGTAAATATTTGTATATTTCATAAGATAATGGGTAAATATTAATCAGTTAATTAAAAATTATTTACATTGTCGAATGGAAATTGAAACTGTGTCACGAGCATGGAGGAATTAAAAATTTTAACTGCGTTTCAATCTTTATCAGATTATCAGACTTGGACGTGAAAGAAAAATAGACCTTTAGATATCAATAATATCTAGGTATAGTAAAAATGATCACAGAGTATTTTTTTAATTAAAAAATAATGTAATGTAACTGGAACAACTTTTTGGCAATCGAGTTTTTCATGCAATGACTGCTTTTTCTGACAATATCCATTAATTTTTTCAACTCTAATAATAGATCTTATAATTCATTTCACAGTTATTTTTATAAAGAATTTATATAAATGACGAGTGTCTATTTACTTTTTATGCCCCTCAAAGCTTTTCAATATTTATTTTTTACAAACTAATCGAAAAGATGCAACTTCACTGCTACTTTTGGTTTTTCCTAAAAAAAAGATTTCTCGTGTGCATTTGGTGCGGTCAACATTAGCAAAATAAGTAACAGTTTTCACTTTGGCTACGCTGTAACCTTTGATTTTTTTAATCTGAAAAGTCTCTTTACCCCTATCGAATATTTCACTCAACGCCATTTATTCACGTATTTACTCGATGAAATAATTTTGGCAAATTAATTAGTTGCATGAATATTAAAGTATACGTAAAAAAATCAATAAATCGACTATACAAAGTTCTCTAGATAACATTTATTAGTACATTACAATTGCAAGGAATTTGCAGTAAAAAGTTTCTTAATCGTAAATCACTATTGATTAGTTTCTCAACGTTTATTATACCAATAGGCAGTTTATTGCAGTTTTTGATTTAATATATTGCGTTTAAATGAACGAATAACACAGTTTAAGTACGCTTTATTAAGAATTATTATTGTGCGCTATTATTAGGCATATTGATG
Organism: Trichogramma pretiosum; assembly: GCF_000599845.2. Classification (NCBI taxonomy): domain Eukaryota; kingdom Metazoa; phylum Arthropoda; class Insecta; order Hymenoptera; family Trichogrammatidae; genus Trichogramma; species Trichogramma pretiosum. The sequence continues at coordinate 883,070 of NW_019641680.1, forward strand.
GCAGTTGCAGCGTCAGTTAGGATTGTTTCTCTGCTAGAGTTAGTAGTGAATTCTTCATCCCTGCAATTAATATTCCAACGTGCATACACAAAGCCATAAAATAATTCATATTAATTTCAAATGTAGGTGTAATATTGTATGTATGTTCGAAGTCAGTCGGATTTTCAATTATTCGTATTGTGTGTGAGCCTGTGGGGGGTATTAACTATCTTTACTGGCTTTCGAGTATTTCTCTTAATTATTTTAATACATAAATTATGTTTCTCAATTGAGTAAGGTTTCTTCTGTAATTGTAGATGGTATATATAAAGCAAGATCCATAGAACTTGGTTTTCACAAAACTACTATGTAAGTAGAAACAATTCTTTTCTTTACGGCATAAGTAGAGCAATCGTATACGGGTAGCAGCCCGTCTATATGAATACTTTAATTTTTCAATTTTTTCAAAATTGGACTGCCAAATGTTATTAAAGTACCGAACATAAATTTTAACGAATGTTCATTCTATCCTTTAACTCGTTTCGTTTATAACGTTAATACGCCGTTGAAGCTAGTATCGGGGCAAAACAGCTCGTCAAAGTTTCGCTATATGCGCTCGGATGTTCACGAAAGGATTCGAATAAAACGCTATTATGAAACTCATACCGACTAAATTACGTCGCGTTAAAGCTCTTTGGAGATTACCCGGAATCCCGGAGGCGACCGGTTTAATCTATAATTAGTCGATTTTTAAGCTAGTTATGTTCTTCGATGTAAGCTCGAAATTTTCCCAAAATTCTATCCGCGTTCGATGGATATTGCTGAATATATATCGGTGTTTATAAAACGATACAACTATTAATTCTAACTCAACATCTTACTCAGCCCATAATTTAGACAAACAGTTATAAACGATGACAATTTGGACACTTCATCACCACCCTTTCTTCTTCGTTCGCAAGAGGGTTGATTAAAAGGAAAGGGGACATTATAAATTCAAGTATCCTCTTGTAATATTGAATAACCCATAAGTAGCTTTATCGATGGAGTAGGTATTTATATACAAATTATAATACGACTATCTAACGCAAGAACCTCAAGTTTCATCGGTATAAGAAACCAATTTATTAAATATTTAACGGAAAGAATCAATTTTTTTCCTTCCCCCCACTTTTTTTCTTACCATAATTTTTTGAGCCTTTTTATACGTAAAAATGATGCAGGAAGACTGGGAATAAAGAGTGCAGACGAAGCAAGGGTCCACAACTGTCATTGTTTATCTACTTTTGCATGGGCTTACTCTATTGTGATCGATAAAAATTTGAACATTTGGGAAGCTCATACATTTAACAATGACAATTTGAAGAATCCGCATTTAATTACGTAGCTAAAATAAGCGTTTCAGTAAATTTGAATTGAATCCCCAAAACTCTAATACTTCAAGTACGTAATATAAAGCAAATCTGTTTGAATGTTTTTGCTGATGCTCATAGTTTTTTTAGCATAAAGCGAGCGTTTGATGCCATTCAGCATTATAAATCAACTAAATCTAAAATGAATATTTTTAAAAGAATTTCTAGTTAAACCTTTAAATTTTTTTATTGAAACTCATCCCAAAAATGTTCTTTAGTTTCACTTTGTCACAGTAGAGTTAAAACTTCAACAATTTCAACGTAACAGCAAACGTACTTTACTTTGCAGGTCAAAAAGTAGATTCAGATTGACTACCCTACATGTTTCATTTCATCGTGCATCTATTTGGTTTTTGGTAATTCATATTTATGTCAATTCGAACTGTCATTTGTAAATTAATTAATGACCCTTTAACATTTTTGTGAGTTATTAAAATGTTACTATAATTTATATACTAAATTTTTAATAAATTAAAACTTATGATGGCATGCGTATAATTTAATACTTCATGAGAGAAAAATTTATGCTGGGCTGGTATGTTTTTAATCTTAATTTTGTTGCAGCAGATATTAAAAATTGAAATCATATACATGTAGTTGATATAAACATAGAAGCCCTCGGATGATTGTAAAAAATTAACTGTGATATGAATTATAATATAATTATTGATACTGAATAAGTATGAACGTAAGCTTATATTTCTGCCATTTTGAACTCATGCATAAACTTTCTTTATATTATTTAAATGTTATAAAATTTATTTTTCTAGACCACTAGAATAGTTTTAGTAGAGTAAAAATTCATTGGATGTATCTATTTAAAATTATATCATGCTCGCAGTCATATAGAAGTAAGGATTCTTAAAAACTTACATATTGAACCGAGGATTATTTTTTAAGTTATATTCATTATATTTTCTGTCCTAAAGGTAGGTATTTTACCCCATAATTCTCTGTTTCTCACTCATACACTTAATTTTGCAAAAATACACGACTTTCATACTGCTTTCGAAAGCAAATTCACATTCATCATTCTTAAAAAATAATCCCTCAATTAATCATTTATAATTCAAATAGATTCAAATTGAAGGGAGTACATGCATCGAAACGAAACGCATATTCAATTGATATGTACTAAAAATTAGTTTATGGTTAAATTATACACACTCACCCATAAATTCTGCTGTCCCGCAAACTGCTCCTGTTTTCATAAGAATAAAATCTATAATTAGAGAATCATTACTTAGCATGTTATTTCGTATTATATAGCTAGAAGTGAATTGAAATTACGATGTTTGTAAAGTATTATTTATCGTGAATGAAATCATTGTTTCTACTTAAAATAATTTATTTTTAAGTGATTTTAATTTACATTCAATTAATTTTAACTAAATTTATTCACAATGGATAGAATGCTGTGTATAGGTAAAGTTAAGAATATCATGAAATCATAAGTAAAATCATACAATCGTTAATCAATGATAATTTTTTCCACAGTTAAAAAAAGTTCAACTTAAAGTAACTGCAAGTTTACAAAATAAATTTTTAAATGCATCCACTTGCACAAACGAACCATCTACGCATCCAAGCAAATAACATGTACTAACCTTTAATTAGAATCATCCTACAGACAATATAATCTACGGGGTTAATTATTAATAAAATATATGCAATAAAAGTAATAACTTTACTCAAAATATATTGTACAAATATAAAATTTAAAATTAAAAAAATTCGGAATTACAAATAAATAAATCATACCTTAGACATAACATATATTTTTGTCACGGCGCACAATAAGTTTGGTTTATCGCATACTCTGATTTCGAAAATTAATACATGTGCACGTTACCGAATAGAGTACCAACCCCAGTTTTTTTTTAGAGTGCGGTAAATGAAAATTACCTTACGCCGTGTCAAATAATAGTATAAACAACACGTGCGGGATTGGTTACACCAACCATGGGTTAATATGCTATAATATTAGCCAGCAAGAGCAGCACAAGACGCGTGAGGATTGTTATCACTAATTTCTTGTACTCATCATGTGGATATAAATTATAACGTGGGACATTCTACTGTTTACTAATTTATTTTGTTACATTTTAATATTCTGTATTTTACTGAAGAAAAATTTCTGAAAAAGTTTAAACCACTAAACTCTGCTAAACATGTTACGTAGACGTGAAAAAATTCGAAACGTCTCGATCAGGCAGACGTTTAAATGTTTTTTAGATTTCATATTTTTTAATTAATCCATTTTATAATATTTTTCGTGAATGAGGAATTTGGCAAAAATGTAGTAATGATCTCCAAAACTAGAGTTTTTGGAATTAAGGCCACGTGAGCGATATTTAGCTTGAAAACGACAAAAAAAAGGTCAACTTTGTGAGGTTCAAGAGTGCCGCTCAACTCATAAATATATCTCTCAACATACACGTTTTTACTTCAGATCCAGAATCGGAAAAGAATCATGCCAAGAAAAAGAAAGTATAGAGCAAAATGAAGTAGAATTACGTAACTAAATTTGTTCTAGTGGTTGCAAGTCTTTCAAAAAATTTGTACATATAACAATAGTAATGAACAATAAGAGAAAAAAAGATATCACGCTGCAGCAGATTTTTAAAAATTAGCAGAATGTCCCATAAACTTAAGTAGACAAGATATCGGTATGCACTAAGAACTACTAAAAAAAAAGTATAAAAACAACGTCAATATAGGGTAAAACCGTATAACATTTTATTAATTTTTTTTAATAAAAATAAATATAAATAACAACAAAAAAATATGGAAAAAAATTTGTCACTAGCCCGATTGGCTTCATAAATATTTTCTAATACTTTATATCAAGTATTTAAATTATTTTATTATTGCAGTATCTTAAATTTATTATGTATATATTTATAATAATTAGCTTTGACTAATAAGTAGCACCGATCATGGATTTGTTCTCATCCAAAGCACTTAAGATAGCTAAACAAATTAGCAGTTCAATCATGATTATCATAAAGAAGTGTACGTGACGAATATTATATTTTGAAATGTCATTGGAATATCGCTGCTCTGTATTTTTTTTTGTTTGTTTGTATTTTTATTTTATTTATTAAAATTAACGACGAATCAAAGAGTTTCGGGTATCCGAAATGTTCTCTCGCAGCTGACTTTGCTCCTTCGTAACGCCGAGGTAGTTGCTAATGACCATTTATACGACAGATAGTTAGATCGTTTTTGTTTGATTTTGGCATCGTAATACAGTCATAAGTATGCTCCTCTGTCAACGAAACACGATCCGTACGTTAAGACGGTGTCATGGACAAAATGCCTCCATTTTCTGCATTACAAAACGTTAAAAACACATCAAATAGTTTCTCATGCGAAAAAACTGTTTTTTTTTTTTTTTTAGGACAACTAAAAAACGTGCTGGATGTTGGATCACTCATAAGTCGGTTTGGTGCGAGCAGCCAAAAGGGATAAATAACGACACACAAGAAATCATGGATTGACAACTCTACAATAAACAAAAAAATCATAAAACAAGCCATTACAAAAAATTCCAAAATAGCTACATAATAAAATATCATATTGTATTGTAATGTTGCATGCAATTATAGAAAAAAAATAAATAAACGAGTATACAGTTATTGTGCGCCGACTCCATTACGCCGTGTTAAAGTATCACATATGTAATAATTAAATATATTTGTCAAGCGAGTCTGAAAAAAACAATAAACGTTTTCACTGCGGAATGGTATCTCTTACCTGCCGTTGCCGTGCCTGAACAACGATAGAATCTCTTCGAAGGTCTTGTTCTTCGTTTCCGGCACCTTCTTGTACGTGAAGATCCAGAAAATCGCTAAGAATGCACTGAACGGTAGGAACGTGTAGTTGTCAAGGTGATTCTATAATTCGAACGGAACAGAAGAGAAAAAAAAAACAACGAATCAATGCCACACCGTCGAGTCAAATAATAATAATAATGATATATCCGTACATGCATGCTCGGGAAGCAGATTCCGACGAGGAAATTGGCCATCCAGTTGACCAGCACGGCGATGGACATGGCGGCGGGCCGCGGGCCCTGCGAGAACAGCTCGGCGGTGATCATCCAGGGTATCGAGCCCGGCCCCACGGCGAAGAACACGACGAAGCTGAGGATCGACACCACCGACAGGTACGACATCCAGTCGATCATTTCCTGCACGTAACCAAAAAACTCCTATCAGGCGAGTAGAACCGAGCTCGCCTCTTTCCCGAGAGCTGCGGGGGAAGAGATGCGAGAGGATTGCGGACCGGACTTTGTATATAGATATATAAATTCTGCCCCCAAGACCGCAGAAACGGTCGAGAGAGAGAGAGAGAGAGAAAACTTAAATAATAGAAAATGCGCTGCTTCGTGTGGTTTGCTCTCTGCGCGCGCGCGTCTGCGTAAATAATTCATGTAATACGTCTCTCGTTCCTTTCTCCACGTTTTTTATTAAATAAAATATTCATCTCGTTTATAATGAAAATTTCTGCTGCTGCTGCTGCTACCGCTTCTTTTTTTTTTATAATATGTAAACACGCCCGCAACTTGTATTAAATATTAATCCAAAGAGCTTCGAGCTTTAATAACGAAAAGACTATATATCGAAAAGATATCTATTGTCCTTTGCTCGGGCGCAGTCAAAGAGCCGCACCGCGCGTCAATCGAAACGGATTAATATTTCACCGCGCGGGAACAGAAACATATATAGCGAGTCGCGGAAAGAACACAGCTCGAAAGTAGCCAAGAGGCATATCACGCGCCGATAACATTTTTTTTTTTTATTTCGAATAAAGATCGACTGTGCGAGTCGTTGAAAGGCCGCAATCGAAAGCTCGGCGGAAATTTAAATTAAACATACACGTATAGAAGCGGTTAGTTTTGAGAGAGATTTTCGATAAAAATTCATAATAAAAGAAAAAGTTAATAAAGCGTTTTAAGTTAGTAGAGGTTTATTAATTTTTTGCACACCGAAGCGAGTTAGAGAGCAGTATCGTATATAGAGGCTCGAGCGACCACACAACCACCAAATTATATTATATTAATGAATAAAAAAGTTATAGAAAGGTGAAATTCTCCTCCCCCAGATGCAGCTCGGGAAAGAGTTTTGTTAATGTCGAGGGGGATGGGAAAAGGGATAGACGGGAGAAAAGGGTTTTACAAACGAAAAACGAACGAAAAAGTGATAAAGCTCATAAATAGCAGGAAACACAGGGATTAGTAACTTACGTACTAAATGGAAATGATACAATTTTCAGTTTAAAAAAATCCCGCGAATCCGAGTGAAAAAGTGATTAAGTAATGCGCTCTCGATTCACAAACTGAATGGGCTTTGTACAAGGAGAAAAGCTGCTGCTTCAAAGACTGTTTTAGTTTTGTTATTGTACACGAGCAAAAAAAAAAAAAAAATCATCACTAATGCATCTCCATGGTTAATTGCTTCTGTAGTTATAATGGCACGCGAGAGGCTCGAGATTCTTTAATAAATTATTACAACGTCGAAACCTCGGTAATTATATCGCAGAGTGAGAGAGAAGCGAATGAATCGATGAAAAAGGAAGAAGAAAAAAAAAGAAGAAAGTACTAAAATGTAAAAAAAAAAAAGATCTTTAAAAAATGTCAAGCGTATATTGAATGAATGCTGCTGCGCAGCGAGAGCTGTGCTGCTTTGAAAAAGATGAATAGTCGCGTAGAGAGAAATTTAAAGCACGTCTTGCGCACACTGTATGTAGAGGCAGCTCCTCTGCGCCGCTTAATAATAAATAAGGGTAAAACTTTATATTTTTTTTTTCTCTCTCCGCGCGTCGAGAGCAAAAGTATACACACTCCGGCGAATCGAAATTCGCGAAAGAGCTGCGCGCGCGTGGCATCATCGTACACATAAAGAAATTATTCATATATAAATGTACATATTACGTTAGAGAGTGAGGGGGGCGCTTGGGTACATACTTGTCTCAATGTGTACGTACCCGCTCGAGTCGGCTCGCTCGGTACTCACCTTTATCAGGAACGAAATGGTGATGAATATGGAAAAGATAAACATGCCGCCGAGGCCGTATAGGTGGAGGGTCCTGCGGCCGGTGCGGTCCATCAGCGGGATCGAGACGAGGGTCATGATCACCATGATGACGCCGATGCCGATCGTGGCGAATTTCGCCCGCTCCTGGGGCAGACCCGAGGACGAGAACAGCGACGTCGAGTAGTAAAAAACCTGTGTGCGCGGAGAGAGACAGACACGTATAAATGTCACATCAAAAAAGTAGCAAGTAGTATATATACGTATAGAGCTTTGATGAAGGCAAAAAAGGTAAGGTATACGCAGACACTGGAGCAGCGCATCGGCGTCTTTCGCTCGCTACCTTTTTTTTTTCTTCAATATACATTAGACGTAGACGTAGACGACGACGACGCTGCTCCAGTGTATGTCAAGACTCTCTCTCTCTCTCTCCCTTTTTCTTCGCTCGCGCGAGCGGTCGCCAAGGAGAAAAAGGAAGACGACGACGACTACTTTGTGTGTGTATCCCCGAGTCGTCTGAAGGATGTATATATATACTCGGAGAGAGAGAGAGAGCTCCTTTCATCTAGGCTTATTAAAAAAAAAAAAAAAAAAAGGAAAAAAAGCCTCGGAGCTTTTTTCGGTGAGCGAGAGCGAGAGAGATTTTCGCCTCGTCACGTCGCGACGACGTCGCGCGTCGTTTATACTCACTGCATTGATGCCCGACAGCTGCTGGGACAGCTGCATCACTATGCCGATGACGAGGGGCGCCCTCAGCGTGGGGCTGCAGATCAGCTCGGTCATGGATATGGTCGACTCGGCCTGCTGGGCCCGCTCCTCCGCTCGCATCTCCTCGATGTCCTCCTCGACCTGATTGCTGGCGCGCAGCTTGCGCAGCGCCTTGCGCGCCTCCTCCTCCCACTGCTTCGTAATGAGCAGGTACCTGTGCGAAGAGAATACTGGAATTATTTTCATATCCCCAACCCCACTCGTACTCGCGCTGCTCTTATATTATATATCTTTATATACGATCTCGAGAGGGCCTCTACTCGAGAGTTATCCTTTTTGCACAACGACGACGACGACGACACTCGAGCCGCATTATGCATAGTCGACGTAGCTATATATCGCTTTTCTCTCTTGGAATAATTCAAACTCGAGGAGATATTCATAAGTAAGATAAGTAAGTGCACGCGTACGTACCTGGGAGATTCGGGACAGAAGGGCAGCAGCACCAGCTGCAGCACGGCTGGACACACTGCCAACCCCAAGAGCAGCGGCCATCCGTCCTCCGTGCCCAAAATCTGCTCTATACCCAAGATCTGCGACAGCAGCAGTCCAATGGTCACGGCCAGCTGATTTATCGTGCCCAAACCACCTCTCAAATTCAACGGTGCGATCTCCGATATGTACATGGGCACGAGGCTGGTGTGCAGGCCGCAATTGATGCCGATGACGAAGCGGCCGACGAACAGCATCTCGTACGAGCTGGCCAACTTGGCGCAGAACATGAGGCAGGCGCCGGCGATGCCCACGACGTTGTTGAGCAGCAGGCCGCCCTTGCGACCGAATCGATTGGCGATCATGCCGCCGACGAAGCCGCCGAGCATGCCGCCGATGGCGAAGATCGAGACCGCCACCGAGTACATGCGCTGCACCGATTCCTGGGCTATCTCCTCGCCGTAGCGGCCCTTGTACACGCCCTTGATGAAGTCCTCGATATTCTGGGAGAAAAAGAAGAGATAAGGAAAAAAAGCTAATAAGGCTGCGAAGAACAAGTAGAGAAAGAAGAAGAAGAAAAAAAGTCAATTAAGGACGCGCGCCCGATCGGCTATAGAGCTCTGCGCACGACAGGACTCGAATTCGTGATAATATAGTTCGTTTTCTACTACCACCACTACTACTACTCAGTTGGGGGGGCTACTACTTCGACACAGTTTAATCTAATTGGGCAAATCGTGTGCGCGCCGCGAGAGAAAGCTCGAGTATATATACATATATATACTACTAGAGACTCGCTCTGTGCCGGCCTACTTAGAAAATTGTGTGGTGTCATGGTCGTACACACAGGTGCTTGCACCAACGCCGCCACTCTAATGGCACAGAAACTTCTCCTTCTTCGTCTATATACGGAAATTCGACTAGCGGGCGGACGGGGGGATACAAACACGAGGCAGGCAGGCAGGCGGGCGGGCAAATAAGTTGGCAAATTAATTATGTGTTGGGAGCAGCAGCCTTCGGTGTATATATATCGCGATTTCACGCGTAGCTCAGAGTAGTAGTAGTAGTAGTAGTAGTAGTAGGTATAGGTCTCTCTATATGCACGTGATGAAAAGTTCGAAAGACTCGCCGCTCGAGACTACCGCGCGAAAACAAAAGCTATACGGGGGGATAAAAATTCAAATTTAATCGGTCGGGGGGGATCGATATCGCGTATATACATACGTACACACGGAAAAGTTACATCGAATTCGCATTTATATATATAGACGCGTATATAGGGATATTACCTTTTCTGGCGCATTGATCACTCCGGTGTTGTAGCCGAACTGCAGCATGCCCAGCACCGCTGCGAGTATCGCGTACGACAGGAAGAACGTCAGCCCCTGTAAAAAAAAATAGTATCGTTAAAATACCCTCTCGTTTATACGCGTGTAATTCTCGCGCGCTCGGTAGAGAGAGCTTACGAGAAAGTGTCGAGGATTAATCCCTATTTATATTATATATATAAAAAAAAAGAGAGAAAAGCTCGTTAAATAATCATCGTCGTCGTCGTCGTCGATTTCGTGAGTGCGTATGTGCGATAAATCATCGACAACGACGATGCGATGCTGTTGTATATGTATGTATAAAGTGTAAAATAAGTATAAAATAACGAAACGATAACAAAAGGAAAAAATAATCTTTTTTATTCAATGCCAAAAACATGTTCGATTACAAGGTAACAAAACGATATACAATATTGCATTCTGAAAAGTAAAATATGTTCATAATATAGAAACAGATCGATGCGTTAACGATACAATAATAAATGTGAAAATAATTATCGAAACGAAGCCAAAATCAGTGTGCGTGTGTGTGCGTATACAAGTGTAAAATTTTCAGCTCGTATCAACTTGCAGCGTACTTCTTTTTTCGTTGGAAAAGCTACACGAAAACATCAACTGAACTATAGTTCTCGTGTAGTTTTCAACAAAAAAAGCTGCTTAGTGTAAAAAGAGTTTGACTATATACGGAACACAGCACAAAGTTACAAATACATCGAACTTCATCAGTGCACACTTTTCTGGTTATTTTATTCAGCTTCCGTTTACAATATTGATTGATTCACCCGTTCGAGATGCATTCAATAAATAAATCCAAAAAGCGAATAAAAAATCCCCTTTCGCACAAGCTCCCTTTTTTTGGGGGAAAAGTGGCGCCGTACGAAGCTTCTGTATAAATATATATGATAAAAACGCTGTAAAGAACGTACACATACGAAAAATCATAAAGACGCAAAAGAATCTGTAACAACATGAAAAAGAAAAAAAGCGGCATTAAAAGAAATATTTCTTGCTGTATATGTAATAATACAAAAAAAAATGTTGCTAAAAAGAGGTATAGTATAATAAAATCATGCAAAATCGGACATGTCCGGGATTATGCTTTGAATTATTATTTTTTATCTTTTTTCACCTGCTCCAGAAGCCGAAGCTTTCTTCGATGCGAGTGTTCCTCGAGTCTGTCCACGTATTCTCGTAGCTCTTCGATTTCCTCTTTCACCTGCTGCACGGTATCTAGTTCATGCTGTATAAAAAAGAAAAAAAGGTAAGGAAAGATGAAGAAATATTTTTGATCCATCTCTTTCGATTCTCGCCAAGCTGTATAGCTCGGCGCGCGCGCGAGCGCGCTGCTGATATTTATAGAAAATTATGAGCTTTTAGGTCAGATATACGCGAGCGATGTCGAATGAATTTCAATAATGTAAAAAAAAGTATATGGTACTTGTTTTTTTTCCTCACCTCGTCCGTTTTTATATATTACAACGACGCGCGCGCGGGGGAGGGCAAAGAGGAGGTATGAAAACCATTTATTAAGCAATTCCTGTTTCCAGCGTCGTTTATTATTATTTGTATAACGAAAGTTCGTAAATCAGATACATAGGCATGCGTATACACGATGAAAATTCCAAAATGAATTATTAATAATCGCCGAGAGTTATTCGTTGTTATTATTTTCCATGGAAATATTTTATTGCGCGCTGCTGCGGTTTGCGTGTGTTTGTGTGTGTGCGTTCTCATGAATGCACTTGAGCATTAAGCAATTAGCATATTTATTTGTGTGTGTGTACGCGGCAGATATTAAACGTTCGTCGAAAATTGCTCGTGTAATTTCGTTTTATCGATTGGAGAATTCGGATAATCTTTTAATTTTCCTTTTTTTTTTTGGTATAAATGTAAAAACTTAATTAATGCATCGCTAATAACGGGTGTGACGAATAACGTGTACGAAAAAAAAAAATTTTGCGAGAAAATTACAACGAGTTGATTAAAACGCACTATAGAACACACGTACGTACGTACGTCGCGTCGCGTCGCGGCGAAATAAATCAAATGAAATATTTTTTTTTTGTCATTTTCCATATAAATAAAGCCTATATAAGGCTCAGGTGGTTTTTTCCTGTAGATGACTACTTTAATTAGAATTTTGCCTCCATATATTTCTTCCTTTTTTTTTCTGGCGTATGATATTATTGTTGTGTGCCACAGTGTGTCTGTGTCTGTGTGGGTGTATGGGCAGCGGCGGCGCACAACTCATTCGCCGTCTCATGGGAAGCGCGCGCGGCTCACACGAGACCTGGGTATAACATTTCAGCTTTGCGTGTAAAGTTTGAATTCATCAACGTCATACCAGCTCTCCCTCTCTCATTCCTCTCTAACATTTGAGTGTGTATATTTTATTTTTCTGTTTTTTTCCGAGTTGTTTTTTTTTTGCTGCCAGCGGTTTTATCTAACGAGGCCTGGGTGGAATTGCTTCCCCCCCCGCGCACCGAAAACGCGCCCCACGCGCTCGAGAAATTAAAAACACTTATACGATGCACGTGAAATTTTAATCGACGCTCGGTATACACGCGCGTGTGCGTCTGTGTGCACTTTTTAACAATGTTTTATGCGTTGTTAAGGCGCGGCCAATTTACATTTTTATCCAATTCCGAACTTACGCAGCAGCAGCGGCACACGTTACAATTAAACTTATTTCATTATTTTATACGCGCGCTCGCGTATAATACGATTGAACGAGAATATATAAAGAAATTACCTTAATCGCCACCATGTCGCGTTTGACCTCGCTGACCTCGCTCTGGCAGGACTCGACGCTCTTGGTGAGCTCCTGGAGCTGCGTGCGTATCTCGCAGAGGGCCACGGTCGTCTCCAGCTGGCGATCTCCGCGCTGCAGCTCGTCCAGCTTGGCGCTCAGGTTCATGCTCATCACGCTCACCTGCTTTTGCAGGCTTTAGAGTTTTGCCGAGCGAAAAATCATTCGATAAGATTAGTCGAGATTGATTTTTGCTAAAACGTGGGCTTTATATAGAATTCAACCATCATCATTTCAGTAATACTCAACCAAAAAAATTTAAAACAGTCTAATTAAGTGAATTGGATGTTTTTCAATTTTTTTTTTTTTTTTTTTGTTTCACTAAAGGTGTTGCGTGCATTAAAAAGTTTTCAAGTATAACAATCTTGCTACGAGACTTTACGTATAATTGAATTTACGTCTTGAATTCTCTTTCTCTTTTTTTTCATTTTTTTCACTTCTTTTTTTTTTATACTAAAATTTTTACAGCGAGCAACAATCCGGTCGAGTACCTGAGATTTTTCATTCATTATCGTACTGCACGTCACTCAAAGCATTCAATGTGTGCATTTTCTGTGACTGATTCTATTAAACTGCAATTTTTGTATAAAACGCGAATATCGCTCTAAGCTTTCCGAGTTCGTTGCAATTATAGCATTTTATACTGATATACAAAAGTAGAAAACAACGAAAAAACTGTCAATAAAACGTAAACGACTAACGTAAAAAAACTTTAATTAATTCAAATAATTATTTTCATTTTATTTATTTTTTTGTGGAGTGTATTCTAGCACGAAAATCATTCGTGTACACAGCCAACGTCAATTTGTTTCTCACAATTTAAATTGAAATTGTTATAAATCCATTCATTTAGTCACCATAATGCGAAATAAACTACGAAGACAAACAGCAATTTTACTTTAAAATCTTCGAATAAAGTTTCGTGTGCGCATAATACTTTTGAAATGAATTTCAAAACATAATATACCAATTAGTAATTTTGTCAAAGCTGTGCAGATTAAAAGAGAGATGCCGTTGCTCACTAATGGTGTACTAAAGTTGTACTTCAGTTTGAAAAAAAAGGAGAAATGATCTATTCGTTTTGTATCATTAAAAATAAATTGTTTCGTTTTTCGTCGCCTAATACCCTTTGAATTATTTTTCATCTTGCACAAAAAACTAAGAAAACTATGTCGAAACTTTGTAAAACGAAACATTTTTACATTTTCGCTGGGTAAATTATTTAATTGAACGAAAAGTCAGAAAGTTTTGTATTCTTGCGCATTTTTTTTCTTGGAAAGTTTATTTATTCGTTCGAAATAAAGTTTGTTAAAATATTTTATGGACAAAAAATCCGTCATGTACAGCATGTTTTTCTTAAAAATTCGTTTTTGTTCCATTAGTTTCTCTTAGTTTTTCGTAGTTATTTCGAAAAGTACTATTTTTATAAGTGTGTAATTGTGAAGAATTTTTGATTTTTGTGATCAGATTAGTGGCAAAATTGTCATCTCATTACTACAGTTCTTGAACTTCTACTTGTGTCGAGGTGATTTTTTTCAAGTTGTTTTGTAAATGAATAAAATTAATGAAATCTTCGTCGCAAGGAAGATTTTGGGCTTGATTGATAATGAAAAGGTATATACGTCGGTCGTGCACTCTCGCGCACTCGAGAGAATGATTTTAAATGCACGAGAGTTATATGCATGACAATGAATGTATTCTGACCCTGACAATCGCAGAACATGAAGCGATGAATTTGAATCGAGTGAAATGCAGTAGAAATGAATGAACAATGACTTTGAATGAACGATTTTGAAAGAGAAAGAGTAAGAAAATCGTAACGATCAATACCAATATTGATTGAAAATTAATTGTTTTATCATTGTCGTAAATTTTATTTTTTTATCATGAACAATTATGGAAAAAAGTATGAGAAAACATGTCTGTTATTTTTTGTTGGTCAAGTTTGTTTACAGAATTAGACAATCAATAAAGGTATATATTCAAATAGCAAAGAAAACGTAAACTGGTGGAAAAATACGATGTCAATAAAAAATATGAAATTTTTACTGTCGGAGATGTGTCGATATAACAAAGCGTAAAAAAATAAGTCTAAGATAAATGACAACAAACAGCGTGACGTGTAAAAAAAAAGGAGAAAATCACTACGACAATAAAAAAGAGTCTGCTGCAGCGAGAGACAGAGAGAAAAAAAGGGAAAATGACGAAATCTGAAAAAATGAGTAAAGTAAAACTTATGGGCAAAGAAGCAAAAAGGCGAAAGAAGTAGAAGAAGAAGCGAGATGTAACGTAAAAGTGTACGACGGGGCTACAACAAAGGTGTGGTAAAATAAAAGGCGAAGAAAAAGAAAAGGCGAAAAATCGGGTTGAAAAAAAAAAGAAAAAGACATGGCGGTGGCTGGTGGTGGGGGTGGGTGGATAGAAAAAAAAAAAAAAGAAACATATGAAGCAGAGCGAGCGATGATGTTGGATATGTACCTGGGAGGAGGTACGGAGACCATGGCTATGTTTCGAAACTACGCTAGAGTTCCCCCGAGGGCTCTGGCAATCTCGCACTTATTTTTTTTTTTTGTCTTTTCTTTTTTTTTTTTTTTGTCAGTTCGGTTCAGTTCAGTTCAGTTCTCCGGCACTCTTTTCTCATATATCTATGAGCACACGCACGGCACGCGAGGAAGAGGAGAGCGAAACATATATGAGCCGTGTATCCGTTTTTCTCTCACTCTTTTTTAACAGGCCTCCTCCTCTTGACAAAATTTCTCTCTCGTCTCTCTCTCTTTCTCGGTATATATATATGCTATACACGTGTGTGGAGCCCGTCAAATTGACCGTTGCGCACTTTTATCCGCTGGCACTCGCGGAACGACGACTCAGGTATAGGTGGTGGTGGGCAGCGATACTTGACCGATTACTCGTGTATATTTGTGTGTGCTTATACGCACACACGCACACAAGAAAGAGAGTGAGAGCAGCTCCGTGTGTTGCGTGCGTTGTTGTCGTGTGGATGGGTGGCTGGGCTCCGCCGCACGCACCCAACTGATTACTTTTCAATCGCAGTCCAAAAGCTGCTATCGTAAACGGCTGCCTCTCTGTACGTACACGTGTGTACGCGTACGCTTTTATTATTTTCTATACACACGTATATAGAAGCGGCGCAGTAGTGGCACAAAACTGATGCTGAGCTTCGTTGCCTCTCGTTTTTCCTCTCCGTGTTTAATATAGTATATCTATATATCGCTCGCTCGCTCTCGGCTCGATCGATCGCTTCGTACTTTTTTTTTCTTTTTTCTCGCTCTCTCTCTCTCTCTCGCTCTCAATTTCAAGCTCGCTCACGATACTCTTTTTCTTTTTGTCTTTTTTTTTTTTTTTGGTTTTTTTACCTATAGTTTGGGAAACATAGTCGTGGTTCAGTTTTGGCTCTCTATATTATATCATCTCACAATTAATGTTGTCAGCTTTAATGAATCAATAATGCTATAATGATATATGGAATGTACAAATTAAATATCAAGTATGAATTGTTGTTTTTTTTTTGTTTCGCGAGAAGGCCGATATGCCTGTCCCGAATATATAAAATCGGCTGGTCGGCCTTCTCTCGTGTGTTTTTCGCTATATAACTCGAACTCGTTTAATTGTGTATGATGAAATATGTACAGATTTACATCGGTAATGTGTTTATGTCTGTTTGATGCGTTGTCTCTCTCGTACTCTTTCTTTCCTTTTTTTCATTTCAATTTACGACGAATCATGCACGAGCACAAAATAGAAAACAATCGTCTACGTCGAACAAAGGAACCGTACTGGAATTTTATTTCTAATATCCATCGTTGTTTAATAGATCGCGAAATAATTCAAACAGCCGCCGGCTAAAAAGTCTTTCTCTCTCTCTCTCACATAAAGGCGAAACTCGTCGCGCAGATATTTCTTTTTCATTTACATTTATATATATACGCGAATCTCCCGAGAAATTTGACGACGAGTTACTCTATTTTTTTTCCTTTCTCTCTCTTTTTTTTTCATATATATTGCAGCAGCAGCAACGGAGCCCCCGCGTGTATAAATTTTCTATTTTTCGCACGACTGCGCGCCCTCGCCTGTATATAAAAGCTGATTTCCGCACGCGCGCAGCCCCCGATGAAATATAGTATAGGCAAGCTCGCGAAACAATCGAGAGTCGTATCGTTTTGCTGCTGCTGCTGCTGCTGCGCATAGTCGTAATCGAAGTTTTTTAAAGCTCGCGTTGCGAAATGTGACGTATACAAAGCTCCGCTATTGCTATACTGCTTCTGCTGCGTACCCGCGAGAGAGATTTGCAATTTTCGCGCGCGCGCGCGATTTTCCCGCAACTTTCTTCGAGAGAAAGAGAGAGAGATATCTCTCATTGCCCCCCGCGCTCGCGCGCCGGTTTTAATTGAAACACCGCGAGACAATATATATTTCGAGATACGAAGCTGCTTTCATTCGAGTTACTCGCAAAAGTATATTACCGAGCGTACGTAATATAAACTTTACACATAATGGTCCAGCGAATATGTATATAATATATAGAATAAATAATGTTATATAGCGCAGCGATGAAGTCGACGATGATAATTCGGAGCTTGATAAGTGATTGTTTATACTGAGCAAATGGGGCTGCGAGTTGAATGCAGTGGATCGAGTACAAAAGTATGAATATTTCGATAATTGCGAATTAGCAGTTTTCTTTTCTTCTTGCGTATGCACGAATCAATCGATCGAATTGTATAGGCTCGTTGTGTTGCCTTCGTCGATGGCCGTATGATGTTCGCAAATTGTATACATGACGTGTATTGTCGCGAATGAATGAGCCTGTATGTTTGTGTGTACGTATGTAAATGAGTCCTTGTTCAACATTGCGTAATTTATACATTTTTACATCGGTATGTGTACGCAAGCACGAAGGTATATTTCTTTTGCTACTTCTGATTCTCAAAAGTACGAGATCATTTTTTTTTTGTAACTCGATACGACTGTACCGCGTCAAGCTGCCAATATGGACAATTAGATTGCCATTGAATATTCAATAAACGAAACGAGAATTTAAATCATAATTAAAAGCTCAACTGAATATAATTTTTAATGAATTGAAAAGTTAATTCACTGATAGAAGAGCTCAATTTTATATTCTAATAGAGCTGAGATTCAAAAACTTGCCTGACTTATATATAAAATTATTTTTACTTTGCCACTTGCAGATTTATGAAATAAGGTACTCGCCATCTAGCGGTGGAGACTTGAATTATTGAATTCAAAGCGATTGAAAATTGGTCCACGTTCAAATCAGTATTGAATTGTCTCTCAAAATACGCCAAATGTTTGTACCATAATTGTTACAAAAAAAAACTTATAAAGCAAACTTATTGATGGTAATATATTTAAATAAAAATTTTAATGATCATTATTCGATTATCAGGCCATTATCAGTGTCGAGCATTTCTATCAGGATCGTAGCTAAATAATTTCACGAATTCAATGATTTCTTTATCCGAACGAAAAATCGCGCGTATAAATATATCATGAGCAACAAAAAAATATCAACAATGCGTATCAGTCTGTAAACGGCTTGAGACTTGACAGCCACGATTATAATGATTCGTATCGATTTATCGTTATAATTGTGTAAACATCGCCGACTCGAAGCCTCTTTTATATTTTTATATTCAAAGATCAGTCATGCGATATTATAATTTCTCTGTATCATATATCGTGTCGTGTGTTATCTCGTGGTGCGTGGAGACGTACCTCAAGAGCAGCTCTCTCAGAGTGGCCTCATCCTCTTCCGGTACTTCTTCCTGCGCCTCATTACTGTAGGTACGCGGGTGTCGCCGATTGCTGGGCCTCACGCCGCCGTGACGATTGAAGCGCGGCACTGAGCTCGAGTGATGATGCCCCGATCCGCCGCCCGTCAAAGGCGCAGTGGACGATCCTAGCTGCTGCGGTCCCCCATAGGACAGTGGCGGCACAGGACCTCCAGCGCCGCCGAGAGGAGGAATGATACCCGGTAACCCGACTCCGCCGCCGCCGGCCGGCTGCTGGTAGTGAGTTGTGGTTGTGGTGGTGGTGGTGGTCTGGAGGTAGCGCGCCGCCGTGCCGCCGCCGCCCGCTGGTTGCTGCTGTTGGCCGCCGCTGCGCGTCAGCTTGAACGACGAGGCCAGACTGTGGTGTCGCGGATGCCGTTGGTGGGTCGACGACGACTCGAGCTCGGACCCTCGCAGTGGGTGCTCGGTGGTGGTGCCGCCCTGGTGCAGGTGATTATCGACGCCGCTAGGCCGCAGCGCATGACTATGCGCGCACAAGCAAAATAATAATAATAATAATAATAAGCTTTGTTGTATACATGTTTGTCCTCGTATACGCTCTCTATTATGCTTTTACTACTGATTTTCACTCTGCACTGCTGCGGTGCTATACAGCAGTGGCAGTAGTATAGCGCGTCAAGCACGGCGGAAAATTATGCGCATTCCAAGTGGCGTCGGGAGCGCGCGTCGAGACTACTACTACTACCACTACTGTTTGTTTGCAACGCGCGCGCGTAAACTCGGAATCTCTCGAGTTAAGGTGTACTACACGTTCTCTTGTTGATGTTTTCTGCTCGCGCGCGCGCGAGAGAGAAGCAAAAGGTCTTTCGGGATTTTTGAAACGTTTTTTTCCCGTTGAAACATATCGAGTCGACTTTAATTCAATACTCGAATCGAATAATTTCGAGCTTTTTCGCTGACGGAAATCGGTAACGTTTTAATGATAAAAGTGTCAAAAGCAAAATTTTCGATTTTATTCGTTATTGTTATTCCTCTCAGCATTTCAGCGGCGGCCGAACTGGCTCTCGCAGCGCCGAAATGGCCAAGGTTTTTCGTCAGAGACCCCGTGAGAGATCTCATCGAGCAAGGATTAAGCATCATTGAGGAATATGTTTTTTCTTTTTTCTTTTCATTCTACCGAGACCGAGAATCGAACCCACGCCGTTTTGGGACCCGTAGAACAACGCTTTTATAAAAGTCCCGAGAACCTAACCAACTGAGCTAAACGCGACTAATCCTAATAGATATCTAAATATGTTATGAATAGACATATTTCTGCATAACGCAATCGTTAATACATTTGTTTATAATTTTTATAGCGTTAATTTTTATTAAAAAACAAAATTTGAATTGTCCCCCACGCATAGTGTTTTATTTTTGTGTAGGAAGGCTTACCTGGAGGTGCGGTGCCGCGGATGATGTTCGGCCGCGGCCGCGTCTGCTGAATGACGCTTCGACCTGGCGTGCTGCTCCAGCTTACGGCTGCGCCTGATGCTGCGCTGCAGGTTGGCGGCTTGTTCGGTCCTCAGGGGGCCGCCGTACTGCTACTCTACACGCAGGCTCGCGCGCACCCCGATATTCGACAGACAGCTCGAATAAAACTGGGGGATAAGAAGATTCACGTCGTCCGGAAACGCGCCGCACGCGTCTCGGACTACTACCACCTTGTATAATTATTATTGTATATATATATAATTATTAGCCTCTCCTTGCGTGGTACAACAAGGGGGGAAGCCCAAGAAAAGCTGCGCTCCTCTTCTTTGCGGAGATTTACAAGAGGCCGAATCGAGGCAGTGGCGTACAACTCGATTTCGAGTTTCTCATCGTCGTCGTGATCGACGTCGTCGTCGTCGTAGTTTGTCTCGAGCATGTGGCTACTACTCCGCAGCTCTGTGCTTCTGCGTAGTCGTCGTCGTCTTCTCGTAGGCTTCGAGTTATCGTCATCATTGTTATTTCGTTGTCGTCGTCGTCGATGCAGCTCCGGCGGCTTATGGTAGTATCTGGGCAGTAGTGGTAGTCGAGTAGTTCCTCTGTTACGGGCGGCTGCTCGCAGTAGTCTCGTTCGCCGCTGCTGCTCCGACTCGATGCTACTCGGTCCTCGTTCCAATGCTGCTTGCGTATATGGACACAGAACACAGAGATTCGCCATATATACATATACATATATATAATGCCGTTACACGAAGCAGCTTTCGAAACTCGTACGGCTCGTCGTCGTCGTCGTCGTGCGTCGTCTCTCTCTCTCTGTCCCTTTTACACACAAAAGCTTCGCGCACAGCAGCAGCAGCCCCCAGAGTCGTCCGAACTATACACATACACACAGACACTGTGTATACACGTGAATTCAAGCTCTCGACGAGCTTTGCTGCGCTGCGCAGAGGTAATCGAACAGAGAGAGAGAGAGAGAGAGAGTCGCACGCGCGCCGAGTCGTACGTATGTGTGTATGTATATACTTACCTGTGTGCCTTCATTCATTCCACGAAAAAAAAAAACAACAACGACGTAAATAAAAGTCAAATAAGCCCCGAAAACTCGCGTCTCTCGTGTCGAAGGAAATAAAATGCTCTACTGCTCTGTGTGTATACTGCGTGTATGTGTGGGTAGTATAGAACTCAAATAATCAAGACAGCCAGCAACAACAAAAAAAATAAAGGGGTGGTAGCATTTTCAATTTGACGTCGGGTATACCTTGTGACGGATAAACACACACACACACACATAGCTCGCGGGAGTACAGTTGTAAAACAAAACGAACAAAAAAAAAAGAGCAACGAGTGTATATATCGGCGATTTGCCAGTAGCAGTTTATGCGCGCTCGCCTCATTCTCTCTCTCTTTGCGCTATTAAACATACAAAAGAAGAGAAAAAAAACGAGAGCAAGCGAAATCTCGATATCGTCGAGTCGTGTAATTGTCGTCGTGTCGTCGTCGTCGTCTCGCGGAGCGCGAAAAATTCTTTCCGATGTACTTTTGTGTGCAGCAGCCACCAACGCCGCTGCCGTTGTTGTTGTTGATCGGCCGCGCGCGCGCGGGAACTATTACTCGCGGTGGTGTACTCGGGGGCGATTTATCGGTGTTTTCTCTGTCACGTTGGTGGCTCCTGCCGCCGCCGCCGCCGCCGCTGCGGGGGGTTTATACAGGAGCCGCTATATATACGGGAGAGAGAATCTCGCGACTCTTTTTTTTTGTGTGTGTAAAAGATCTCGATATAAATTACGATGAGGAAGCATAACTCATCGCCGGAAGCGCGCGAGTATATATACGCGAAAGAAGAAGTAGAAGTAGAAGAAGAAGAAGAAGCAAAGAAGTCGGCGGCGGCAACGGAAGGTATACCATAACGCACGGGGGAGGAAGAGGAGAGCCATTCGATCGATTAAAAGAAAGGAACTCGGTCGTCTTCTTCCGAGGAAAATCGCAGTCCGCGCGCGTGTACGTGTAAATATGCGTACACCAAGTCGAACAAGCCTCTGTATAATGCAGCCAAAAGCCAGGTAGGTAGGTAGCTAGGTACAGTACAGTAGCATGGCAGCCACAGCAACAAAGCCACACTACTATCGTCGGATTTTGCGCCTTGCAGAGAGAACTGCGAGACTCTGTGCGCGCGGGGGATCGATCGATCCGTCCGCCGAGCCGCAAGCACCAAGCTGCACACGAGCCAACGTGTGCGCTGCTGCTGCAGCACCTGCACACACGGTACGGTATATACAACGTCGGCGGGGGAGAGAGAGAAGTAAAGAGCAAAAGAGTGAGCGAGCAAGCGAGAGGCGGCTGAGAAAGGTAGAAGCCAAGACCTGCTGCTGCTGCTGCTTACCCCTCCTGCTGCACGACGACCCCATGACTGTGTAGCAGTGGTAGTAGTAGTAGTTGAAGGCAAGCCTCGTGCGAGCTGCCTCGAGCCAGAAAGCAGAATAGCTCGACGACTACTACTACCACCACCACCACTACGACTATATATGAATGTTTAACTCGTCTGTGGATGACTCGAGCTCTCGATGCAGCAGCAGCAGCGGCGGCAGCGGCACACAAGGCAATGGTACCGAAATCGTAAAATAAGGCGTTGCCTCTCTCTCTCTCTCTCTTCGCCACACGCGGCCACACATATCGATACTGCACCTACACACGATATATCCATCGAACGAAAACTTAATTTTTCTTCCATCGAGTGCATCGCAAGCACATATTATATATATAGGATAGCTCGAACTCGATCGCGCAGCTCGCCTGTTTGCCTTGCGCCTCGGCTTGTGTGCCACACACACGGAAAACCGGTATCTGTGCCGCATATCTTTGGGAATTGTATAATCGATAGTCGGGCAATATGTGTGCCCATCTTTTTTGGATCGAGCCCTCTCCCCCTTGCGCGCAGCACACACAGAGTCTCTGATTGATCTTGCCCTCCTCCTCCTCCTTCCATACTTCTACTTTTCGTTCTCCTTTCTATATAACACATAGCCGTTGCGCGCGCGAATACTTTGTATCTGCTCGATTTTTCATATATACATCGATGCGCGGGGAATTTTTCCTCGACCCACACACACACACACACACACACGTACACACGACGCTTCTTATACTTTGACCGAAAAGTTTTTAACACGGGAAGCTATACAGGACAGAGAGAAAGTGCGCAGAGAGAGAGAGAGCGCAAAGCTATTGTAAGTAAGCTGCCGAGAGGCTTTAGGCGAGCGAGAAAGCTGGGAAACCCTCGCGCCGAATCGCGTATATATGGAACTTGCAACTCTCTTTCACCGATACATACATAGGGACGTACGTACGTATATACTCTCTGGTACTCTCCGCAGCACGCGATATCACTATATTCAATATACATGCGCCGCTCCACTGCAGAGAAAGAGAGAGAGAGATGTAAAGTGCAAGAGATGTTAAGTTTCCTAGCCCTATATACCGCCTCGCTCGAGTAGTACTCGCAAGCTCGCGCGAGCATAGTACACGCAGTAGTGCGATATGGTACAGGGCAGACAAAAAGGAGAGAGAACTTGAAAAGAGACCTTTGTCGATCGCTTAGACTTTTTAACTCGACGACGAACGAGAGAGCTTGCGAGCTGAAAAGCTCGGGGACAGCTTTCTTCTGTCCCACCCACCCTCCGAAACTACGTAATAACGTAATGCGTGTATAGAAAATTCCATTAATCAGTCCTTCGCTCAATGCCAAGTTTCACTGCCGTTATTATATACGCGTGCGTTTGCGTTTACGTAAAAGCTACGAGGCAAGCTGCAAGAGAGAGGGTCGAGGAAAACGAGTCGATTTCTTTTATATAACAAGCTGCCCCTCACCCCACTTTTTTTTTTTTTTTTTAAATAGCTCGAGAAGAGAAAAAAAATCCTCAAGACGAGTGTGTTTGACCTTCCTCCGCGCGCGGGCAAGAAAGTTGAAGATGCTAGCCTTTGAGGCAAGAAACTGGTGAGAGGCTTCCAACGGCAGAATGTGGAATCTAATACGTATATAAAAGTACGAGGCGAGTTTTCGGGGTGGGTGGAGGAAAAGCACCAGGCGACACACAATCTTTCGGCCAAAGCCTGGCATGCATGCATGCAGAGTATGAGAGAGAGTGAACGTCATTACGCCCACCACGACGTCGACGTCCGACATCAAAGAGAGAGAAAGAGAGAGAGAGAGAGAGAGAGACAAGTGACTCGTATGCGCATATATATTTAGACAATGCGCCCAGGTATATGATACGCGAATCGCCGCGAGAGAGAGTGCAAAGTTATCGATCCAAGGCATTGACAGAGCTCTAGCGCCCACTTCGTACGTTTATTTTTACTCTTTCCTCTCTTTACTACACTATACTACACATATAACTACAATTATTATTACGAGAGATGAGAAACGGATTTGAGAGTCGCTGAACGACGCGAGTCGTCGTCGTCGTCGTCCAACGACCTCGATGCCAAATGACGAAGGAAATTATATGGATACGACGTATATATGTACGAGAGAGAGTGGAGAAGAAGTTTTTTGTTGCGCGGAAATCACTGTGATGTTCTTATATACGAGGGAGAACGAACGAACGAACGAACGACGACGTGGAACAAGAAAACAAGAAAACTCGAGGACGACTCGTGCGCAAGAGAGCTCCTACACACAATCTTAAACGATCACGTGTGTGCGGAAAGTAGGTCATTAACCTGTCACTATACTGCGGACACACACACACTTACACTCACACTCACACGCGGCAAATAAAAAGTATAAAGTAAAAAAAATAGTCTCGAGTCGCATCGGGCGCAATGATAGGGAACTTGGCGCGGGCGCGCGCGAGAGTGAGCGAGCCACACGTTTTATATATAATACCCCGTTTTTCTTAACGACACAAACTGCAGCAGCAGCAGCAGCAGCCCGCAGGCACTCGACCGAATGTGCTGCAGCTTCGTCCTCCCCCGCACCCGCCCCTCAGCAGTGCAGCGAGAGAGAGAAAACGAAATGCTTTTTAAAAGCTTCGAGCTTGCAGCGGAGCAGCAGCTCTCTGGTCGCCGAGAGGCGCTACTACACGAAGCGCGCGGCGCAGTAACGTAAGCCCCGCCGGCCCGACCGCGCGCAGGAAGTAAAAATTTATGTGCGGCACGACGAGGCTCGCAACTAACTATAACTGTTAGCTTAGAAGCTCTCTCGCGAGCCGAGCAGCCGAGTGTATTGAAAAATTTTTAATGCGCCTCTCGCGAGAGAATCTTTATTACCCAAGTATTTTTCAACTTTTATGAACGTTCGGGCGGCAGTAGAGGCAATTAGTTCTCACCTCTGTGTGTGTATATACGTTTCAGATCTGCACACGGATCTCTCTGCCAGCAGAGAGGGCTCAGGTGTGGGAAGATTGAAGAGGCGGAAAAATAAAATAAAACGAAAATGAAAGAAAAAAAAAACGAGCGTCGGCTCGACGACTTTTACGCCCGGTCTTAATTCAGAGGGGAGAAACCTTTTTGCAGTCCACGATTCCGTTCGTGCACTACCACTGCTAGTGCTGCTGTGTATAGGTTTAGGACACGACCGTGTAGTTCAAACGACGAAATAATAATAAAAAAAAAGTAAAAAAAGGTCTGAACGTATACGTACATATATACAGGCCGCACCGAGTATAGTAACCCGTGTGTGTCGGACGTTTAAAAATGTTTTGCCCGAAAACTATTTTTCGTCGTACAAAAGAGGTAGCAGTGGTATACACGTTTCGAAAGCCTCGGGGCTGCTGCTCGGCTGCGCCTTCCGTCGCGCGCTCGCGAAATAGCTTCGTCTTTATTTTTTTTTTGGAAACGAAAAAAAAAATAAATCACAGAAAACAGGAGTAGCGCGCTTAAATATCTAAGCAGCTTTTGCGGCCTTTTGTGTAAATTAAAACGCGGCAATAATGTTCCGCGTGTATGGAAAAGCTCGCCTAGAGACAATGATAATCGGGCATCGACCAATTCCGCGCTTGCGCGAGTTTCAATTAAAGCCGCGTCGTGATGCGTCGTCTTATGTATAGACGAAAATGCGCGTGTATACTAGCTTTTGCGGAGTGACGAATCGCGTTATAATAAATTTAGTCGGCTGTGCGGAGTAGAGAAAAGCCGAAATGAAAAGCACACGCGTCGGGGGAGACGCGGAAGATGCGAATTGATGGGGAGGAGGAGGTCGTTACGCTCCTCCTTTTCCATTTTAACTAATTCGCGCTCGTTAATATGTAAGTATCTCGTGTGTCGAACATGGATAATACCGCACTGTGCGATGGTGAAAAGAAGCTCATCACGCGGTGACAAAAGTGTAATTAAAATAAAATAATAATAACGATAAATCAATCGAGTAGACGAATTCAAAAAATACAAAAACTTAAGAACTCGTTCACACTCTATAAAAGCATATATGTATAATAATTAATTGAATATCAAAAAGCGGCGTGAATCCTTACTTGAAAAGACTTATTTATAGTGTCTGCAATTCCCATTGAGCCCATTGTGACGACGAGGAGACTCCCTAATTACGAAGCGGAAAAAAAATCACACACTCGCGCTGCTCCACTTTTCTCCTCTTCTATACTTCTTGATGTACAAAAAATTAAGGCAGAAAACCCATCAGCGGTGGGCAGCACAGCCGATCGTGGGCAGTTGTGTCGAACACTCGAGGGTAGGTATCAACCTCCTCTCCTTTCTATATATAGAGAGAGAAAGGCGGATACTCGGACGATCCAATTGTTCTCGACTTATGGCTCCTTTTCCGGAGCGCAGCAGCAGCAGTAGTAGCAGTTTTATCCTTGCGCGCGGAATCCACCTCTATCCGCCGACGACTATCTGAAAGCAGTAAGCAATAAATTCGACGTTAGAGTTGCGATTGAGCGGGGTAAAAAAAAATATATCGGGCATCGGGAGAGATGATGATTGATTTATATTAAGTGTAAAGTAGATTTTTCGGGTAACGACTGTTTGTTACAAAATTACGAGCAATCGTGTCCAAAAAAACAAGTTTTATCATTTTTTTTTCGTATTATCGATGTCTTTTATATAACTAAGCTCATAATCGCGCGTTACTACCTGTCTTAAAAAAAAAAAAAGTAGAGCTACCTGTATACAGCTTTTAAAGGCGATCCTATTACTTTGCTCGAAGCAATTCGGTAAAGAGTATATGGACTATTTTTATTGCACGTCTGCCACTACGACTACACTTCCACGCTCGAGTGTCTCTGTAATAAAAAAAAAAGAGAGAAGAAGTATAACTAATAGAATAACGTATGAGATGAGCGCTCGAATTTTATCAATGAATACCCCCAAAAAGAGAGAGAATCGAAAAATAAACAGTCTCTCGTGCGTCTCGATGTAATCTTAATTACCGAGGCCCAGGCGCAATTAAATCGTATTATTATCTCCGTACGTGATAGATATATATGTTACGCGCCGTCTCGCGGCTGCAGCAAGTCATGTTCTTGATACATATAATTGCTCGCGCGCCTTTCAATTTGAATTTTTCCGACGTCGTGTGTATTGCGTAAAAAAAAAAATAATAAAAATGGAAAATCTATAATGAGTGGCTTTTGTGCTCGAGTGTCATCGAAACAGATTGTGTAGCTCAGCTCACCGCCGCTCGACGAAATAATAATGAAAAAAAAAATAAACGAAGCTTCGAGTGCGTTAACGATATATATCTTATCGCGCGCGCGATGCATCCTGGAAGTGAATAGGCCTGGTTTGTACAAAAGCGAGACGTATACGGCAGCTGTAAAACAAGAAACTACAATTATAAGCTACAAGCTCGAGACGATACGTAAATACATAATCTCGACAGAAAATAAGAAGATAAACACTCGAAGCGCAGTTGAAAGACGAGTGTTTTACATAATTGTCCTATTCCAAATTATTCCTCTCTGGATTCCCGAGAAAATCATCATCATCGTCGTCGTCGTCGCGGCGAGTTAAAAATATTAGCCTATCAAACTAATCACCATCATCATCATCATCATTGGCGGTGCAGCCTCGAGAGAATCTTTTGTATATTATTACGGAATTCATGTGTACACACGAGTATATCGAGGAAATCATCGGCTGCATTACGCAATGCCCATTCCGTGCCGCCGTACGCACATTAAATCACACACACGCGGAGAAGTGTTTATGGGCAATTAAGCGGATAATACCTCTTTGCACGTGTGCACGCGCGAATAAAAAAACAGCATATTATATATATTGTGTAGAGCGGGCACGAATAAATTCGTGTTTTACTGGTAGTAGTAGGGCCGAAAGTGCAAGATGTTCTTCTTTTTTTCGATGTAATGGCTTGTACACGGTAATGCAACATTGGCTGGCGAAAAATGTATCCCGCATTCTTCAAAGTCATTCAATGAAACTTCCTCTCCTATATACCAGAGAGAGAGAGAGAGAGAGAAGCAATTACCCACATTCTTTGGGCTTTGTGTGCATATATATGTGCGCGTATTTTTATTGCGCTACATTTTACAATGTATGTGTAAGCTCGTCCGAACGAGTCGCGCCAAGTCAGAAACTTCCGAATCACGTTTCTCGTTTTTAGCATATCGGATTTTTATGGTATTAATTGATTTATTATTGTCTCTCGATACAACGTTCCAGATATGATTATCTAAAACGCGACGCGATGACTCGCGTGGCATTACTCGGGTGGTATACTTACACATATCTCTCACGTATCTATGATAATGTTATAAAAATCTTACAAAAATTTCGTAACTGTACCGCTTCTTAGGTAACAATCGTATATTATATATTGTCTTTCAATTATTTTTCACAGAAGCCACTCGTCTTCGCCGTCTTCTGGCCTAATTTATCACTTGTCTTATTTCTTTTTTTGCTATATAAAATCAAGCTATCATTGTCCTGCTTCTGCTGCGCACTTCGACGTTCACAATATCTCCGCGAGTCCGTTTAAATGTAAAAGAAGAAGAAAAAAATCCAAGGCGCGCGGGCTCCGCAGCTATCCGAGGCTCTTATACCTTTCTTCTTCTCATTATCTTTTCATTTCATACTTTTCTCTCTCGCGCGCGCGTCCGAAAGTTTACGAATAAATTAGTTCATAGCGGAATAATTCAAAATTTCCGAAAGTTCGCGCGGCGCGGCGTTGCAGCAGGGCGCCTATAGCAGCGGCAGCATATAAAACAAGGTAAAAATTGCCGCTCTCTCTCTCTCTCGTCTCGGGGAAAATAGTTTTAATCTCGTTCGAGAGAGAGAGAAGCAGCAGCAGCAAGAGAGAGAGATATCGATGCTTTATCAGCAAGTTTTATACTTTGTCGCGAAATACCTATAGGCTACCTTATATACATTATATTATTACGATACAGCCTCTGCTTCTGCTGCTGCAAGTATCAATTAGTTCTTGGATAATATATAATACACCTGTTGGCCGCATAGATACCCTTCGACAGGCTCGACTGACTTTTATACATTTTCCGCCGAAGAAAAGAGGGCAATTGTGCCTATACGTATAATAGCTCCAAAGTTGCAGCGCGTAGTATACACAGTGAGCTGTCACGTTCTCTATATATCTATATAGCGAGCTGCGATCGGAAACACCTAATACTACTTGCTACACAGCTGACTGACTCGCTGCTGCTGCGGCAGCTGCTTAGCGGAGCAGAAAAAAAAACAAGGTACGAACGATCGAGCCGATCTTTGTCGCGCGAACGTCTCGCGAACGAACATCTCGGGGTCGATTACTCACGTTGATAAAGTTGGCGATCGTGTGTATAGTTTACCTCGATTCGTGACAGAATGCCAGGGCCACGCAGATCGACCACACGGCACGCACTACTCGTCGATTATTACACTTTCTTGTGTCACACACTCACATACAGAGCACGCACAAAACTGGGTATCGAACGAACAACAAGTTGGGATCGTAATCGAGGCAGTGTCAGTGTGGAAAAAAATCACGAAACGAAACGATTACGAACACTATATCATGAGTTGCTGCGTGAGCTGCGGGTCCGATGCGAGAGAGACACACTCACGACACTGCAGCACACAGTGTGAGACTTTCAAACGTAAGCGAGAGCGAGTGTTGTTATTGCTCCGTACCGAGTCAGCTCTCGATGCAAACTGATACGCGGCTGCGAGCGAGCAGTCGCGCGACGTCTGCGCGGCTTATACTCGAAACGAGTATTCTCGTGTACGCGAACGAATGTGTGAGTGCGCGTAAACCGATCCATCAGTCGCGAGTATAGCAGCAAGCAGTGGTGGTGGAAAGGTAAGTACAAGTCCGAGATCACCTGTGCTGCCGGTTTTCTGTCTGCGGTGTGCGGTGTGTGACCGGCCGCACTCCCCTCTCCTATATAACTTGAATCACGACCTGCACGAGATCGCGAAACGCCGCGTGCAAAGCAGAGTCGCGATCGGCACGCCGTTACATAAAGCAGCACCGCAGCTATCTCAACGTATATAGATGGGAGTGCGCGCAGTGCGTCGAGTTGGCTGCTGCGCTCTTGCTATTGCACACATTAGTTTTGCCGCAGTCACTAGTACACAACGTTGACGTATCAACGCTGCTATATAGCTCCGCGAGATCGCGTAGTTGTACAACGCTTCGATATTCGCGCGCGTGAGTATTACAATACCGATGTATCGGGCCGGTCTGAATTAGCCGCAAGTCTGGGCACGCGGCCGGACACATTGCGGCCGTACATCATTTCTCTTTGCATCGATATCGCGATCGCTAGAGGCTATTACTCACTCGCGCTTGTGTGTCTATGTGATAGGCTCGAATTTAGCATAGAGAGAACGTGCGGACCGATCCGCGCGCGCGCGCAAAACTCGAGGTTTGGATTCCTCGCGATCACGCACCGAGTATATAATAATATTTATGTGCGTCGGGCTCTCTGGGCTACCTATACCCAACTTATCTCATTTTCCAGCGCCGCGGCGCATCGTTATATACGTGTTTCCGTGCATGATCGATATCGATCATCGTCGCTTTACTCTACCGCCGCTGCTCGCTCATTATCCCCTTCTCTCTCTTCCCCGAAAACTCGTCCTGCACCCATGAAGCTCCACAGCGTATAGCCTTCCGATCGACTACATATATACGTATAGTATATACCAACGCCGGGTACTATAAGCGCGCTTGCCTATGCTGCCTCGTATATCAAGTTTATCCAGTTAGTAACGGTGTTGGGAGGCTATATATATATAGGACCTTGTGAGCGTGGCGGCTCTACGTCGTCGTCGTCGTCGTTTTCCTGTGCTCTAGAGGCTGCAAAAGCGCGACGGCATGCCTACTACTGCTACGTGTGCGCCAGAACAATAGCCTCGGCAGCCCCCATCCGTGCGCAAGCACAGCCGAGTCTATTCCGCTGATTTTACAATTTACCTAACACAGCAGCAGTGGCATTTCACTATCTCTCTCTCTCTCTCTCTCTCCGCGTGCTTTTGCCTTTACCAGCTTTCCCAGCAGCTTCTGCGGTCGCAAGCCCGCGCGCGCAGTTTATTTTTCAAGTTAAAGCGGAGAAAATTTATGCAAATTTTCTCACTCGGCGAAGTTGTATGTATACATGCAACTAAACGCGCGGGTACATCTGAATGCCGCCAACGCCACGCTTCGCTTACGCTCGCAGAGCAGCAGCAGTCTTATCTATAAAGACTCGTTCTTCTTCAAACCGTCTGCTCGTGCGCGCTAATTTCTAAGCAACTTGCCTTCGGTTCGGGATCTCTCTCGTCGAGTGATAGTATATATAATCGACGCGCAGCACCGAACTCTTACGCAACAACAAAAAATTGCCGTATACCAGAGTCTATTATATTTCGACCGGTAATCCGCAGATAGCGAAAGATCGTGAAAAAGCGACGAAGCAGCAGCATCGAATATAACTTGTTTTTCCCTCTATGTCAAAAATATTGATTCGCGCGCCGAGTAGTCTCAGTGTACCGCCGCCGCCGACACGCTGGTGTGGATCTATTTTCTCGAATTTCAGCCCCGACGCCGCCGCCACCGCCGCCGACGCCAACTTACCTCCGATATAGATAGTATATCGTACGTATATATACACATCCCTGCGGGGGATATCTCTCTCTCTCTCTCTCTGGCTTTTTCGAGGGCATTACGCGAAATCAAATTTGGAACTCGACGCAGCAGCAGCGACTGCACAGTTCCTCCGACTCTGTATATATACTCCCCGGCCTCTCTAGCTAGCTCCTCGCGATCGAATTCCATTGCGCCGAAGATAACTCTATCAGCCGCCTCCCTCTCTTACTCTTATACTCCGCACCAACTTCTATATCTCTCTCTCTTTCTCCGTGTCTCTCTCTCTCTCTCTCTCTCTCTGTAGTCGTTATGCAATTATCGTCATTTGTAGATGGAGTCGCGGATAACGAGACGCGTGTATACATAACGTACGTGTATACTCTTGTGACCGAAGAAGATCGCAGCAGTCAATGAGCGCAGATTAATTTTTGTACGTTGTACACTCGACGACAATCGAGGCTCGTCGATAACGCGCGCGCCGAGTTATTTTGATTTACACGCGCGATTATATTGCCCGCGCGGATTTATATAACTACTACGGTGTAGACGCGTCGCGCGACACACTTATTATTTCGCGAAACGATCGCTGGCAGCGATTCTTTGATTTATTTATTATGCGTGTGAATTATGTAAGGCGCGCGTATCGGACGAATATGACGCGCGGGTGGGTATGCGATTCGCTCGCGCCAAGATTCTTCTGGAGCAATTTTTTTCGCTGGAAATCGATCGAATTTTTTTGATTATATATTGTTTGGCCTGGATTTATTTATCCCCGGCGAATTTTTTTCATGCTCGACGTTGTTTTTTTCAATAACTCACCTTTCACGTCTGATTCATCGTATTATTTAAAGCTCGTTCTCTCTCTCTCTTTATTTTCACCTTTTCCGACTCCCGAGCCCTTTAGCTTTACACGTGCCGCATGAAACGAGAATATAGGGTGTTCGTTGCATCGAAAAAAAAATTTTACTTTAATGTAGTAAAAAAAATAGTACACAAAGTTTTACGCGTATGTAGCAGTCGAGTCGATTGGCTAATTTTTAGCTCTCCTCCTCCTGTCCAGTTTCTAACGCGATAGAACGGCGTCGTTTTTTTCTTTTCTCTCTCTCTCTCTCTCGGCTGTTCTATTATATTCGGCACTTCGATGCGGTGTATTAATTAGCCGGGCATTAGACGCCTACCATGCAGGCGCGTGCAGCAGCAGTAAGCAGCTAGAGAGCAGCTAGCTAGCTAGCTAGCTCGTATAAAAACAGCCGCCTCCGCCTAATGGCCTGTTCGGGCTCGTTGAATTATGGCTTCCGCGATGTGTTAGCGCCGCCGCGCTCATAGTATACTATACATACTCTTCTCTCTCTCTCTAACGGCCCCCGCGCGTCTGTATATATATGCATGCAGGTATATGTATGCTATATATGCAAGTGCTTCAAGCCTATACAAGAGGCTCTCTCTCTCTCTCTTTCAAAGCAGAGCTGCTGCAAAGCCCATACATACACGTGTGTGTCTGTGTGTGTATATATACACAGCCGAGTCGTGCGCAAATTAAAAAAGTAGCATTCACTAAAGCTGCAGCAGCAGCAACAGCTCGGCAGCTTATAGCATATAGTAGCAGCAGTATTCGATCAGAGCCTCCCTCTCCCCCTCCGAGGAAATTAGAGCCCATAAATTCAACAACCTCGCGCGCGCGCGTTGCGTTGCATTCTTTCCAATTTAAAGCCACATGCTACTGCTGCTTCTACTACTACGTGCGCTATTATGCCACGGAAAAGAGAGAGAAAAGGATCGAGCGAAGAAGGCACTCGATTCCGGGCTTTTTCTTTTTTTTTTTTATTTTTTGTGCTTTTTTGTCGCGTTGGGGGCTAGGATTTCGGGGGTCCGCTGCTGCACGGATTACTATTTGCCACGAATGCGAATGTATCTGCTGGGGAGGGTGATACTTTTCCCTGCGTATATATATGTAGCTTCACCTCATGGCGTTGCACAGCTGCAGATCCAGCTGCAACGCGACCGCATATATATAGGCTGCTGCAGCTGCAGCTATATACAATGTAGGCTTGATCCTTGTGCGGCTACATTAGAATATCCTACGCGCGTGTGTGTGTGTGTGCGCTACATATGTTCAGCAGAGTAGTGCGGCTGTTTCTGCTTTGCTGCTGCTGCAGGAGGCAGACTAGGAGGAGGAGGAGGAGGACGTGTGTGGCACGCGACTCCATTACTTCTAGGCGCGCACGGCTCGACTCTAATTCACCACCACCCCGGCCCCCTACACCCGTTCGAAGGATTATGTGTATACGCGTGTGCGCGCACATGCACACACATCAATTCTTGAGGCCTTATCGCTAATAATAATAGCCGCCGCGTGAGCATGTTGTATACTGTACCGACGATGCGTGTATATGGTACAACGGCATTGCGCCGCGTATATGAGCAATTCTATTGAAAAAAAAATACTTGGAGTTAGAGGTAGAATTAACGATTGTTTTTTCGTTTTTTAGTCGTTTGGCGCGTGCGATGGACGTTGATTGTTCTGTTGTCTTTGAGGTCTGGTTAAATTTGCTTTGATCGACTTTGAGAGTTGAGACATCCACCGGAGTTCGAACAATTACATTTGAATAAAATAATTTTTGATACATGTTAAGCTATTAACGCGCTGTTCGAATTACTTTTTACTTGACAAGTTCCAAATTTTCGGAAATATAATAAAAAAGTGATGAAAGCCTTCCAAATAATACCACTCAAAGAATTTTGAATAATCTGAAAGGTGTGAAAAAAAAATTACGTTCAAGAAGTTTTATTCAATATATTTGTTTGGTGTACAAAGAATAAAAGAAAGCTTTTTACAAATGACCAAATTGATAACAGGATGACGTAATTTAAATATTTTTAATGAAAATGAAATAGTTTTTTCACAAAGTCGAAGAAAATTTATGACAAAAATTTGTATCCAACAAGATCCTCATGTAGATAGGATTATTTTTTGTTCACGCGTCGTGGAGTAAATATCAGTTGATGAAATATTTGATATAATCGTGAAATGTATCTATGTGAGTTTTTAAGGTATTTTTGCCACGATCACGTACTGCGTTCATGTGGCGTTTGAGGAAGTTTTGGTATTCAAAAGATTGAGGACAAATAACAAATTCGAATTATTTTCTACGATCATGAATTAAATTTATGTGAGATTTAAGGCGATCCTTGCGGCTAAATGACTTGTGACAAAACTCGCATTCAAAGGGTTTACTCCGATCATGTACTCCATTGACGTGACGTTTGAGGTCACCTTTTAGTCCAAATGATTTGCAACAAACCTTACATTCGAAGGGTTTAATACGATCATGTACTACATTAGAATGAATTTTGAGATTACTTTCAAGTCCAAACGATTTGTGACATATCTCACATTTGAAGGGTTTAATCTTATCATGTACACCATTGATGTGTTTCTTGAGATCACCCTTGTAACCAAATGAATTGTGACAAATCTCACATTCAAAGGGTTTGATCTGATTATGTACTGCATTTATGTGATGATTCAGAGTACCCTTTTCTCCAAATGATTTGTGACAAATCTCACATTCAAATGGTTTGCTACTATTATGTACTGCATTTATATGATTATTGAGGTTACTTTTTATTCCAAATGATTTGTGACAAACCTCACATTCGAAGGGTTTGATACGATCATGTACTGTACTTGTGTGAGTTTGAAGATGTATTTTTTGTCCAAACGATTTGTGACAAATATCACATTCGAAGGGTTTGCTATGATCATGTACCGTCTTTGTTGGCCTTCTGAGATGTTTCTGAGATACAAAAGATGATTTGTGACAAACCGTACTCTCGTCGAACTTTCTATGATTTCGTACATTACATTCATTCGTGTAATCGGTCGAAATGTGATTTTCTATTTTCACAATAGGTAGGCAACTCTGGTACTCAGTTTTGCACGCTGTTGTTGACAAAGACTTCACTTCGTGTTTGACATATTTGCACTCAAAGTCAACGAATATATTTTCATTCGTGTTATCTTTCTTATTTTCGTTTTCTATTTTCACAATAGATTGACAACTTTGATATTCGGATTTGCAAATGGTTGTCGATAGAGACGGCATCTCAAGTTTGACATCTTTGCACTCGAAATCGATCGGTATTTTTTCACCTAACCTCTCTTTAAACACAATGTCCTCGGTCGTATCTTTTGCCTAGAATAAAAATTAAAGGCTAGTTTCGACTAGTCGATCAACAGAAAATAATTCAAATCATTAAACTCACCGGCAATTCATGAAAGGGCAATGTTTCGGAGTTCTCGACTTTGCAATCGACCACCGAATCGAAATTATAATCGTTACCTGCATCCGACCAAGTATCGTTCGGCTCTTCCTTCACCCTGAGAATAATCGAATTTTATAAGAAATCGATCAAAAAATAATCATGACAGTGTGATGCACAAAAATATTATACCTAACTACGTCACTGTTGCCTTCCATCACTTCCTCGAATATATGTATTCACTGTAATTTTTCACAATGAACACTGTGAAAATATTTGAGGTTATATGCCTCGAACAGCCAAAACTAAATTTTAGATAGCGAGACTTACTTATTGAATGGATACTCAAGTATAGATGAATGCGGTTAATTATAAAACTTATATGATATTTACGGAAATAATTTGTTAACACTTGCTCGCCGTGAAGCTCAATTTCACACTCAGTGAGTGAACACATGTAAGAACCCACGTGTACAGATAATAGCGAGGTGATTCCGTCTACCGTTAACTATAGGTCCACACGCAGTCGTGGTCACGTGTGTCCCTTTGTTCTGTGTAGGTAAGTGTATCATTCATTTTTCAATTTTATGCGTGATATTGAAGTCATGAAAACGCGGGAAAATTCGTGAACTGTTGACACATTGATGCACGTACATTGTACGTAAAATCGCGTTTTCCCTTAATTACGACAGCTTATTCCGTGATTGACACGGCAAAAATCGCTCGAAACTTTTCTCTTACTCTCCTCTCCCAAAACCTCAATAAACAATCATCTACGTCCATCGCGCGCGCACGTCAAGTACCAAAAACTTCCCTCGCCACTCAAGCCTCGAATTTTAAGGATATATTTTTTTTTTATAGAGTTACTCGTATACACGCGCGCAGATATGTATGCAGCGATTGCTCTCACTCTCTCACTCGTGCACTCTAGAAAATATCAATTTCCCGCCCCGGTGCAAGTGAGGCGGGGGAGGGGGCGACGCAAACTCGGGCTCCGCACTAATTACTTCCCGCAAGCTCTCTGGCACTTATTATTATTATATATATACGAGGCTCGCGCCTTATTGTTATTTATTCTCTACTTCTCGCATTGAGAGAGCTATATATAGTATATACGAGCCAACGCCGGGCTTTTCAAATGAATCTTTCGTGCGATACCATATTGACCCCCGCGCGCGCGCCTCGTGCTTTTCTGACTTTATATATCTCTTACGCTTATTATATATATAGAGAGGGATAGAGCTGAGTAAGGCTTCCTTTCCCTCTGCTGCTGCTGCTGCAGGCTCAATTATAAGTGGAAATTTTATCGAGTCGCTTTCTTCGGCTCCCCCCGATCAATCGGCATATAATACGATCCCCGTTTTTATGAGGACTCGGCGGCGGCGCGCGCGGAAGCTTCCAATTTCGTGGCAACTCGCAATGATGATGATGATCTCCCCTCCCCCCATCACCGAGTGCACTATTTTGCGCTCCACGGTGTATATATATAGATCGTGCCGAGCTCCTCTTTTTTTTTTATTATACGTACCTATATATACGTGTCATACCCGTACACGTACACGTATATTCCTTCATCGATCGCAGCTGAGACTCGCTGGTACGAGATTATAAAATATCAGTCTTATTTCCATGATATTCCGGTAAGTTCGTGGCGTATTGTGTACGAGCTGGCCACGCGTAGATCGACTACTCTAATGGACACACGAGCACATATCTTACGTGTTATGCGGTAGAATTAACAGTGTTCCCCGCGGCTGAGCTTCTGTTTTTAAAAAAATGGGCAACAGAAAAACAACAACAATGATCAAAATCGTGTTTTGATTTATACAATTATTTTGACTTTGCCACTAGCAGATTTACAGATATAGAGGTACTCGCCATCTAGTGGCGATGGCTGAAAGTGGTATTATAGTACTAAAAGTAGTTGAAATATAATCTCAATTTTTTAAAACTCTTATAATCGTCATTTTCAAGTTATAAAAAATGCGCTTAATATTTTTAAAATAATTATAACAAAAAAAGTCCCAAAAACGAGTCAATAAATGTTTACGTGTTCTAAATTAATTCGAATTTCTATTTTTCGGTCATCGGGCCATTATATAAATGTTCAGCTTTCTTACTGTAGAGTAGATGCGTAAATTGTTGAACACTTTTTTCACACGGCTTGATAATAGAGCTCGAAGTAACAGACAAAAAGCTTTAAAGCCTAAAAGCTCTCTCTCTCTCTCCACAGAGCTTCGTACACATTAATATCATCCTGCATCGGGGATGGGCGCGCATCTTACGAGATATATATATAGGGAGAAATTCGAGGTTTTGAATACGTACATATGCTTCGGTCGTTTCGTAAATTATAACTAATGAAGCTGAGACCGTAGACCGTAAATATGTGTCTATATATGTCTGTCTGTGTGTGACTTTGTGTGCGTCGAGCAGCGCGCAGCAACTGATACGAGGCATATATACATACACACTACTAAGTCTATCGTACATAAGATCAAAGGAGAAAGCCGCGATTCGAGCTCGCGACGATTACTTCCTTTAGCGCAGAGCAGCAACCCTTATACGTGGTATACTGCTACACATGCTATACATACACTCCTCAACTAGGATATGAAGTTCTTTGATCACGTAATCGGCACGGTACCACATACATTGCGACTCTGCCTACGCGTCTACGTATAATACGGCGTCAACCGCATACAATGTACACGTGTGTACATAGACGTTATTATATGGAGCACATATGTAAGGAAAATGAACCGAGCGAATATCCTTACGTGCGATCGAGCTTTTTTTTCTTATCCGCAATGCAAACGTACGTAGGCGTGTATAACTAATTAGAAAAAACAAGCAACAAACAAACAAACAAGCAAGTAAGCTAAGCGAGCGAGCGACAAGCATTAATGACATTCTGAAGAGTATAATTTCCAAAGCCGCGAGAAACTCGTCAACTACTATAACAGCGAGGCAATCGTTAGAAGGAGTAAACACGACGACGACGAGGGAAGAAAAGTGAAGTAGCTGCAGCGCAGAGCGCACGTAGGGTAGGGTGAGAGATAGAACAGCAATGCTCAGCATTTATACTATGAAAATGTTGTCGGAAAACTTGAGTCACGAGCGCGGTGGCTAAGCTAAGCCGCAGCAGCGGCAGCAGCAGCGGCGTACCGAACGGGGCTGCAAAAGAATGGATCGCGCGCGGGGGTGGCCTTCACCCTGCTATATTCACGCTGACAAGCGGCCCCGGCGCGCAAACAGAAGAGCAATCAACTTGGCGTCGTCGTCGTCGTCGTCGTTGTCGAGTGTGTCGGAGCTCGCGATCAATCAAGCCTTTAACATTTTTAAATGTATGCGTGGTCTAGAGAGACAGTGATTATAACCCGCTTCTGCACCGGTTCAGGGAGAAGGAAAGGGTACGGGAGGAGAGAAACTTGTCTCTCTCTCTCTCTCTCTCTCGCTCGCTCACTCGAAGTACTTCAAAGGCAGAGAGGAGCAGCAGCAGCAGCAGCACGCGGTGTATACAGCGAGCGGCAATAAAAGTTGCTTGTGATCGTTAAAGCGTCGTGTTGGTGGTGTTGGTGGCAGCGGCAGCATCAACACAGAGCGCTACGAGTGACTGAAGAGCCCAACGTCACCCGCCCCGTGCTGCTGCAGCACTGGCACCCACGAGAGCCCTCCAGAATTCCGACGACGAAGCCTATATACACCGATACGTATATATATATAGCCACGCGCGCGCGAGAGAGAAATACTATGTAAGTTTGCTCGAGCTTCTCTATATAGAACAAGTGCAATAGCCAATTTGCCATCGAGACCAAAATCATTATACTACTACTGCTGCTACTGCTACTGCTACTACTCGCGACGAGAGGCACGGCGGGAGCTCCATGTATACATAACGAAAGTCGAGAAGCTTGAGAGAAAGAGAGAGAGAGAGAAGAGGCACCCGTGTGCAGTTTGCTTTAGCTGTATAGCTGTTTCTGCTGCTGATCATCGTTAGGTATATACGGCAAAGGTCGAGAGAGAGAGAGAGAGAGACTCTATGTAAAAATCTAATTCAGGCGCGCGCGCGCGATGCCCCAACACAATTTAAGCTCTTTCATATATATACGGTGGCTACGCGGCTAAATGTATTAAGGAATTATATACATGTACGCGCAAAATAAATAGACCTCGCGCAAGATGGGCTACTGCTGCTGCTGCTGTGAAGCTCTAGAGAGAGAGAGAGAGCTTCTAGCATTCCCCTATGCTCTCTAACGTAGGGTAAATTTGCATACTCCGCGTATATGTATATAAAAAAAAAAAACAACAAAAAATGAGAGTGAGAGAGAGAGAAGAAAAAAGAATCCAGAGCGTCGAGCTCTGCTTCGTATCAGCAGCAGCGGCAACTAGCAACGGAGAGCTCTTTTACGTTAAACTTTTTTCGCGCACATACACACACACACACCCACGCATTTAACGGGCACCACCACCACTAGCACCACCACCGCCGCCGTCGCCGCTCTACAAAGAAAAAGTTCACAGTCCACCTCCGCACAGCAGCCGTAGCTCGTAGCTTTGTAAAAATTCTCCTGCAAGGCAGGAAAATTGTGCGCGCCCGCCGCCGCCGCCGAGTCAGGGAAAAAGTGATTTCTTTAATTCAGGCTTGCTTGCTTGCTTGCTTGTGCTTGCAAGCCCCGTTATAACGGCTATACGGCGGGCGGCTTCTTGTGCGCAGCGGCAGCAGCACTCGGACGTTTTTTGCGAGCTTTGATTCATTAAATTCACAGAGAGAGAGGTAGAGAGAGCCGCGTGGGGGGGAGGCAGATATCGCTCGGCTTACTCTCGGGGGAGGATATTATACGCTGCAAAAATTTCCCATTAGTATATATAAACTCGATCGAGTATTATAATCAGGTAGAGCTTGTGCGCGGCGTTTGAAAATACGTTTCTCTCTCTCTCTCTCTCGGTTCGTATCACGAGGCAGCAGCAGCAGCAGTCTGACAAGCAGCAAGCAGCATAGAGCTCTTTATTGAGGCGCACGCAAGGATAGGAAAAAAAAATGAGCCGTCAAACTAGCGCGTACCGACCGTGTGTATGTATACATATAGGTACAAAAAAAAAAGAAAAAAAAAAACTGAATCGAGTCGTTCAATCGAGATAAACGAAATGACGAGTGTACGTGTATTATATATTATAGAGGCGTGCTGCGCTGCCTGCGCTGCTCGCGAGCTAAAAATCCTCTACTCTTCGCTGCCGTGAATGATATCCGAGAGCGAGAGAGAGAGAGAGAGAGAGAGATAAAAGGCAGAGCTCGTCGATGGCTATATACATCTGCAATGCGGATATAGGCAGGCAGGCAGGCAGGCAGGCAGCAGGCAGCACATTGAGCAAACATCGGCGTATCGAACTGCTTCATTAGTGCAGTATAGGAGAGAGAGAGAGAGAGATGCGGAGGGAACGAAACACACCCACACACACACACACACATATATATATACACGGATTTCCACGCCGAGCTGGGGGACTTTCTCTGCTGCTGCGAATAAAACTAATACAGTTCATAAAGCAAAACCGTATAAACGCGCAGTACTGCGATGCCAA
This sequence comes from Trichogramma pretiosum, assembly GCF_000599845.2. NCBI lineage: Eukaryota > Metazoa > Arthropoda > Insecta > Hymenoptera > Trichogrammatidae > Trichogramma > Trichogramma pretiosum. The sequence continues at coordinate 924,966 of NW_019641680.1, forward strand.
TGCAACCGTACGTATATATAGCTGTGTATAAGCCTCTGGTATATATTATATATAATTATATGCAGCTGCTGCTGTCGGCTAACAGATCGCACCAACGACAACGAAGACGACGATGACATCATATCATTTTTGCATAGTATATAATAATAATAATAATAATAATAATGAACGATACGCGCCGAGGACTCGCGAGAGAGACAGAGAGCTGGTAAACGAATGAATTTAATGAAACTCATCCGAGCGCGCCAGAGGATCATCTCTCTCTCTCTCTCTCTGTGCATGTGTGCGGGCGCGAGCATCGATTTTATATATATGAAAATCACTGCGCGCGGCAGCAGCGGCACAAAACAGCAACGGCCGACCAGCAGCAGCAGAATCGAGCTTGCAGCTGCAAGCTCATATACGTATATGTATACGCGCGACGCGACGCGCGTCAAGTCGACGTCTGCGGAAAATGCCATTATGCTCCTTTATATATATCCAACACCAGCAGCAGCCTATAACACGTATTGTCTATATGCGGGCTCATTCAAAACTATGATGATGATCCTGCGGACGCGCACGTATATACGAACGCGTCGATTTTCGAGCCCCCCCGCGCGCGCTCGCGCTTGATCCGCCGCATGCGGTATTACTGCGACTTTTCATATCGTCGCATCGATCGAGTGTACTTTTGCTCGTGGCTGTTTTTCGATAAATAAATGTATGTATCATTAAAAATCTTTATGAAATAGTAATGTTTTTGAAATTTTGTATCGCACAAAGTTATCTCGTATCGCCGCGTATTTTTTCAACGACCCAAACAGCTGTACTCGCATCTGCCAATTGCACGGCTTTCGAACGAAAAGCTTTATTATTCGTTCAAATTTTTCCACCGGCATTCGTGAAAAAGATTCGATGATTGTCAATAACTTTGAAACAATTTGAAATTGTATACAATTCTTAATCCGTACGAAACAAGCCGTACTGTACTCTCGATCGAACTCGGTGCGGAGCTTTTTTTGCCCAGTCGCGTCCCGCACCCACACACGGGTACGTAATTTCGTATGACATTACTGCGCTCATTAGTGCAGGGTATCCGGCACACTGCGAGCGCTCGACTTCTAACCCGATCTCGAAACTCTCTCTCTCTCTCACTTTGGCTTCCTCGAGCAGCTATATATATATATAGCAAAAGTAAGAGCGCACCACAGTAGTGGTAAGCAATTAATCCATAGAATCGGTCGGTCGTGGTATGTTCGACGAAGCTAGTACAGACGAAAATCAATATCGGATCAGGGTTTTCTTCCTTTCTCTCTCTTTCCTTTTTTTTTTTTTGTTAGTCAGAAAGTTAGAAGCGCAGTGCAGACTAGCAGTAGTGGTGGCGGTGCAGTGGTGGGAGTATGAGGACGTCGCGATTTCGATCTAACGCATTAGCTGCACGCGTACGTGTACATTAAGGGACGTCGACGACGACGACTACGGGGGGCGTCGACGTGTGTGTGCAGTAAACGAGGATACGACGAAGCCGCCGCAGCCGCGCGCGTGGCAGCGAAAAAATATCCCCGGCTTTTCTCTTCTCCTGCTTGCCTTCCTCCTCCTCCTACTTTTTTTTGCCTTGTACTACTACGCTACGGGTATAATACGTGGCCTGACTCGGCGGCACGTATACTCCTACTACTACCCCAGCAGCAGCTCCGCAAGCTGCAGCTTACACGAGAAAAAAGGCAGCAGCAAAAAAAAAAAAACGTGTATAAGTTAAGCGACGACGATGTAGGTGCACACAGGTATAACGTTACTATACACGTGTGCGTGTATACGATCTCGCCTACAGGCAATGCGCCTATGTATGCTGCGGCAAGGACTGCTGCAGCGTATATACATACTACGAAAAAAAAAAAAAATACCGCTGAGCGTGCGCGGCCGAGGGGCTATATCATATACACGTATAGAGTTGGTGTGCTCGCGACTCCGTAACGCAAAGCAAGAAGAAGAAGGAAAGAAGTAAAGAGGAAGAGAGGAGAAAGAACGAGAGTAAAGGAAAGAAAAGGGAAAAAACAGCGGCAGAGGCGGCGTATCCCCCAAACGAGTCTCTCGCGAGCGCCCCGCTATATAGCGCGCGGGGATCATCGTTTCGATCTAAAATGCAAAGAGGCTTATCGTACTTGGCACTAGTCGCGAGCGAGCGCCACTTCTTGCCCTACTCCTCCTCCTCCTTCTCCTCCTACTGCACTCGTCGTCGTCGTCGTCGTGCTTGCGCAAAAATTTCGTGTGCAGCTGATAAATGGCGCCAAGTGCCTCGGCGACGATGAAACATATACAGAGAGAGAGAGAGCATTCAAGAGAGCTCGGCTCCGCCGACTCTTCTAAAAGGCTGTTACGTTATATATTACGACTCGTGGGTACTCTTTTCGACTTGTATAATTTTGTTATTTTTTGACGTTTTGCGCGCGCGCGCGCCCGCGTGATTTATAATAAAACTATATATCTTGGCTCTTGGCAAAGTGGTTTAGTCGTGGACTAGCAGCGGCAGCAGGAACGGTGGCTCCTCGCTCTTAATCACGTTTACACATACACACACACATACGCACACACATGCTTAATCCACCCACACACTATACATAATAATACGCGGCGGTGGTACGTAACAACTCCCATCCCATCTCCCCCCACATCAGACTCCATACACGCGCTAAGAAATTTAACGTGCCTCGACTTGGGCTTATACATAATAATAATAATAGTAGTAGTAGTCTGTGCAGTTACGGGAGGAGGAGGATGAGGCGCAAGCCCCCAAGTATATAAGTTGGCCCTGCCGCGCGCGTATCGGTATATATTAAGTACACCGGTGGGGAATCTCTCTCTCTCTCTCCACGCGTGCGAGCTTATAAACCCGCTCGCGCGCCAATCCCTGCGCGGCGCTCCTTATCATCATCGGGTATTATAGCCGAGAGAACCGCGAAAAGAAAAAATCGACACTGATATAATTAGCCTCGAACTTATTCATCAAACGACTCGAGGTGTTTGGGGTATAAGGTACGCAGCAGCAGCAGCGAGGAGAGTTCGTGTTTACGTACATAGATGATGATGATGATGATAATGATGATGAACTGAAAGCTAACGAACGTAACTCGCGCGTCGATGTATTATACGATGAATAAAACTTGAACGGGATTCGAAGAAAACGCGCGCACGGTTCATTATACGTCGTGAAATGATATATTTAAGTAAATGCGCGAGTGACAATGGCGCGCGAGTATAAACGCGTAATAATAATGCAGCGGCATTATATACATCGAGCTAAAGTACTGGAATACATATCGAAACATTAGATATCTAAATGAACACATTAAACGTTCTCTCTCTCTATAGTGCAGCTTAAAGCTCTCCAAGTAGAGCATATAACGTATACAGTTCGAAGCGAAAGACATATCGATGTTATAAATCTGGAACTGCGCGCGAAGCTCTATACTCTCTCCTTCGCCTCCGCGCGGATGTATGCGCGTCTCTATACAATATTGTATTATATAGTATATAGTATATTTTCCAAGTGATCCTGCCGCTGCTGCTGCTGCACTCGGCCGTTATATGGATCCTTCGCCCCGCGCGCGAGCGCTATGTTATCGGGTGTTACAGATCTCTCGGAAGCGTTTCTCGAAGCACTACTGCTAGCTACTACTACTCGTCCGCTGCAAGCTGCAAGCTCTCTCTCGAATCTCCTATACAAAAGGGAAATAACCCGGGCCCGAGAGAGCATAGCTACTTCAACTTCGTGAATACACTTACGTAGTAGTAGAGACACAATATATATAAACGAAGGAGCACGGCGATCTCTCTCTCGTTTCGGGGTGATTGTGTGTATATACCGAAGCTTCTTTTACGGAGACTGCTGCTGCTGCTGCTGCTGCTGTTGCGTTGTGTATACGCTGTATACACAAACTCATTAGAAGTAGTGTCATTCGACGCGCGTTATACAAGTGCGAAATTCGATTAACGATGAAGATGCGCGCGACGAACGATTCATTCGATATCTTTGCAAGCTGCTGCTGCTGCTGCCACAAAATTTCAAACGAGCTTTTGCTCGAGTAGATGCGAGAATGCAGCTTCCTGCACACGTATTATTATTATTTTTAAGCTCCGGTATGTAGTCGTATGGAGCTTTTAGAAAAAAAAATGCACTAATTCAAGCGCCTTTTGCGCATCGGGTATAATAAACGTACGGCGATAGAAAGTAGAAAAAAAGTAAATTAGAATGGCATTTCGTTAATCCATCCATCCAGTCGCATCAAGCTCTCTCTAGCCGCGTGAATAAAAAGCTCTATATAGTTGGCACAATGCTGTGCTAGCTAGCTAGCTAACTATACAGCTCGCGCGAGAGCCGGGCAATGAAAGGGTCAAAAAAGAGTCTCCGTGTGCGATATTATTATTATCATTGAAAGCTCTGCCCATGGCGTGGTGCTGCTCTCGATCGAGGAATTTGTGAGCAGCGCCTCGAAAAATAGCCCTCGTCGAGTCGCGCGAATATGTGCGAAGAAAAAGAAAACGAAGACGAAGCAGCGGAGTAAGAAGAAGAACGAACGAAGAAGCTGCAAGCTGGAAAGTTGGTCGTGGCGACGTGATCGACATACAGAAAAAGGTGGCGAATTTGTGCTCTCAGGACATTTTTAGATTTTCTTCTGTATATATCTGTATACACGTAAGAGCTGCCGAGGACGCCTCGTGCATAGTCGGGGTAGTATCCGTATAATAAACGTGGACATACACACGGGAGCGAGTATAAAGCTCGCAAGCTCTCTCTCTCTCTCTCTCTCGGCTTGCGTTTATATACATATTTTTCCTACACACACACACACAGAGGTACTGAACTGAAGCTGCGCCGCATACACGTAGGTATGTATGTACTCTGTGCTCTGGCGGTGCACAGTGACGTCAGTCGCGAAGAGAGAGAGAGAGAGAGAGACGGCGCTGATGCCGGATCCGATGCTGTGCACGGCAGCAGCATAGCAGCAGCAGCAGCGTAGATATAGACATAGAGACGTACATAGACACACACACATACGTACACAGAGAGTAAACACACAAGTTGACCTGTTTCGGAAACTCACAACCCAACCCTTTCGCGCAAATCGCATATACGCGCGCCACCGCCGCCGCCGCCGCCGTCGCGTCCTGAGAGCAGAGCAGCCAGCAGCCAGCAGCAGCCAGCAGAGTATACTCACGCCCGTTACGCGCGCGCACAGTTGCGCTCTCCGACTCTATATATATATATATACGTATTTGACTCTGTGTCTGTATGTATGCACACACACACACACGCGCGCAGGTACATATATACATTATATATAGCTGCTGCTGCACGACAGAGCTATGGTCCATGGCAGCAGCAGCATCCCTCCTCCGACTTATACTCAGCTGCCACCGCCGCCACCACCACCACCACCGCCACCAGCCACCAGCCGCCGCTGCCGCTGCTGCTGCTGCCGTACAACCTATATATAGCATCTGTATATATATAACGGTATAGAGCCAGGTTTGCTGCTGCTGCTGCTGTGCCGCGCTCTGTGCACAGTTCGCACCTTCGCAAGCTCTCTCTTCGTCCGCAGAGCTATGTGCAAGCTCATATTCATGCTGTGTGCATATTATACCTCCGCGCGCGCACACACACAGACAGAGCTAGCTAGCTAGCTTGCTCCGAGTCGACGACTCTGCTGCTTCTATACATACATATACTCCGCCGCCGTTGCCGTTGCCGCCGACGACTCCGACTCTCAACGCTATTTTACAGGCAGTTTCATTAAAAACTTTTTGACTTGCATTAACTATAGTTTCAAACTATTGCTCTCTTTTTTTTTACCCCCGCGTCGACTATACTATACTCTACCTTATAACTCCTACGGTGGAAAAAGCTCTGCAAGCTCATTTCTCTCTTTCTCTCGCTCTCGCTCTCTCGACTGCGAGCGAGAATATGCCGTGCTCGCCGACGACGACGACGACGACGGCCAAAGTGGCCCCAAAGACTCGCAAGGGTAATTGAGCGCGAAGAGAGAACGTATATAGAACGAGGCGTTTGTCAGCTGCTGCTGCCACTGCTACTTGTTTGTGCTGCACGGTCTCGCGATTCGTGAAAATATTTTATGTATCATAATAATAATGATAATGACGATGAGGACGATGATGCACGCACGCTTGGTCGCGACCGCCTACTTATAATAACTCGCGCGAGTCGTCGTTTACCGATCAGCAGGTTCATTGTCACGAGGGGTATTTAATGAGCACGAGCAGCAGCGTCAGCAGCAGCAGCAGCAGTACCTCGTTCATTTAATTTTCATTCCCATTGAGCTGGCGATAATGAAATTGTCGCGCAGATATCTATATATGTATATAAAGAGCTTCGGTAGTACAGCAGTGTATATTATACCGCGTCCGTGTGTTGTGGTCGTCGCTGCTGCCATGGGCTTCGGGCAAAACGAACGACGCTTTGGCACAGAGAGAGAGAGTAAAGAGAACCCGCGAGAGCTCGACGTATATAAGCTGAGGGGATGACGAGCGCCCGCGTGGCTGCGGTGCACATGTGTCGATGCGTCATATCCGAAAAGAGACTCGCCATGCACGACGGAGAAAAAAACATTTTTTACCACCGCCGCTGATTTGACTGACCATGGTACTAAAAAATACGTTTGTACAGTTTCATGTACGTGTACTCGCGAGCCTCGTGTGCATGCGAAACGAGAGTTACATTATGCATAGGCAGCAGCAGCAGCAGCACGAGGCACACACAAATGTGCAGTGTGCAGTCAGTGCAGGCGAATATATATAGCGCCAAGGCAAGGTCGATCCCCCAATGGCAGTCACGCCAAAGTATACAGTATACAGTTTATTCAGCCTCGAGCACGATAAAAAAAAAAAAAACACAGAAAAATGACGTTTATTACGTAGAACCACGAAGGATGGACGCGCTCGACGTACACGATTGAGCTTTTCGTTCGTTTGTTTGTCGTGCTTTGCAAGCTCGCTCGCCACCGAAAAAGCTCTGCCCAGCTTTTCATGCATTGGCATTGGGATCGTCGATGTCGATGTCGCGATGTCGATGTCGATGTCGATTTCGCTGCGGCCTGCGGACCCGCGAAACACACGACACGAGGGCTCTTCGCGAGCGCGATAAGGATTTTTTTCCTCCCCGCATGCAGAACGCGGACGTATTATTCTCGCGCTCGCGCGATGCATGGAGAGCAGAGAGAAATGCCAGTAATTTCAGTTGTCTCTCTCTCTCTCTCTCTCTCTCTCTCGGCTGTATATACGTGTATTTGCGTGTGTGGTGCGGGTAGGCATTGTTATAAAGGCGCGCAATACGTCACTGCAGCACAGCAGCAGCAGCGAGAAATGGTTAAAACATATAGAGCTCGCATGTGTGTGTGTGTGTGTGCTCGCGCGCGAGGTCGTACACCTGCAGCCAGCAGAGAGCCTATATACGCGCGTGTGTGTGTGTGGGGGTAGGTAGTTTGCGTGTGCAACGCACGTCCGTCCACGCGCGCTCGCTCGCAAGCTCGCAAGCTCGTATAGGGCAGAGCTGCCCCGTGTATTTTATTATTCGAAAATCTGCAGTACGATGTGTCGCCTACATACACGCGCACACATTAAAGCGACGCATTATATTATATGTGCGTTTGGTGTGTATGTATATATATGGACGCCGACGCTTTGACGGCCGACTGGTGCAGCAGCAGCAGCAGCAGCAGCAGTCGAGTCGAGTCGAGTCGCGCGCGCGCTCGTGAATTTCAGCGTATATATGGGCTGCACAGAGACGAGAGAGGCACCTGACTACACGAAACGTACACACGCATACGCGTACATATACGTGTGGGTAGTAGTAGTAGTAGTACTTGTGTATGCACTCACACACACATACACACACTGACACGGGGTTCTGCTGCTCTCGATGCGCGAACGATAATAAATATAAATTTCGCTCGTGTACGCGTATACACGCACACACAAATGCCACGGTCAATAGTATAATACGCGCGCGCGCGCGACAGGGTATGGGGGCCGTGTGCACACACATCGCGCAGCAGCGGCAGCAGCAGCACACGGATCTCTCGCAACTACTAACACTACCACTACCGCCGAATACTCCGAGCGAGCGAGCGACGAGCTTTTCTCGCGCGCGTACATTATTCGCGCGATTTACATTGCCAACGAGTCGAGCGAGCTGCTGCTGCTGCTGCTGCTGCACCAATGCACACACACATACACACAGACACATGTATTTGCAGTTTGACGCGATCTTCGCACACAATTACCGTGAAAATCGCGCGCTGCGCTGAATTATATACGGGAGGAAAATAATTTCTATCGAAATGCGCGCTGCTGTCAGCTTATGTACAGACATTTCAATGCGTACGTGTGTGTGTGTGGGTAAATTATAATAATAACGACGACGACGACGATATCGTACGTACTCACCGAGTTGGCTGACTCGACTCCAGGGCAGTGATGGGGGGTGGGCTATTGCCCTCCGTCGAACTCCGCGAGGAACGCACTGGCTGCCTATATATCACAAAATATAGGAGCGGCTCTCTCTCGAGACTCTCCCGCGCTGCAGCTTGCAGCCAAGCTAGCTCTTCTCTTCTGACATTAGGTCGGAGCGAGGTAGCAGCAGCGTCGGCGGCGCTGGAACGAGCGGGCGCCACCCGCGACCTGCTGCAACATCCTCCGCGCTCAACGGTGGTGGGCTTCACTCAACTATCAACTATTATTTTTATTTATAATTTAAAAAAAAAAACAAAAAAAAAAAACTACAACGCCAAGGCCACTTGGTCAATTTTTCCGTAGTCGAGCACACGCACGAGCGGTCGTGTCGTCGCGCGCACAGAGACGAAGAGCTTGTACAGAGGGTGTTAATATACGCTGCCGATCGAACTGCACTGACACATTAACTATATACGACACAGACTAAGCACAGGCAGGCAGGTGCAAAAGGGTATATTAATGCAAAAAAGACGTCCGTCGAAAAGCTGACGACGAGTCTCGGCTCTCGGTGTGTGCACTCACTCTCTCTCTCTCTCTCGTTCAGTGCCACTGCACCGCGCCCCCCGCTGTCTACTACCCTCCCTATGTGTATATACGTGCACTCGCTCGCTCTGTCTGTCTGTCGGGTGCTGCGCTGCGCTGCGCCTGCTGCGGCTGGCTCTGCACTCGCACTACTACTGACGGTGGCGGTAGTCGACGTCGTCGTCGTCTTCTGTACTCTTTGGCTTTGCCGCCGCAGCAGCAGCAGCAGCGACGATATATATAATACACAATCAGGCAGGCAGGCAGGCAGGCAGGCAGTACTAGTCGGCGGCGTAGGCGGTGGTCCTCCTCGCGCTCCCTCTCTCTCTCTCTCGCACTCCCTCTTTCCTTTCACTCGCTTTCGCGATCTCTCTGGATCCGCAGCTACTGCTTCTGCTGCTGCATTATGTATATCGTGTGGAACGACGATCCTCTCTCCAGTTTTGCGCTTCGTTTTTCTCAAGCCTTTATTATAATACTGGCTTTTTAGAAGGCCTGTGTGCGCGAACAGTAGCAGCAGCCTGCACACCTGCACACCTGTACACTCGCGCGCGCACGAGACGACGACGACGACGACGACGACGAATATCATACACACGGCATATGCCCTGTGGTGTGTGCTGCTCGGCCGATACGTACGCGAGCGCTGCTGTTGGCCCCTCACTCACTCACTCTCTCTCTCTTTGCCCTCTCGCGCAGCTGAATTGCCTGTGCGCTCTCTGCGCCTGCACCTCTTTCTCTCTCTCTCTCCGCGCGCTGTGTTATAGACAGAGAGAGAGAGAGAGAGAGGAAAACGTACCCTCTCTAACGCATGCGCCGGGACCCTCTTGGGCTACTCTCGACTCGCGATTCCCTCAGCAGCAGCAGGCTCGCGCAGCGCCACACAGCTCGTCGAGCTTAAATACGCAAGCTCGTGGCTGTGTTTATATGTGTGTGCCACCTTTCCAAAATATATGCATAAATAGCGAGACTCGTGTCCGTCCGTTGTACTGTCAATTCCATAAGTATACATACCCTTGGAGCATATACGTGTAAGGATCTGGACCTGATATAACACTCGATACCCATGCGCGTGTCGATACCACGCGCGCGCGAAAGCTTAGACCAGACTCTGCGTACGGAGTTAGCCGATTACAACGGATACAAAACATCGCGCACGAAGAGAGAAGGGCCGCAGAGCTCTTCAAGCTCTCTCTCTCTCTCTCTTCCCGACCCTCGTGTATATTATAGCAGTTACACGTTGCGCCTGCACTGCGCGAGCCCTACTCACAGCTCGCAGCCTCTGTGTACCAGCTCGTTATTATCCCGACAAATTATCCCATCTTCCCCCTCGCGCGCTTCGAGCTTCCCCCCTCTCGAAACTATATAATTGTCTGCCGCGGTTTATATACGTGGGTACGTAGGTACGTGTACGAGCGACCGGCGTATAAGTGTATACCCGCGTTACATTAACTGCAGGCCGCTGCCGCTGTGTATGTATAGGAAACCATGTTGAGTTGGCAGAGCTCAATCTCGGGTTATACGAGCTCGATTCGATGTGTAGCTCTGCCAACGCAATTTTTTGAGTTGATACAGCTCAATTCATATTTTTCAATGACAACAAACGTGAACTGAGCCACATCACGTCAATATCACGCGTTTGTAAGTGAACATAACCAGGATGTTCATTAAAATGAACATAGCAACATCTGACAGTTCAACGATCAGCAACGATATAACATTTAGTTTCGAGGACTATATTTTTGGGCTCACACAGCTCAATACAATTAACTAAATTTGGTTGAGCTGCTGTTCCTCAAGAGGGTTTCCAGTGTACGCATTGACTCGTTAACGCGCGTTGTCAACGGCGCGCGAGCAGCTCCCGAAAAGCTCTTGCCGCCCAAGAGCGAGCGGCGGCGGCGGCGGCTGCAAGTAGTGCGTGTCGAACTGTAGTCAGACGTAGCATAATATCGCGCGTAAACGGGGGAATGAATGCGCGACGGATTCCGACTCTCTAAATACTCGCACTTCGATTCTCGTGTTTATGTTTCATAATCGAAGAATCTTGTTTATAGCGCTCTTATGATAATTTTGTTTCTTTTTAATAGCTAATGAATTTTCATAATCAACGATTATTACAGCCGCGTACGTTGACACATTTTTGTCACGCGCCTCGTGTGTTATTTTATACATACGATCCATGCGCTCTCTCTCTCGTCTACCCCCCCCGTATTATACCTATATAAAAGCACATGCGCATTGACCGTCAAACTGTCAGTCGTGTCGGTATAGTCGTTGCTCATAAACAGTGCAGTGCAGCAGCTCTCGTGCACATAACATACATGGCGCACGCGATGCACATATACGTGTACGTACGTATATGCACTCCACCGCCGCGACGACGACGACGTCGACGTCGATCGATAAATATTATTATTTGAGCGCGGCTTAAAAAGTGTGCACACAGCTAGGCTCCCCGTCGCATAGCGCGGCGCGCGCGTACATTATAAATATAAATCGTGCGTCGTGTCGCGCGCGCCCGCGTCAAGGTTGCCAATGCCATCCGCAGTTGTATATATATATGCGCGCACACAAACATAGGACGACGCTATTTATGAAGATTAAGCGCGCGACGCGAAGTTTTGGGGGCCACGCGGGGGTGTTATTATTATCTCGCGCACGACTCGATATAAATCGCGTGTGCATAAGTAATGCGCAGCTGCCCTTTGTATGCTCGACTTCGGGACAAGGATTATGTAAAGTTGATCGAGCTTGCGGAGCTTGCGAGAGAGAGAACGGCTACTTTATGTACGTACGCGCGCGCGCGCGAGAGCGAGTCGTGTCGCGTGGAGAATCGAATTCAGCGAGATAGAAAGAGCCAGAGAGAAGAATGCACTCGTCATTCTGGCAGCTGCCGAGGAGAGCGAGAGAGAGAGAGAGTCGAGTCGAGAATAGCAGAATGCAGCGGCGAAAGAAAGTAGGCTAAAGGCACAAAAGAGAGCGAGAAAGAGGAAATATGCTCGGCTCGTGCGGAGCTTGCTAAAGGTATAACAGCAGCAGCAGCATCAGCCTACGGGGTGACCTGGAGCCTTTGGCAGCGCGCAGCGTGTATATAACGGCACGTAAGCGCTGCAGCTTTGCCTATATAGCAGTACTAGTAGCAGTAGTAGTAGTAGTGTCGCCAGTCAGCCAGCCAACGCGTGTGTTAACTTGCGCGACGACGACGTCTCTCCGCGAGAGAGCTTTAAAAGCTCGAGGAGCGATATATCGCTCGGCGCGTTATTTACCCCTTCGCGCGCGCGCACACACACACGCACGCGAGTCACCTATAAGTGTGTGTGTGTGTGTGATGACTGCGACGTATGTATAGGTATATGTAATACGTGGCACGGACTCTTGGCACGGGGGAGGCTTTGAGTGCGATATATATACTCGCGCGCGCACAAGCTGCCTCGGCGATGTACCGAGTGCAACGTATCGTATATATGTATACGTGTGTGTGTGTATACAGGTATAGGTCGAGTGAGCGCGCGAGCCGAGAAAGGGTCGAAACGTATAAGGAAGCCCTTGAAATCAATAGCCACCACCGTCGCCGCCGCCGCCGCCGCCTGCAGCAGCGCAGCGCCTGCCTGACTCTGTGCTGCCTGCGTCACGTGCGCCGCGCGAAACGTCTCTCTCTCTCTCTCTCTCTCTTTCTCGCCCACTATTGGGCAGGTGCGGAGAGTGTGCCTATGCCCCTGCTGCTGCTGCTGCTTCGAACGCTGTATGACGTCAACGGTACCGACCCAGGCCTACTGCTGCTGCTGCTGCTGCCGTCAATCGCACTTATAAATGCGCGCATAATGTAACCGATGCGTCGAGTCTCGCGCGCAGTCGGAGCAGCACGCACGTGCCGAGGCGCGCCAAAAAAGCTCCCCTACGGGATCGCGAATTCGCTGCTGCAGCTGCCCGAGTGATTGTCGTGCCTGTGGAAGCGAATCGCCATGAAAGCCTATAGCATCTACTCGTCGACGTGGTTTTCCCACTGCTATGATAATGGTTAAATGTGTGTCCGTGATTTGGGCCACCCTGATCTGATTAGGAAAGCTGCAACGACATCATCGATCGATTATTCTTTTCTTTCAACCGCTGTACGGAATAGGCATCAGTCGAGCGACGATCGGCAGAAATTTCAATGCAACATCCACGACCGAAACACTGCGTTCGACTCGCAATAACTTGAGAATCATGAAAATGGATGCAATTACCCGGCAATGCCTAAATCGTACGAAAAAAAGGAAGATTGAAATAAAATTTATTATACAAACAATTTCTAGTTCAAAAAATTAAGGAATTCAATAATTTTATTCATTCAAATTGTCAACACTCATTGAAAAACAAAGCGACTTTGAAAAGCCGACAAAACAATATATCAACAAAACATATTTATAACTTATTCTATACTAATGTATTATATTTTCGAAGCTTAAGCTTTCAAATTTATGAATTTTTTGAGCTGCAGCCTTGCTTTGTATCATTTAAACTACTTCCATTGTCACGACTGATGGTTGCAAAATTGAAAATGAGTACTGATCTTGATCTGTTGCCGCGAAGCAAATATTACACAGATCTTCGTTCGTTAGCTGATGGATGATATTTTCGCAGCAGCCGATAATGTATGAGTTCGAAGAAATATTCCAGGGCCCATCGCCGGCAAAATACTCTTGGTACTTTCTCGTACAGATGCAGCATGACATGCTCGGGGAGCCACCGCCATTCTTTCGAACGATCAAGATCGTGGTAGTCCCAATAGGTGAGTATTTTTGTTGCCTCTTTGGGCAACAAAAATTTGCTGTCTCGATCTTTGCTTTCTCGACCTCCGAAATATCATGGTAGGAATCCACGGTAAAATCTTTGCTGATTTATCGTAATCTTGAGCTGTTGCCGCGAAGCAAATATTACACAGATCTTCGTTCGTTAGCTGATCGATGATTATTTCGCAGCAGAGGATAGGCAGCCGATAACGGATCAAATCGTAGAAATATTTCAGGGCCCATCGCCGGCAGAATCCTCTTGCTACTTTTTCGTATAGACATAACATTAAATGTGTCTCATACTTTTGGGGAAGCTTCATTAATATGCACGAAAAGTCAAGACAAGAGTACTCCCGATACGTGAATATTTTTTCCGCCTCTTTGGGTCCCAACCGGATCAGGTCGTAGAGCGACACTCTCGGAGTCATCTCTGTCTCGATATTTACTCTCTCGAATTCCAAAATATCCGCATTGTATAAGTAGTCGCTCATTGAGATCCTTGGCGAAATCCTAATCCGTTTCGCTATTCTCACAAACTCTTCGTCATTGTACAAATGTGTTTCGAAAGACGTCGATTTCTCGAACAACTTAAGTCTACTGAAAATTTTCATGATTATCAGGACGTAATCTTTCACTTCGTATCCTCTTTTTTCGAGACTCTCGAGAATGGCCAGTGCGCCAGACTCTATGTTATATTTAAAACAAATCGAATTATCATACTCTGAGTCAAATCTCGCGATGAATTCGTTCTCAGGTAGAAGTACGAAGCTGGACACATCAGCGCCATGATCCAAGAGCCAATCGACTATTCGTGGCATGAGCCTCGCCACGGCCAATTGCAGCGGTGTCCTACCCAACTTGTCACGGGCGTCGACTTGCAGCTGCAGATTCAATTCGTCAGTGACCTGGAAAAACTTCTTCACTTCTATCCAATGTCTGCGCTCGTTGCAAATTATGTGCAAAGGTGTCGACCCATCTTTGTCTGACAAATTCGGATCCGCGCCGTTTCTCATCAGTACTTCGGTCTGCTCGATTCGTCCCATTTCCAGAGCCCAGTGCAATGGTGTCTTACCAAAGACGTCGCGGGCATTGACCTGGAGCGGCTGCTTGATATCCTCGCAGATCTTGAATAACAGCTGTATTAGTTGAAGGGAGGAATGCGTGGTACTCAAGTGCAAAGAAGTCAATCCATTCTTGTTGGCCAGATTCGGATCGGCGCCGTTTATCATTAGTATCTCTGTTGTCGGTATGCACTCGTGGCCCACACTCAAGTGCAGCGGCGAATCACCCGTTTCCGGCCAGATGAGATTGGGATCGACCCGGCCTTGCTCGAGGAATTTTTGGACCAAATCTTGGCAGTTCCAAGCAATGCAGGCGGCATGAAAATGAGTGAGGCCGAAATCGTCGACGTAACTCACGTCGAACCTGTCGTATATTTTAAAAAGTTCAGAGATATTTTCCCAATCATTGAGTTTTTTTCTAGCCGCATGATGTATTGCTGTGGTGCGACGCAGCAGAAGTGGATTGTTGCCGTCTTTGGGAACGTCGATCCTGTCCTTGTAGCCGGTGCGAACAACAAATCGGATGAATTCTTGTCCCGAATGCATGTCGATCATCACGGCCTGGATGAGAAGAAAATCTATTTCATCTTGTTGAAAAATACTACGAAGATCGGGAAGTTTGACCTTCCAATTTTTGACCACTTGATAAAGTTGATCGAAAAATTTCTTTCGTTTTATTTCGATTGTCCATTTGATATTTGGTCTCAAGTCCCTCAACCTTTCTAATTCTTTTCGCTTAAAATAGTAAATGGGCGTCGACATTGTTCTGCGTACTTAATTACACTCAACCCAGATCGCTTTTTATTCGAAATATTCTTTTGACTTTAATCGCGAAAATCACTTGCTACAGTCGATTCGATATTTTTCTGTTGTTCACACATCAGCTTCGTTACGTATACACTGAGTCGGCACCGTTATACAAACACTACGATTTACGTAGAATGTAAACATGTGCGCGAAATTATTTAAAAGTATGGTAGACTCGAATCAATTACGCAGACAGCTTACAAGACACTATATTAATCCATTAACGACCAAAATGCTTGATTTTTTTGTTGGTTTTCGCAGCGATTTTTTTTTGTAGTTTTAGGCCTCCAAAAAGTTTCGTATGGACCTATTTCGATGTAAAATTTAATGCCCTTTCAAAAACTGAGCTCAAAAGTTCGATTCTTTGCGTAATAAAAAAGTTATGGCTACTTATACGAAAAAAAACGTAAAAATTTTTGCAAAAAATCAAGTTTTCGCTTTTTTTGGCCATGTTACGGTTAAGAAATTACGATATAAATATGATCAGAGGTGATCACGACTATTAAAGTATCTCAGAGAATTTTTATGGAATTTTTGAACTCCTTTTCAAACTTTGGTTTTTTGCACTTTTTCTCTAAATTCAGTAGATTTCGATTAAAAATGAGTTATGTTTTATGTGAACATAAGTTATTTTTTGTTTGAAGTAGTGGCTCGAAAATTCCATTAAAATTCCCTGAGATACTTTGATAGTCGTGATCATCCCTGATCATATTTATATCGTGATTCCCTAACGGTACTATGGTGAAAAAAAATCAAAAACTTAATTTTTTGCAAAAAATTTTACTTTTTTTTTCGTGTAAGTAGCCATAACTTTTTTATTACGCAAAGAAATGAAATTTTGAGCTCAGTTTCTGAAAGGGCATTAAATTTTATATCGAAATAGGTCCATACGAAACTTTTTGGAGGCCTCAAACTACAAAAAAAAATCGCTGCGAAAACCAACAAAAAAATCAAGCAGTTTGGTCGTTAATGGGTTAATTGAATTACAAGATGCTATATTATTGAAAATACACACTGAAAATACAGCAATCCGCTTTTGCTGGATACACACCACAAAACACTGCGTCCAACTTAAATGACTTGAAAATTATAAAAATCGATGCGTTACGGCAATGTCTAAACATTGTCTACGGTCATTTTATTTCCACCGATTTTGAAAGCCCAAAATTTTATGAAAAAAAAAAAAGAAAACTGAAATAAAATTGAAACACAAACAATTTAAATCCTATAAAGAATTAATAAATTCGATATTTTTATTTATTAAAACTGTCAACACTCATTAACAAACCAGGCATCTTTGAGGGGCCATCAAAACATTATATCAACAAAACATATTTATAACT
This sequence comes from Trichogramma pretiosum, assembly GCF_000599845.2. Taxonomy (NCBI): domain Eukaryota; kingdom Metazoa; phylum Arthropoda; class Insecta; order Hymenoptera; family Trichogrammatidae; genus Trichogramma; species Trichogramma pretiosum. The sequence goes on from NW_019641680.1 coordinate 941,979, forward strand.
TATTCTATACCAATGTATTATATTTTCGAAGCTTAAGCTTTCAAATTTATGAATTTTTTGAGCTGCAGCCTTGCTTCGTATCATTTAATCTACTTTCATTGTCACGACTGATGGTTGCAAAAATGAAAATGAGTACTGATCTTGATCTGTTGCCGCGAAGCAAATATTACACAGATCTTCGTTCGTTAGCTGATCGATGATTTTTTCGCAGCAGAGGATAGACAGCCGATAACGGATCAAATCGTAGAAATATTTCAGGGCCCATCGCCGGCAGAATCCTCTCATTACTTTTTCGTACAGATAAAGTATGACATCCTCGTAATAAATTCCGGGGAGCCACGGCAATTCTATCGAACGTTCAAGATCATAGTAGTCCCGATAGGTGAGTATTTTCGCCGCCTCTTCGGGTCTCAACCGTATCAGATCGTAGAACGACAGACTCGGAGTCATCGCTGTCTCGATCTTTGCTCTCTCGAACTCCGAAAAATCATTGTAATCTCCTCTACTTATCCTTGGCAAAATCTGAATTCGTTTCGCTTCTGTCGCAAACTTTTTGTCGTCGTACCAATGTGTTTTGAAAGACACCGAACTCTGGAACAATCCAAGTCTACTGAAAATTTTCATGATTATCAGGACGTAATCTTCTACTTTGTATCCTCTTTTTTCGAGACTTTCAAAGACGGCCAATGCACCAGACGATATTATGCCCAATTTAAAATAACTCAAATCATCTTTATTAGGGTCAAATCTCGTGGTGAAATCTTCCTCTGGAAGAAGAACGAAGCTGGATAGGTCAGCTCCACGATCGAGTAAACTCTCGACCGCGTGTGGCCTAAGATTCGCCACGGCCAATTGCAGCGGTGTCCTACCCAACTTGTCACGGGCGTCGACTTGCACCGGCTGATTCAATTCTTCAGTGACCTTGAGAAACGTCTCAGCTTCGCCGCGATCGACGAACAAAAGAGTGTATCTATCGTCGCTCTGACAAATGATGTGCAAAGGAGTATGTCCCTCGTCGTTGGGTAAATTCGGACTGGCCCCTTCTCTCAGCAGCACCTCGGCCACCTCCATGTGTCTGTGCTTCAGAGCCAAGTGCAATGGAGTGTCGCCCAAGTTGTCTCGGGCGTCGAGCCGCAGCGGATGCTTCCTGTCCTCGCAGAACAGCGCGTCGAACGTCAGCTTTGTTCCATGATTCCAGATCAATTTGGCACTCGTGTGCAGAGGAGTAAATCCATCCTCGTTGGCCAGATTCGGATCCGCACCGTTTCTCAGCAGAATTTTGACCGACTCGTTGCCACCGTGGCGCACACTCAGATGCAGCGGCGAATCGCCCGTTTCCGGCCAAACGAGATTGGGATCGACCCGGCCTCGCTCGAGGAATTTTCGGACGACATCTCCGCACATGCACGCCATGCACGCCACATGAAAATGAGTGAGACCTAACGCGTCGACGTAGTTTACGTCAAATCTATCGAATATTTTAAAAAGGTCTTCGACCATGCATTCCCAATCGTAGGGTTTGTATCTAGCCGCATGATGTACTGCTGTGGTGCGACGCAGCAGCAGTGGATTGTTGCCGTCTTTGGGAACGTCAATCCTATCCTTGTAGCCGGTGCGAGCAAGAAATTGGATGAATTCTAGTCCTTCGTAATAGTTCGTAATTGCGGCCTGGATGAGAAGAAAATCCACCTCTTGCTGATGAAAAATGCTACTAAAATAATAATGGTCTTTCCGATATCCGCATAAATCAAGAACTTGTATAAAAAATTCATTTCGTTCTTCTTCGATTATCCAATTGACATTTGGTGCCAAGTTCCTCAAAATTTTAAGTAAGTCCATTGTTTGGAGTACTTAATTACACACAGCACACCAAAAAAAAATATAAATTTTAATTTTTTTTCGCGAGAATCACTAGCTACAGGCGATGAGATATTTTTTCACTGCTCGAGCTGCGGCTGAGTCGGTACTACAGTTCAAAAATGAAAATTTCGATAAAGACGATTTGAGTAGCCGATTTGTTTACGTTTGACCGAGCATAAGACAAGAATAGCATATATACAGATAGACAACTAACCCCAGGCTGAATAAGCCCGCGAAATAACGAGATACACAAGACCTGAAATTATTGATGCTTCGTTATGGATTAACTTTTCTACACTTTTCGCGTGTTAAGAAGTTCCACTTAAAAAATAATGAACTTTGAGATCGGAATTATAAATTATCTACTTAAACAATTGAACAGATATGTAAATCCCTCGCTATAATATCAACTCACGCATAGCATGCCGAGTGCTCATCTCGCGGTTTAATTCGCAGCAGCCAAAATGTAATGTATTATTAACTTGAAAAGCAGCATCGACTCGTCGTGGCTACTCTACTGGTGCACTGAATTACCGAAGCTCTTTTAGCATTTACTTTATTTCTTTGATGCCTCTCATCAATAAACAAAGAGCTTTCGAAAAACTGTTGAAACAATTACACCAAACTTTTTTTATTTCAACATTTTTATAGTAGCTTGAGTTTTCATATTGATGATTTTTTTTTTAAATTACCTTCGCTTCGTACTGTTTTATGGGTCTTCATCATCTGAAGTATAAGAGTCGATCGGCACAAATTTCAATGCGGACATCCAACCAAAACACCGCAGTCGAATAACTTGAAAATAATGAAAGTCAGCGCATTGACAGCAATATTGATTAAGAAACTTCATTTTATTTCAACCTATTTTGAAAATCTGAAGTTTTATTAAAAAAGAAAAATTGAAATAAAATTCAAAAAACAAACAATTTTTCGTCCAAAAAACAAAGGAATTCAATAAATTTATTCATTCAAATTGTCAACACTCATTTTAAACCAAGCGACTTTGAAAAGCTGTCAAAACAATATACCAACAAAACATATTTATAACTTATTCTGTACTAAATATGTATTATGTCAAAGCTCAAGTTTTCAAATTGATGAATTTTTTAATCTGCAGCTATGTTTAGTACAGTTTAAACTACTTTCATTATCTCGAGTGATGGTCGCAAAAATAAAAATAAGTCATCAATAAGGATCTTGACTTGTTGCCGCGAAACAAATATTACACAGATCTTCGTTCATTAGTTGATCGATGATTTTTTCGCAGCAGAGGATAGGCAGCCGATAATGTATGAGCTCGAAGAAATATTCCAGGGCCCATCGCCGGCAAAATACTCTTGGTACTTTCTCGTACAGATGCAGCATGACTTCCTCGGGGAGCCGCCGAAAATCTATCGAACGATCAAGATCATGGTAGTCCCAATAGGTGAGTACTTTTGTTGCCTCTTTGGGTTCCAACCGCATCAGGTCGTAGAGCGACAGACTCGGAGTCATCGCTGTCTCATTCATTGCTCTCTCTATCTCCGAAATATCATAATTGTAATCTCTTTTACTGATGTTTGGCAAAATCTTGAACTTTTTCGCTTGGCTCGCAAACTCTTCATCATCGTACCAACGAGTTTGAAGGTACGTCGATTTTTCGAACAACTTGATGCAACTGAAAATTTTCATGACTATCAGGGCGTAATCGTCCACATTGTATCCTCTTTTTTCGAGACTCTCTAAGATGGCCAGTGCACCAGATGCTTTGATCAATTTAAAATATTTCAGATAAGCTATATCTGTGTCACATCTCGTGGTGAATTCGTTCTCAGGGAGAAGAACGAAGCTGGACAGATCAGCTCCGTGATTAAGCAAACTTTCGACCGTATAGGGCTTGACATTCGCCACGGCCAATTGCAGCGGTGTCCTGCCCAACTTGTCACGGGCGTCGACTTGCACCAGCTGGTTTATTTCGTCGCTGATCTCGAAAAATTTATCCATAATGTTATTATGGAAACTAGAAGAGCCAAAATTGCTAATGATGTGCAAAGGAGTATGTCCTTCGTCGTTGGGTAAATTCGGATTGGCCCCTTCTCTCAGCAGCAGCTCGGCCACCCCCATGCGTCTGCGCTTCAGAGCCAAATGCAATGGTGTGTTACCCATGTTGTCCTGGGCGTCGACCTGCAGTGGCTGCTGCATGTCCTCGCAAACCTCGAATAACAGCTCTATTAGTTTAAGGAAGGATGTACTCAAGTGCAAAGAGGTCAATCCATTCTTGTTGGCCAAATTCGGATCGGCGCCGTTTATCATTAGTATCTCTGTTGTCGGTATGCACTCGTGGCCCACACTCAAGTGCAGCGGCGAATCACCCGTTTCCGGCCAGATGAGATTGGGATCGACCCGGCCTTGCTCGAGGAATTTTTGGACCAAATCTTGGCAGTTCCAAGCAATGCAGGCGGCATGAAAATGAGTGAGGCCGAAATCGTCGACGTAATTCACGTCGAACCTGTCGTATATTTGAAAAAGGTCAAAGAGCATCACTGAACAAGCTTCGGATTTGTTTCTAGCTGCATGATGTATTGCCGTGGTGCGATGCGGCATTGAATTGTCATCGTCTTCCGGAACGTCGAATCTATCATTGTAACCGTTGTGAGCCACAAAATAAATGAACTTTAATCCTACACGATGGTCCAAAATTGCGGCCTGGATGAGAAGAAAATCCATTTCTTCCTGTTGAAAAATTCTATTAAGATCGGGAAGTTGGACCATCCAATCCTTGACCAAATCAAAAAGTCGTTGAAAAAATTTAATTTTTTCTTTGGTTTCCCAATTGAAATTTTCTCGTAGGCTCTTCAATGTTTTTAATTTTTTTTGGACTAAATCATGCACATCTTCGGAGTGGTCGTCACGGTTTTCGTCGCCTGGGCCGTCACCTTCTTCGCCTGCTTCGCCTTTTTCGATTTCGTTGTCCAAACCATCTTCGACGTAGAAGCTTACATCGACATCGTCGCTTACGACATGAAAACTCCGAGCGGATTCGTCGTTGGGTGTGGACATTGTTTCTGCGCACTTATCAACGCACTAAGCAATAAAATATTTTGATTTTTCTCTTGCGAAAATCACTTGCCGTAGTCGACGCGATTTTTCTCTGTTGTTAACACTTCAGCTTCGTAATGAATCAGCACCACTGACTATACCTACACCACGATCTACATAGAGTGTAAACATGTGCGCGAAATTATTCAAAGGTACACAAAACTCGAGTCAATTACGCAGACGGCTTACAAGATTCTATACAATGAAAAAATACAGCAATCAACTTTTGTTGGATTCACCCTAAGGATTTTTCTCTGTGTGCAGAGGCGTTACAAAAGCACATGAAACCTAAAACTGTCTTGTTCGCTCGCTGTTTTATTTTCACGGATTCACTTCTCCATCCATCTGACGCGCGTTGAGAAGTTTTACTAAAAAGATGATATAAAAAAGATAAAATTTTGCCGATTATCTATTCAACTTGAAGATAAGAATTGAAAGTAATAAGTACAAATGATTCAACAGATCAATAAAACCCCCCACCAAAACGCAAAAATCTCGTGGTTTAATTCTCATTAGCCTAATTATTATGCCAATTGATTTGGAAACAGCCCCTACTCGTCGCAGCTGTGTTAAAAAAATTAAATTTAGATGAAGCTTAGATGAAAAAAATAATTTTGTGTGGAATCTTTCCAACACGACGAATCTCTCTGGATGCGAACAGTGACAATTTTAATTGATTGATTTTTTCTCCTTCAATTGGTTCAATTTTAGCTTTCAGAGCAAAATCACCCGAAATTTTAACGCGAAAGTACGTACAAGTACCGTAGTCGAGTAAAATGTCTTGGAAAAATATGATAATCAGCGCATTACCAGTAATATTGATCAAATAAACCGTACTTACATTCTTTTTGTTTGCATTAATTTTGGAAGCTAGTAGACGTATGAAAAAAAAAGGAAACTGAAATGAAACCAAAACACAAACAATTTCAATTCAAGCAAACGAAAGAACCATTTTTTATTACATCACTTATTTGAAAAATGTGAAAAACCTTTAACATCGTGGAACGCCCGAGATTAATACAAGTATTCAATAACACGATGAGCTGTAACCGGCGGCCGCCAAGCAAACGCGACACAAATCGTCGCTCGTCAGCAGCTCGACGATGATTTCGCCGCAGAGAATCGGCAAGCTGCAGTGGGCGCGCTCCAGCAGCAGCTTCAGCAGCGAGTCCAGCGCCCAGCGTCGGAAAAATTTCCTGGGCAGTATCTTGCCCAGACGATCGGCGCAGGCGTCCGCGTACTCGTACGGGATGAACGGCGACTCGCAGAAGCGCACGAGCTCGAAGCAGTCCAGATAGCCGAGTCGTCTCTCCAACTCGTCGGGCGGTAACAGCAGCAAGTCGTGCAGCGACAGACCCGTATTAGCCATCCTCGTCCTCTTGGATAGCCTCGCGAACTTTTTGCTGCTGCGCAGTTGTTGCAGCAGCTCGTCCGGCGAGTCGACCTCGATCAATCCGTACTTGGCGAAGTACCTCATGATCGTCGTGGCGTCGTTGCGGTCCAGCTGGTATCCCTTCTTCTCGAGGCACTCGATGGTGGCCAGCGCCCCGGAGACCAGTTGCAGCTTGAAATTGCCGCGAAACTCGTATCTTCTCTCCTCGTATCTCTCGTCGAAGTCGCGCTCGGCGGGGAAAACGAAGCCCGACAGATCGGCGCCGTGATCCAGCAGAAACTCGACGGTGTGCGGCAGAAAATTCGCCACTGCCATTCGCAGCGGCGTACGGCCCTTCTCGTCCAGCGCGTCGACCTTTAGATTTAGCTCTTTCTCCTCGCACGCCTTGAAGACGATCTCGATCATGCCGTCGTCCTCGTCTCTCTTGCAGACGACGTGCAGAGCGCTGTATCCCTCGGCGTCGCGCGAGTTGGGATCCGCGCCGTTTCTCAGCAGCGCCTCGATCACGGGCTTCCTGTCGAGGAGCATGGCCCAGCGCAGCGGCGTGCGACCCTCCGCGTCCACGGCGTCGACTTTGACCGCCCGGCCGAGCTCGTTCGCGGTTCCGAAGAACGTCTTCATCAAATCTTCCTCGTCGCATCGTGATCCCTTGGCCGCGACGTGCAGCGGCGTCTCGCCCTCCTTGTTGGCCAGATTCGGATCGGCGCCGGCTCTCAGCAGCGACTCGACCACCCGCACTCGTTCGTGGGCCATCGCGAGGTGGAGCGGCGACTCGCCCGTCTCCGGCACGACGCAATCGGGATCCTGTCCCGACTCGAGCAATTTTCGAACGACCTCGACGCGGCCCACCTTGCAGGCCACGTGAAAGTGGCTGAATCCCGCGTCGTCGACGTAGTTCAGATCGTGCCGGTCGTAGATCTTGAAGAGCCGACGGACTACCGACACGCTCGGATGATCACTGCGGCCGGCGTGATGCAGCCCGGTGGTGCGACGAATCAGAGGCTTGCCTGCCTCGTCCAGTTTGGGCCTGTCCTTGAAGCCGCTGTGGGCCAAGAGTTTGATGAATCCTTTGGCGTGGAAGAATGCATCCAAGTCGTTCGTGTCGATGGCGGCCTGGACGAGAAGCCAGTCCAACTCGTCGTCCGCGAAGACGTCTTGGAAGTTCGGCGGCTTGCCCTGCCAATCGTATAAGCTCAAATCGTAGAGTCGCGCGAGTAGCTTCTTTCGCTCGCCTTCGTCTGCCCAGTTAGTGCTCGATCGTAGATTTTTCATTCGTTCCATTGTTTTCTGATTGTAATCCATCAAGTATCTGGAAAAATCGTTGTCTTCGCCTTCGTCGTCGGCGCTGTCCTCGGACGCGCTGCTCTCGCCCAAAACCGTGAAATTATGTGCACCATTGCCCGCGTCTTCGTCGTCGTCGTCGCCTTCGTCGTGGATCAAATCGTTTTCGTCGGGTTGTTCTTCGTCGTGGCCTTCGGGACCCTCGTCGTCGAAACTATCGCCGGACGAGTCGTCGGGGTTGAAAATTCCGAACCACTGGTGCACCATTGCTTACACCGGTACAACACACGGTCACTTGAACACGATGGTACACTTGAAGTTTTTTACTTGAAATTCTTTCACCGAGAATCGCTTGCCGCAGTCGATGTGCGATCTTTTTTTGTCGTTTTACTAATCGCACTCAGTGCGGCGTCGTAACGTTAACTGTGGCGGTTGGTCGTTGGAATTCAACGAACTGCGAGAAGCGTATCTTGACCGTGAGAGGGCAGATGCGTCGCGATCTCCACGCGTGAAGCAACTGAAGACGTTCGTTTGTTTTTTCGTGGATTCAAGCGATAATATTAATGTTCTTTTCCAAAAACTACATGGCCAAATAAATCATTGGAAGTATATTGTATTCAAAAAATGACCGCATGTAGGTGCAAAGTGGGTTTAATCACCGGAAATAAAGACTAATTTTTTAAAACAGATTTGAGAGTAATCTTCAAGTTTTCAATGCGTAAGCGAAATATTGAATTGTTTGTCTGACTAGACTAGAACATCACTTCTTTGAGGTATTAACAAATCTCCCTAAATAATGCCCTCCCCCGAAGGCGAAAAAATCAGAGCTCAAATCGCATCAGAAACAAAGGGCTGCGCAAGCCCCGAAGGAGACGCGTTATTTTGCGGCTTCCACTCCGTGTGTACGTATATTTTTTTTATTTTTCGAAAGGATCTTTCGCGAACCGAAAAAAACTCGAGACAAAGGAGTGTCAGGATATAAAGCCTTGCACAGAGTAATATTCCTTTTTCCCGAAAAATTACGCAAAAAGAACGCATTTCGCACGTATATAAAATAAAGAGCCCCGCGCGCGAGTTTCTTTGTCGAGACAGATAGAAATCAAATTTACCCTTTTACTTTGCCGAGTAGATTTTTATTTCGTGGCCCGAAAAATTCAAACACCAAAAGCACAAAGATGGAATTACGCGTCTCCGTGCGGTTTGTTGGCATAGAAAAAAAGGAAAGGAAAGGGAAATACAAGCCCTTTTCAGAAAGAATGCGTAAAGCCGGAGAATTGGTATACGTATATATATAGAGAGGATTTGGCATTGGTCTCGAATTGATCGGTTTATCCCTTATTGCTTCTCTCATTCATGAACGCAACTCGATGTGTTGTGTATGTAAAAAAAGCTCGACGAAAAAAAAAAAAAAACATACATCGCAATGCAGAGGCACGAGAGAGAGATTGGAAGCAAATAAAATCCCAAGCCCTCAAAGTACAGCAAAACTGTATGTACAATGTAAATACGAAGAAGATGATTCGATCGAAAAAGCACACGATCATACAGCGACGACGATGACGAAAATAAAAGAGCTCGGTTTCAACGATAAATCAGCTGCGATCGTAATTCGTAATTGGCTTAATGTAAATTGCTCTGCGGAGCTGTACGAATAAGGACTTTAAGTAAGGCACTGCTGCTGCTGCTGCTGCTTTACATTGTACGCAGAGTCCGAGTTCCTCGCGCGGCTGCAGGAGATTATGAAAATGCGAGCCCGAGTGTAATAAATATCAAAGCACTTATTATATGTAGCAACACACACACACACGTACATGTCCGTAAATATATGCAGGCCGCGCGGCGCCGGTGTGCGACAAGGTTGACCTAGAATTTTAACGCGCCCGAGAAAGGGAGCAAGGGTACGTGCACCTGAATAGATTTAATTTTTTCTCTCTCTCTCTCTCACTCACTTTAGCTTTTTTTTCTTGCGCCAAGAGTGCAGTGGTGCTGCTGTACTGCTATTGTGCATACGAGCCTGCGGCGCATTAAGTAGCTGCTGCTGCTGCCTCACGTTCGGCACCCCCGCGACGACGATGACGACGACGACGAAGACGACGATTTATTTTTCATTCTGCAGCTGTATACTGGTGGATAAGGGAGTTTTACGAATATTCGGGCGATTTTTTATCCAACGATGCGCGCGATAATTTATATAAAGGCGAATTCATCTCTGCGACGCTTCGCGAGCTTCTTTTACTCGTATGTGTGAATTCAATGCCGAAAAATCTTTATTGTATCCGCGCGCACATATCCTGTGTGCGATATTATATATAGGTGCGTGCCAGGGGCTATTGAATAAAATATTTGGATCGCCGAAGCGATAGAACGCCGCATTGAAGTCTCGAAAAAAGGAGACCGCGCGAGAGACTCCGTCAATGGTACTATATTACGATTCCACTGAGCTGATTTACGATCGATCTTTTTCCGGTTTTTTTTTCTTCGCGACGAGCGCGCGTTTATATATATTACACTCGTACGGAAAAAAAATCGAGACTGCGGATAATTGAGCACTGCGTGCGTATTAAAAATGATTGCCACGATTAATCTTATACCGGCATCGCCTCGATTATTCCGTTTTTATATTATAAATGCCTGGAGTGGAATCGAGAAAATTATTAGAACTAATACTACTCGTCGAGGTGATATTCCATCGGCAATTGGTTCTTACTTTTGGATCTGTATATTGGTCATTATTAAAAATATTCACGTACTCGAGTAGATTAAAAACACTTCGAACAACTTAACGATAAATTTTAAAAATAATTCTGATTAAGTATCCAAATTAGGCTTTATAGCATCTTTACGATCGCTCCATTAATAAAGAAAATATCTCTTAATGAAAACATTGACCATTTTATCATAATCAATTTTTAAACCAATAATTATTTATATTCATAGTCAATAATACTTTACAATTACAATATTAACAATACATAAATGCTCTTACTCCAATTATAAAATGACTTTATCTTGAGAGTTGACAAATATGTATACGAATAAGAAACTGCCATGGCTTAATTGTTGATTTTTACAATGATTTCATATCGTCTGCGGTTTATTTGTAAAGCTAAAATAGCTCTACGTAAAAATGTACGTTGTATATAGCATGTGTGTAAGTGTGTAAAATTTTTGCTCAGCTAACACGAGCCTACGAAATCAATCATTTTTATTGATTTTTATATTTACTGACTTTCATTGATAGAGAAATGTAAACAAAGAGACTAATTTTTAACTCTGAAAATCTAGAAACATAAAATTGTAACAACTATTCAACCGACTCGTTGTTTTATATCTATATTACAGCGTATTTCATTCTTACTACAAATTTCGATAATTTGTGTAACTAGTGAACGTTCACAAAATAAAAACCATTGAATACATTTTGACATCAGTTTAATACTTTTGAAATTCACTAGTAAACTTCTTCATCGTAAAAATATTTCAAATGGAAAATTATTAATACTTAAGACTTACCTACTCAAAGAAAAAAAAACCAAATTGTACAGTAATTAAGGGCAGTAAAAAAAATCAATGGAATAACATTAATTCAATGCGCTAACTTTAAGGAGAGACTGTAGGATGTGTTTATGTATGTGTGAGTACGTTTTTTAAATTTTAAAACGTCGTTTGATTGCTTCAACAGTTAAACGAGACTTTTTTGTCCTCATATAGCTTCACCCGACAGCGCCTCGTTGCGCGTGCTAACTCTTTGTATCATAACATCTTCTAATTTTTATATTTTTTTCCGCAGGTGAAAGGTGATTAGTTTTATAAATACATTATACTTCTCGATCGTATTCATCAATTTCACTCTCACGACTTGGATCATTCACTCTAAACTTAAAACTCAAAGCGTCATATGAATGCACATCGCGGTTTATAGAGCAAAAAATAATCCTCGACGATGAGGAATTACGCGAGGCGAAACACACTAGATTATTGATTCAAGAGAAAATACTTCACTCCAGCAAAGACCTGCAGTTGCTGTCTCGAACCTCTTTCGTTGCCTACTCTTTTTGGGTTTACAGAATAGTGTTTTACAGAAAATCGCAAGATTGCCAAGTCAATATGATAATTTTCAAGCAACTTCAAAGCGCATTAAACTATAAAATACTCCATGACACATTGCGAGTCACTCAAAAAATTTGCATGGATTAGATAACAATAACTAACTACACTAATATTCAGTTTTGTGGTTTATATATATTTTAAAATATTCATAAACCATTCAATGAATGAATTTGGGCCATAATCAAAGATATCAATGGACAGGAATGGCTTACAAAATATCTCACGAATTTTCAAGCTAACATTATTGAAAATAAATATTTCTGAAAATTTTCATGATCTGTTTACCAAAAAAATCGTATAAAATGCTGTAAAATTCACCCTTGTACTACGGTGAAATTCACTTTTGAAATTAAAATCGAAATCAAGTGATTCTGGTTAAGATTGTAAGAATATTTCAAGTGATGTTCCATTTTTAGTATTATTATATTTTGATTAAACTAATAATAATGTTTTGCAGAACCACTTTACAAAAATAAATCAACTTTTTTCGTTAAATTAATTTTAATATCATATATTTGTAACCTTTACAAGTTTGCCGTCGTCACGTAATATTTTAGTATCATTCTGAAGATACACGATAGTCAACGTCTCGCAAGTGACCCGCTTTTAATATCATTCAACTTTCTTTACATATGCATAATAATGACATACTCAGTTCAATTATTTTTTGCTCAGTTTACAACTTAGTTTAGCAAAAAACAATATCAAAAATCCTTTTTTAAGAAATTAAAAGCATTTTAATTATCGATTGCAAAGCTAATTTAAAAAAGTGTAGAAAACAAATTAAATAACGAAATAGTCATAAATTTCAAAGATTTATTAATAATTAGTCCTCTCAACTGTTTTAAAAAAACATTTACAAGTCTATGATAAATCACTCACATTTTGCTTAAATTCATAACACCAAGAACAAAAACGAAACAAACTGTAAACATTCACCTTAATACTATAGCTTTGAAATTCTCATAAAAGGATTTCCTTTTTCTCAACCGCCATTGTCGAATATTGGCTTGGCAAAAATGTGTAAGTATCTCATGTTGACCATCTCACTATACCACTATAAAAATCAATAATTCTTTTACAAACAACTTATTGACCGTTTAAATTCATTAAATCTGTAACTGAATTTTCGTTTTTAATTTTCATATAGTAGTGCAATGGTATTTAGAATGTCAAATAGAGTAGGCTAATAAAAATGAAGAAAATTAAAGGAGGTGAAACGTGTCAATGTTTTACAGTAAGTTAAAGACTTTTCAGATCATTTTTCCCAGCAAAAATCCAACCAAAACCATGGCTACAGCAATGATGATTTGGGTGGTAGACATTGACATAGGGTTGCTGGGATGATGGTGTGATGTCAAGCCTGAGACTGAAGCAAAACTAACATCTTTTCCCAAAGCAGCATTTTTCCATTTCAAAACTTCCTCCTAATAAACAATCAATAACAGTTAATACTTGAAAATGTTTTTTGTAAAGAAAAAATAAAACCATAATATACCTTCAACATCAAATTTTCTTGTCTAAGAGTACTTTCTTCCACCCTCAATTGGTGAACTTCTTGTGCAGCTTTCAACAATTTTTCTTCAGCTTCAACAGGCTAAAAAAAATAAATGATTAATGTGATGAAACTTGTATTATCAACACTTCTTCTAAAATTTGAATTCTGCAGAAATCGTTACATACTTTTGGTGATGATTTCAGTGCATCACCAGTAGCCTTGCTTTTGTCATCGATTGCAAGTGGTTCTGATTTGCCTCCTGAATTAACTGTCTTACTTTTGGTTGAAGATGTAGAGGTATTATTAGTAGGATTCTCAAAAACACATTTTAATTTTGTATCCATTAACTGATCAGGCTTAACATCTTTCCACTGAAATATTCAATAAATTGTCAATTCAAAAGTTAATCCAACATGAAAAATGATAATTTTAAATTATATTGGTGAAAATTGTTTTATGTGAATCAATTTTGATTAATATTCACTTTTCTACTTTAAATAATTAATAATTTTATAAAAGAGATTTTAAGTACAGCGATAATAGTATAAAGATATAAATACAAAGGTATCTTTTTTATAACTTGCTTAAGGTACTTTAACATGAATATGTTTGAATCAATTTTACATTGAATCATACACAAAAATGACAAATCTTTACAAAATTTAATCATTCAAGAGTGCAATGCTAAGTACGAATTTACTTTAAAATATATTAATTTACACCAATGGTGTAAGAAAGAATAGTAAAAAAATTACATTTTTTTCATTCGTATATTACTAAAGATGATTTCAGAGGTTTTGAAATAAAATATTTACTTACAATTTCTGTCAGATCTTCATCTGGATCATCATTTGGAGCAACAATCGTTTGAACCATGAATTTGTGTTTATTTTTTTCTTTTGGATCAAAGTCATACGGTTGAAGACACACTAAAACATATTTATGTGATAGAAAATTTTTATATTTCAGTACATTGTAAAGGCTGCAAACAATAAAGTTACAAACCTGCAATTTCACTTATTTCTTTTGGTTTGATAAGACCAGAGTTTGGTCTTACACAATATCTTTTTGGAGCTGTGGTCTTAATTTTAAAATATACTTTTTGATCACTAGTTGGATTAGTCAATTTCATATACGAAGCGATTGGGGCTCCTGTAAATGGACCTGCAGAAGATTACAAAAAATTTATGAAATAACTATTGAAAAATAAATATATAAAATGAAATTTTTACTATACATGTTTGAATTGACTGCGTTCAACCATACCAACATGAATAATTTTCAATGCATGATACATCGATAGTTTGAATGTTTTAGACAAAATTATAAATCAGTTAATTGCAAGATTACAAGTGAAAGTTAAATAAATGTTGAGCAATGTTAAAAAAACTACGCACAATTTCTTCAATCGTCAAAAGTTCAATTGGTTTCTAGTAAAAAGTTATAATTACTTGATCAAAACATATGTTGTTATTTTCATTTGAATGTACAAGTACCAAGTAAAATGGTATCAAAATTGATAATCTAAAAGCCAAAATATGAAATAGGAAGTTTTGAGTCACTTTTTCAGTTTTGAGTCATCATTGGTTTTGCAAGCATTAACCATTGAGAAGATAAATATAGCGTGCATGTAAGTTGGCATTGATTAGAGAAAGGGAATAATTTTGTATACATAGGAAGTGTGAGGAAGACTTGTATATCGGCTTTTGAATCACAAAAAGCCAGCATTCTGGCAAGATAGTTGGAGTGGTTGGCTAAATCAATACGTCAAAAAGACGTTCGTATCTTTTTAAGAGGCGCGCGGTGGCTCGTGTGTCTAAAAGACGAGAATACAAAGAGAGAAGAAAGGTAGGTATAGGTAGAAGAGCCAGGCTGAGCATCGATAGTCAGCACTCAACACGGACACACACAGAGCCTGTGTGCACTGCCAATGTACAATCGAGTCAACAACAATCCGTTTGGCGCTCGCACGCGAATCGCGCGACTCTCGGGAAAAATCAAGCAGCAGACCGCAGGCGGACGGGACGGGATTGGTTAGAGTTTCAGCGATAGGGCGTAATGAGATTGGCCCTCTTCGAGAGCAACGAGTTAATGCAACGAAGCCGAATTTCACGCCTGGATCGAAATGGAGACCTCGTGATCATGGCCATCGTCGGCTGGCTCTCTTTTTACGATGCTCCTCTTCTCACTCTTTCTAAAATCTGCGGTTTTCCGCGAAGGGAAATGCAGCAACACTTGGCGTAGGCGCAAGAGAGAGAGAAAGTAAAAAAGAAGCCCTCTAAAAAAACAGCGACGAAGCGCGAGAAAGATGCAAATGAAATTGTAGAGAGAGACACACAGTCGACTCGAGCGTGCGAGGCCGTCGAAGAAGACGTAAGCGCGACGACGACGACGACGACGACGAAAGGCACAAACGAAACGCACGATGCATCGAAAGACAAAGGAAGGAAGCGGGAAGGCTGGAGGAGAGAGAGAGTCGGATTGGCAGATTCGACGAATAATAATAGAAATAAAAGTATCGTCGATAATCACTTACCCCTAAATCGAAGCTCGTTCTCCGGCTCGATGATAAGCACTTGTTCTGGTTTGTTGGACATTGTGTCGGTGAGTGTGTAGTAGTTGTCGTTGGCGATCTATATAGGATTACGACTCTTCGACGACGACGACGACGACGACGACGATGTGTGTTTCTCTCTCTCTTCGTTTTGTATACCTCGGGCGGCGCAGCTGACGAGAGGAGACGTCGCGTTCAACTTCGGCACACTGCACACACAAGAGCAATAATAATATAATAAATTAACCGCAGCAGAGCGGATAATCTTTATACGTTGAGGGAGAGAAAGAGACAGACAGACAGTGAGACGAGAAGGCACGCACGACGCACACACACACACCAAAGTCACACAGGTGCGATCTCTGCAACACGAGAAAAAAAGAGAGGCCTTATTGTAACTATACTCGATACACACACGATAGGTTTTTGAGATATTATATGTAATTATTACGATGGTGTGTATATAATAAATAAGCAAGAGCAGCAGTAGCAGCAGTAGCAGCAGCAGCGAGACTCGCGCTTCCTCCTCCTTATACCTATAAATACTCTCTCTCTGTGGCAGGGTTAGTGCCTCGGAATATATAATAAAAGTAATAATAATAATCGCGACAATGGGGCAGACAAACTGATCTTCGCCGTCGTTAAATATATATATTCCGGGGCACACACACACACACAGACAGTCGACGACTGGATGACTCAAAAACTTTGAGATTACACGGCTCGCGCAAAATATCGCGAACAATGTATTCGTTATCACGAGGATGATCACCAAAAATTTTTTACTCCGACGACTCTTCGCGGGCAGGCAGTCGTGTTGGGCCCCGTAGCTGCTGCTGCTGCTGCTTACGATATAATGTTTTTATGTCTTGGCTCGTGTTACGTTACAAAAGCTGCACGTACTTAAGAATTGTCAACGCGGGCACGCAGCAAAACTATCGGTGCAGCTGTAATAAGTACTTGGGTTATTATCGAGTACTGGTCGTGTGGCAGTCTCTCAATGCCGCAGCGAGTAGCACAAGTCGGGCTGGCTGCTACTACTGCTGCTGCTGCTGCTGCTGCTGTAAGCTGCTGTTGTGTGTATATATGAATTCACGAAGCACACATACACGCACGCACGGATACAAATCCAACAGAGCTCGATCTATATAGATATTATATATTCGCGCGAGAGAGCTAGCGCTGACTGACTACACGATACGCTTATATATATGATTACACATGTATATGCTTACTCAAAGTGTACAGTCAGCATCAACGCACATACACACACATACACGAACACACGAACAAACACACACGCTGGATCGTAAGTAGTGTATATTGTATGGTTAACGCGCGCGCGTGTAGACGAGAAACAAAATTATATTTTATAACGAATCTCTTCGTGCAAACCGACCAATAAGATTACACTCGTCGCTCTGCGATCTGTGACGTCCGTCTGTCCGTGTACTGTGTATATATGTTTTTTTGCGTTACCTATATATATGTATATAAATACAACACTGTTGTACCCGTAGCGAGTAGTGACTCGTCGCGTCGCGCGCAGTACAGGGCATCAATCCACAATTGCAGCCTTAAAAACTTGGTGTGTGACTCTCGTCACCGAACGCGCGACAGCAGCCTCAAGCACGATACTCTAATCCACTGACATTTACGCACACACATATACGGTATATGTATACACGCGCGAGACGTTATATACACGACGGTATTCCGCTGTTTTTCCAATTTCTCTCGGTTGCCGCCGCGGCTGCTGCGCGCCCGTGAGCTGTGATAGCGACGAGACGACGACCGTTTATGTTTCGTGACTGGTCGAAACGCATGCGCCCTCAGTCGACTGCCGCGAATGTTACATTTTTGCGGACCCGCGAGAGTCAAGATCGCGCTAATTGAAATGAGCCGAGGCTTTGTGCAACGCGTTTTATCTTGGAAAAGTGGAATTTTTTTCATTGAAAATCATCTAACTTGATAAAGCTTTTCATTTCTCAGAAAAAAACTTTAAAAAAATTATATTCTTAATTTCGCTCATTTGCGAAGAGAAGATGAGGCGAATTCCGTTCCGTTTATTTACGACAACCAAAACAACCTTTGGAACGAGTTAAACAATGCGTGAGAAACTATCGATCAACGCGGCCAACAAGTATATAATGCGATTCGAGAGAGAGAGGCATTACGCAAAGAGGGCGGAAAGGTTTTTTTTTATACATAATCTCGCGCGAGGGTCGTCGATTCTTCTGCATGTGCAGCTGTGTCTTGAAACATAACTGCGACACGCGTTCGGTTTATGGAGAAAAAAAAATGACCGATTTCGTCGTATGGCATTGTGTATACACAGCAGCATTGAGCGCCGTTTTAACAATCGAACGCACATGCACAATCGCGCAAATAATCTTCTAATCGCGCTATAATATTCACGGTCGGATCATATATATAGGTATATATCGAGGAGGGCCGTTAAATTGTGTTCGTGCCGCATTAAATATTATTATAGTGTATATATGAGCGATCCATAATGTATGTGTTATACCTCTCGCAGGCCGGGGAGCGTCCACAAGCTCACCAAGTTTAATGGCACACACATATATATAGCCGTTTAAAAAAGGAAATGACCTCAAAAGTGATTACTCACGCGTCACGGTCGATACTTTTTTCCTGAGAATAGTAGTTGCGCAAAGTAAAAAAAAAAAACGTTCGAACTGCACCAAGAGCCGTGGCTCTTATTTAGCATAAATCTGCGTGGTACGAGACAAAAAATTCGTGCGTGCCAAATTATGTTGCATTACACAATGGTTTGCATAGTTGTCTTGAGATTATTTGAAATTAATTAATACGAGCTTTTATTCTCATAACTTTGCTTTATCCAAATGCACGAACTCAGTTCTCGCTCCGAGTTATCTTTACTTGTTCTTCGTCAATGATTCTCTTATGCGTATGATGGATTTTCAGTAAGACGATCAATAAGGCATTGAATAGTCGTCCAAGACACGCGAAGAGAGACAGACGAACCAAACGGTTTTACGAATTTTTTTTTGAATTGTCAGTCGAACGATTTGTAACGATTATTCTCGAGCTTCGAACGAATTCGGAGGACTCGATCGAACGTCTATCGCATTTTCATTTCAATGCGCGACAATTCGCTCGGAGCGCTATCTCCACTTAACGCTCGATTAATTAGGATCGATTTGAAATTCACTTACAGCTAATTATAACGCCTCTACGCGTTCGCCCGTCGGAGTAAACAATTCGAAAAAGGCTTCTCCGCGCCCCTGAGCGCGATGATTTAAGGTTTAGGTGTACGCGCGCACGCCAATTGCCATCGAGTATCATTATGAATATGCAATTCAAAGAATTCGTCGCGAGGCGAAAAGTCGTTGCGTCACTGCACCGCGACTCCCATTATTATCGATAACACGGCATAATTGTTGGAAAAAACGATCAAAATTGAATACCCGATAGATAGCACAGCTAATACGGGCAATCGAAACAACTTAAATTTAACTCACTCTCGTGTCGTTACTTGTTATTGTTGTGGCTGCAGCGTATATATTGGCCGTTGCAATCGATGGCTCCGAAACTCGCTAAATAGTGTGTCGAACGATGACTGCGAAACTATAAGCGCGCGCAGCAGCAGCAGCAGCAGACTTTGCCTATATAGAATACATCCACCTGTAGCCCACTGCTCCGGATTATAACATAGCTGCGAGTTTCTCTCTCTTTGCTTCTGCCCCTGCACGTGTGCTGCTCCGCGCTGTTTTGTACGCGAAATATCGTACGCATCCGCGTGTGCCGTATTACTACGAGTTGTGCGTTGTAAATTTTGATAAAACACTCTTTTTGTAACCTCGAGCAAAGTCGACGTTTTTACGAAGATGGAAGTGATACCGAGTCCCTTGATCGATCCCAATGCCAATGCCGAAGCTTATAGAAGTCTCGCGGGGCAGAATCAACAACCGGGCTTCGATAAACAATTGGAATTCTTGATTATTCACAAAGGTAAATAGCTGTGCAGGTTAGATCACGAAGGATACCGGCTTTTTCAAACTATTAAGTATTTAATTACTATAAAATGTATGAATTATATCCATCTTAATCTAGATGTATCAAAGTATCTTTGTACATTTTTGAATATTTTTTTATCCATTGAAAACGAGCGAAAAATAAACTGTATCCTCATCAATGAATTTGCAGATGAGAGCCTGGTTTTGGGAGCAAGTAATATGCAAGATCGATACTGGAGTGGTTCTCTATGGTATCATAAAAATGTTGACAATTTCAGTCATGAAAATTATTTGACTTCGATCAAAACTGAGAGCGGAGCTCGGGCAGCCTGTTATTTGGGAAAATTTGACACTTTTGCTATCGGCGAAGATAGCGGCCTTCTGCAAATATTCAATTTGAACTACAATCCTGTCACGAAGAAGACAGATTTACATTGCATAGGATATTCTTGTCAACACGATGACAGCATTACTTCAATTTCAAAATTTGAAGATGACAGTCGTATTGTCACTGCAGGAATGGATTCAAGGTAATGATTATAACTATTAAAAAATATCATAATTGAATTAGCTTAATTACATTGCGAATAATTTTCTAGTATAAAAGTTTGGGATACCAAGGACATGGTAGCTACTCATTCATACTCACCTGCACATTTGGATGCTGTTACTTGTGTTGCAACTCAACCAGGTAGCAATGAAGTATTTGTTTCTACTTCATTAGATCATGAAGTACTTTTATGGGACACCAGAAAAGCCAAACCTGCTACAGGTTAGTATAAATAATTTCTTATAAATATGGCATGTTTTATTGATTATTTAAAATTTTAAGGTTTGTGGGATGAATTTCATTGTGGATTTACTGCAGTATCATGGAAGCCTATAGATGGTAATATAATTGCTCTAGGAGCACAGGATGGTAGCATAACTGTGATTGATATTCGGCATTCAAAAGAAGCTCTTGAAAATTCAATTCAATTTTCTAGAGGAGTACATAAATTATCATTTAATCCTGATAAACCAGCTCATTTAGCTGGCTGTTGTGATTCTGAAAACATTAAAGTATTTGATGTGGATAATAGTTTAGAAATTTTATATGAAAATGAGAGTCATGATGATTTTGTTAGAGATCTTGCATGGCACAAAAATGATTTGCTCACATGTTCTTGGGACTTCACAGTTCTTAGACATACTCCATATACTGCAAATTCTCAAGCTGAAAGTTTTACACCTGAAAGCTCACCAACTAAAGTGGTTCAAGTTGATGAATAATATATGCTAGATTTCTCTATTCCAAATAAAAAGATTTTGTATAGTTTAAAAACATAATTTGATAACAGTTAAGTTAAACAGATAAATGCAACAAGACTTTTTTTTATTCATTACTGGACAGACTTTTTTAATTTTATTTTTTAAATTTAGTTAGAATAAATTTCTTTCTAATGTATAAATAATGACTGCTTTAAATATAAAGTAATTTTTTTGTTGATTTCATATCATTTGAATTGTTATGACATAATTGTTTAAGACTTTTTCAGATGTGATATAGAAGAAAAGCTATAATGTACAGTTACAAAGTAAAAATTGAGTACCAAATAAAAATAATTTTGCAACAAAATATTTTGTTTTATTTCTTTTTTTTTAAAAACAATTGAAAAACTTAATACTACTTGCAATACCTCATACAATTTATAATTAATCATCTTTAGGTATTTCCATTTCACGAGGCTTCATAAATGCAGCAACTAAAGAATTTAATTGAACAGTTTCATTGCAGCCACAAAGAACCCTTTTTTCTATTTCAGCCATTTTAACAATAAGATCAATAAGTATATTATCAGGAAAATCGACTGAAAATTGAAAAAAAAAATTTTAATATGCAAAAAATATTTTGAAAAGATTTTCTATGCACTTACTTTGATTCACCAAAACTTGCAGTTCTGTTAAAATATCTTGCAGAGCAAGCCCTTTTTTAGTTTTCAAATCTTGAATTTCTAAATTATTTAGTTAAGGATTAAACATAGAATATTTTATTATAAATTATATTGTGTTCAGTTAAAAGGATACTGCTATAAGCATATTCATAAGATTCATTCAAAAGCCAATTGAGTATATTTTTAATATCCACTGGTAAAGGATGACCAACACATGAATATACATTTTGTTCAGTTACATTGCCATATGCCAACCAAGTACTTTGCAAGGTGTTAATTACTCTTCTCATATCACCATCACTCAAGGTCATTAGTGCTTTTTTGCCATCTTCAGTGATTTTGACACTGTAAATAAAAAGTAAAAAAATTAAATATGTATCATCATTTGATTGAAATTGATGATAAACTTCATACTTTTCTTCTTTGACAACAAATTCTAAACGTGGCAAAATTTGTTCAGCACCTAGAGGTCCAAACCTAAACTTTGTACAACGGGACTGAAGTGCTGGTATAATTCTGCTCAAATAATTACATATAATACAAAATCTGACATTGTCTGTATACTTTTCAATAACTGGAAAAAAGTGAATGGTGGATTTACTGGAATTGATTCAAATGAAAAATCAAAGTATAATAAGACTTACTTCTCCTCAATGCATTTTGTGCATCATTTGTCATTGCGTCAGCTTCATCAAGAATGATAAGCTTGAAACCTGATCTGTAAATAGTAGTTGTGCTAGCAAAATTTAATATTGGTCCTCTAACAATACCAATACCTCTGTCATCAGAAGCATTTAGTTCCAGTACCTGAATATTTGATAAATTTATTTAAAAAATTTATTATTTATATATTACTATTAAAGTACCAATATCATTTTACCATTGATCTAAACTGTTGAGGGGTGTAAAGTTTTTTGGCACATGCCAATATAGTACTAGTTTTACCAGTTCCAGGAGGTCCATACAATAACAAATGTGGTAACTGATCTTCATCGATGAATTTATTGACTGCAATTAAAATTGTAGAAAAATTTAAGAAAAAGATAAACAAACTATTGAAAAATAAAAGATTAGCTTACTAGTTTTTATGATTTCTTCGTGCGAAATGAGATCGTTCAAAGTATTTGGACGATATTTTTCTACCCTGAAAGAAGATGAGAATAACTTTATCTGCAAACTGGGAATCGAGAAATTAAATCGCAACTCACCATGGTAAACTATGGTACACCACGGTTTTGGGATCATCGTCCAAATTCGGTGACATTTTGTTTATTTGTTATTTTCTAATAAATATGTGGCTAATGTCAATGTTTACAGCGCGGCGGCAGGTTATAAGGCAGAATTGAATCGACTACTGCTGCAGCCGGCGAGCGAAAAAAGGCGCGCCAAACTTAGTTCGAAATTTCGCTCTTTACGTTGGTAACGGTCAGACGTCCTTATTTTGTTTTATTTGGGAATTCTATTCGCGATCCGAGCGAAATAGTACGCATTATTCGTCTGTCAGTCCGCAGTGCTGCAATGTAAGCCGGTCTGAAAATGTGTTTCTCGCTTTTAAATCCGTAATCTCGTGTTCTTTTTAAAACACTTGACCCTGTGATTGTTATTATTGTGTGAAACATGTGATATTTTTTTCAATTGTCATTGTGACACTTGTCAATTGTTTTTATTCTTTATTTGTTCACGATGCGGTGTGCTTAATTGTCAAATTAGTGTAGGTTATTGTGGTAAACAGTTTTGTGTGTTTGTGAGTCGTTTTTATAATATAAAAATTTGTCAGTGATATTCTTTGTCAAAATGACTAGTATGGAAAGACTTGAGTCATATTTGGCTCAAGCCAAAAGCAAAAAAGTCACAGAATATAAGGTAGAAAAATTAAAAATGATTAATATTTTATAATAATTTATTTCATACACTTGATAGTCATATTAATAATTCATTGATTATTTTATTTTTTTAGAAAGCCATTAAATCTTTACTAGAGTTTTGGGAGAATGATCCAGAAGTGGTTATAGAAAAGATAACTGATACTTCTAAGGCTTCACAATGTTTTAGTAATTCTGGATGTTATTCTTGGAATGACATTTTCTTCATTGTTCATGAATTATTTTATAGTGTAAGAACTGATATATTCATTAAGACCTTATATACGTTTTAAAATGTTTTTATAAATTATTTTTAATTTGCAGGAAATTGATAGGATTTCTAAACTCAGTGGTAACTCTGGAAAATTGGATAAAGAAAGAGTAGTCAAACTTGTTCAAATTACATCCCAAAAAGCCAACTTCTGTTTAAAAGCAAAAACTGTAGTTTCATCAGTATTAGGAATATTAGAGCCACATAGAACTTGTGTGTTTTCTGAGTATTATGAAATGTATTTTAGTATACTAAAGAAATATGTGCTTCAAGAGCGTTCTCAGAGAATATTTATAGGCTCAAAACAATGGTCAGCATTATTAGAAGCATGTGAACAAATTTTGAATGAAATTATTCCAAATGTTGATTATGTCAAAGTTCTTGAAGCTCTTGAACTTATTATTCGATATGGTTGTTCACTGTCAAATTTAATGTTTCAAGCCCAATCATTTCTTTCTACAATTGGCAAGTGTACTTTAATTTTTTTTTTATCTTTTTAAAAAGAGAATATTATATTTAATAAAAACTTAATTGAATTTCAGAAAAATTATGGAATAACTATGAACAATATTCCATGAAATCAACTGATGTTTTATTCAAGTTAACTTTTACTGTATGCCATCAAATAGCCACAGATAGTAGGCATATTTTGTGCCAATTTTCTGAATGTCTTCCATTATCTTTAATTGATTTAAAAGGACCTGAAGAAAAATATAGATTATACCTTTTATTTGTTAAAATTCATCATCCAAATGGCGCTACTTTGGATGAGGAAATTAGTTTCTCTTATAATCCAGATAAGTGGAAGGCGGTGCTCAATCTTTTGTATCGAATGATATTAAATGATATTAAACCTTCAAATTTGTCAACTAATTTCATAGAGTTAGCAGCAGAAGGTATATTTATTTTATTTAGGTAAGTTTTTCATTTTTGATGAAAGATAATGTTTTTTTCCTTGTTCCAGTTTTTCACCAGAGAATATTTATAAAATTGCCTCCTGAACTCTCGCAAATTTCAAATACATTTGAAGAAAGTATTAGTATTTATATACAGCCTAAAAAAAAAAGGAAATTATCTGATGAGAACAATAAACTCATTGACCTTGTCAATGAACGTGATCCTGAAAGAGCTTGGCCTATGATTCAGATAGCCATTACTTTATACAAAAAGTATCCTAATTGTCTTCCATTAGAAGATTACATTGAATTTCTAGAAATAATAACCAAGTTGATGAATAAAGTCTGCAAAAATGTAGCTATAATGGAAGATTTGTGTAAACTTGCAATTGTGTTTGTTCAAAATGAAAATATCTATGCTCCAATTGACCTCAAAACTCATTGGGATAAATTATGGGATACTATATTAAGGTTTGCTTTTGAGTAATTGTTTAAATCTGAATAGTTATTTTTCAAAAATGTTTTTGTATTTTCAGTTATCTCAGTATATCCCATAGAGAAACAATAAAACAGGGTTGCATCTTAGTTCAATGGTTAATATCTAGAGAAAAAGTGTCTAATCCAAATATTTTATTGAAACTATATTTGACTTCATCAATTCAGTGGTCAAATGACAGCATTGAAACACTCAAGGTTTTTTGCGAGCACAATTTGATACCTAATACAATTGAAGGCTATGATATGAGTTCATCATCCATGACAAATGATTCTATAAAAATTCAATTACTACAATGGACATTAAATACTTTAACTAAACATTTAAATAATCCTCTAAAGATTCCAGACTTTAGTAAAGTATTAATAGGATTTACTCTCAAGTCTTGGTATAAATTGAAGAAACCATCACAAAATGTTGTTGAAAATCATTTCATCAGTTCAGAAAATAATCCTTATGATAACATCAAAGACATTGAAGTGAAACATATTGAGGAATGTTACTTGTCATTAAAACTGCAAGGAGATTTACTAATAAATAAACAGGAATGTTTAAATGCTGAGGCAAATGAAGATTTAGATTATTCATATGGAAAGAATATAATGAAATATTTGGTTAATAGTTTGTCAAGTAGTATTCAAACAGAAATAACTGATAAAGATTTGAGTTCAGTAATAACAAAAGCAGTAGTACTTGCTACTCTTATTTCAGATTTGAAAGCAATGAAAATGATTCCATGCAGTTTCGACGAATTCTATTTAGTTAATGATTTCAAAGAATATTTAACAAGAATCATGAATCATATTATTAACATCAATTGGTCGAGAAATATTCGCTGCACTTTAGAAATTACTAAATCCTTAATGACACTGTATCGTTCGCAATATGATGAATCGATTAATCAAATTATTCTAGATTTAACCGAGTTTTTGGCTTTGAAAAAAATCTATGACATTGCAAAAATTAGTATGGATGAATTTCAATCTGATGAAAAAATTCCTCAATGTAAAAGGAACGCAAACATCATATTAGCTTCATACTGCTGCATAAAAACAAACAATGAATTGTCCGAAGATCAGATGAAAATCGCTAATACACTTTTAATATTTGACAAGTACGACTTGTCCATTAAATCTCATGCTGTAGGCGTTATCACGCTTTTAGATATTTTAATGGACATTCCGCAATCTGTGATGAATGCCGACTTCATAAAACTATTGATGGAGTTTATTAATGAATTGTTCAATTACTGGTGCAAAGATGATAAAATAAATCGCTTCCTACTGAGTAAATTACCGAGATTACTAGAGAAATTTTTAAAATTTGGCGACGAAAATAATTCTCACAAAATTTTGGAGATTATCCAGTTGTATCACGATTACTTTGCAAAAGGTGCCTTTGGCCAAATGTCTCATCTGTCTCTGATTCAATGTTTCAATTGTATCGTTGAAAATAGAGCCCTTGCTTCTCTCGTCAATGACAATGTAGTTCTGAACCAAGATATATTTACTACATTTCTGAAGAGTCCGTACTATCTCGTTCGCTACGAATGCATAAAATATTTACAGTCGATATTTTCAACTAAAAACATTTCCAATTTATGGAAGCAAGATTATTTCATCAAGTTCAAAGTAGCCGTCTACGAGATCTTTCTCGTTGATCGTGAATTGACCGACCAAGCCAAATCGGAAGAACGAGAGCTCAGAAGCGTCAGCGCGATGCAGTTCTTGGCCACTGTCATCTGCAGTAAAAGCAGTTTCCAGAGTCAGGCACTTTTCATGATGTTGCAAATTATAGTTGAAAAAAGTATCGGAATCGTTACCGTGCAAAAATAATATTTTATTCAACTCGAATAATGTGAACTCTTTGTCCTTAGGTATCAGTAAGAAGAAAGTGACGAAAATTTTGGAATTGATCGAATCGACGAACAAATCACCAAAAAGCATCGTCGTCCAGAACATCAATTATCTAATTGACTCGTGGTGCCAAGATACGGATAAAAATTTCGAAGACTTTCCGCACTACTTTTTCTATTGCGACGACGAATACACGTTTTTGGAGCGCTACATAAAATTCATCTTTCCCGCGTTGATTCGTCAGCAGAGAATCGAGGATGCAAAGGAGATCGCCAAAAAGCTCAATTACTCTTTCGAACTAATCTTCAAACATTGCTGCGTCAATATCATTCCTTGGGCACTAATTGACTCGTCGAACGTTTTAGAGCGTATGCAAAATAACGAGAACGAATTCGAGTCGATTGGTAAATTCGACTCGCTGATCAAAGAAAACTTGCAAAATGTGATGATTCAAATGGGTAAGATTCAATCGGGCAATCTCATTTCATTTAAGTAGGGATTTTCCTAATTATTTTTAATTCGCAGTTCTACGACTGCACGATTTGGACCACTTTTACTTGACTTTTGAGACGACGGTGAATTTGCCAGCCTCCGATCCACCTCATTACGAGGTTGCAGCCATAAACTTGGGCTTCCGTAAACTGATGAAGGTCGTGGCCGGTGGCGCGCCGCAGTCCGTCTTTCTCATCGTGATCAAGCGCAAACCCAGCACGATTCAGAAAATATTGCTGTTTCTCACGCGCAACATCTATTTCGCCCACATATGCGAGTACAGAGCGAAGGCCGTCCACCAATACGTATACTTTTGCACCAGAATAATCGATCTTCTGAAAGAACCGTGCTCGGACCCCGTAGCCTCTTACTTCATCCGAGATATCACCTGTACTTTGCTCAATCTCGCTAAGGAGGATGACGAGATCGTGGCTAATATGTGTCTGACTTACTTGCACACATTTTTGAAAAGTTTGATGCCTTCGAGATCGAACGAGATCGGTAAAATTCTCAGCACTTGCGTTAAAATTTTGGGACCGATGATCGAGGAAAAAAATAAACAGCAGAAAGTAACGAAGGTGTTGGATTTACTACTGAAGGAAAGTCGACCCTTGCTTACCTTTGCCATAAGCAGTCTTGGCAGTATACCGAAATCCTTCAGAGACGAAAATAGTACGGAAAGAACATTCCAGGTATTGATTCATCTGAAAATCGAACAAAGTTTTACATGGATGATTAATTTTTACTTCCACTTTACAGAGCGTGTACGAAAATCTCGTTCACTTCCTCGATTCGAACGACGAAAAGTCTTGCAGCATAGATAATTTACAGACTTTGAAACAGCAGCTGAGCTCGAACCACGGAGATCTCGAAAAACTGTACGAGGAGCTCGAAATGACTCAAGGTTTCGCCGAGGACTGTGAATCCAGCGTACTGCATCGGTTGATTTATCGACTGATACGACTCACGGAATCGACCGACATCGATCTCGCTCTCGAGGCTGCCAAATGCCTGGGGATTCTGGGACCCGCCGATCTCGGCACGATGATTCTGCATCCGCAAGAGACTCAGCGTCGAGAATCCGACTCGAAAGCCGACCTACTGACTCTCAAAATTTGTGAATCGCTGTCGGAGCTCGTCGTGAGCTCCGACATCGATATGCGTGTTGCCAGTAGCGATGCTCTTCACGCAATTTTAGAATCGGCATGGGGTAATAGACTGGCCGATTTGACAGGAAAGGAGGCAAATACTTTGATAAACATCGCCGAGTACTTATATCCGTTCAAAGGCCCATCTAAGTCAAACGTGACCAAGTAATTCAAACGTTTCTAATATTTTTAAACTTATACGAAGCAAATCAAACAGACTTTACTCAAACTTCTTTTTCATTGATTCGTAGTTTACACGTCGACGTTGAAGAATTTGATACACTTTTTATTGATAAAAATGAATTGTGGTCTGGCCAGAAGGAGGATTCCTACAGTTCGTGGCTTGCACAAATAACTTCATCTGTAGCTTGTTGTTTAGCAGCTTTTTATAGCAAGAGTCTGATACCAGTTTTCAAGCTCAACGCACAATTTTGTGAACTATCGTTACCTCGTTTAATATGCATCATTATCGATACCGAACCAAATGCTGCCAAAAGAATATGCCATTGCATCAATTATTTTTTCCATCATCACTTCAACGAAGGCAGTTTGGACCCGCATTCTGCTTTGACTTTATCAAAGGTGATACAAATTTCATTTATTCTATCATTATTCAGGCTTAACGCGATTAATGTTGATCCAATGTTTTAGTCACGAGACGCCATCCGATGCATGTTAGAAGTGGTCAATCACTTGCGCATTCAGACGAATGAACGAGTTCCTTTGAATTTCAATTATTTGAACATAGCATTGGCAGCTCAATTCTGCTCCGCTTACTTTTCGTCGGTTCTCTACGCCGAGTTGTGGTGCCGATCGAATTTGGATAACGTGCGCTATTTCGACAGCATACCGATCATCGATCAAATTTACGAGCAAAACGCCAAACGAGGCAAAATCGTTCAGGACATTTTAAAAGAAGCGTACTCGAAAATTGGAGATACCGATTCCATTCACGGCTGTGGATCGTCTCATCTGCAGGATCGAAGATCGAGAATACCGTATTACAAAAATTTTCAAAAACTGGATAAACTCGTACTATCGTATGACGCCGAACTCAGTGTTAATCGCGACATGTCTGCATCGGGTAAGAATAAACTTCTTTTTTTTGTCTTTAATAAGTTCAATTTTTTATGAAAAATTATAAATGTAGGAATGATAAGTGCCTTGAAAGAATCGAGCCTACATTTCTTGGCTAAAAGTTTGATAACTTCAACGTCGTCAAAGGATGACACCATGGATGAATACTGCTACGATACCCTTTGGAGATTGGCTGATTGGGATCAAGTCACGAATCTGAGTTCGTCCAGCAAGTCCAAGAAAAAGGAAGATTTTCCTGCTTATCATTACGAAGCTCTCAAGCATTTGCACGAAAATAGCATTGGTCCTTTTAAACATTTTCTCAAGGAAGCTCGCTGTCGCATAATCGAGGATCTGAGGACGATCAGTCTCGAAAGTTGCAAAGCCGTTTATCCAAAACTCTGCCAGTTACAAATGCTGCGCGAAATCGAAGAATTCGGAACGTGCGACCCGGAGGATTATGAAAATCTGTTAGCCAAGTGGGACAAAAAGAAATTCGTCTTCAACAATCATTTTCAATACGTGGAACCCATACTTTCTCAACGAACTACGATATTTCAAATCCAAAACTCAAGGAAAGTTAACCCGATCATCAAAACTGCTTTTTTCAATAACTTACTTGATACAGCGCGACTGGCTCGACAGAGAGGTCATCTCAGTGCAGCTGCGCGAGCTTTAGGTACAAGATCGTTTTTAAAATTTTCGTTGCTCCACTATTGCGTTCAAAATCTAATTGTTGATTTTTTATTTGCAGAAACTTTATCTCAACAAGTTAATCTCAATGATGAAACGGAAAATCGACTTCTTTATCACGAGGCGAAGCTGGCTTGGATGCGAGAGGACGAAGATATGGCACGGTTTAATTTACGACGCCTCATCAAAAGTGATTCGGTAAAGCCAAATTTAATGGCGCGAGCCTTGCGCGTTTACGGCAATTGGATAGCCGAAAACAAATCGGAAAATCCTCAGGTTAATTTTATTGAATCTTTATTGATTCTAAATAAAATGATCGAAATTGACTCGTGTACTAATGAATTATTTCGAAATTTAGGCAATAATCGAGAAATATTATGACAAAGCGATCGATGTCTATCGGAAAATGGACGATTTGTCCGATACCGACTTGAGCGATGGATGTCGCGCGCAAGCTGCTCTGGCGCAGTTCTCTCACGAGCAGTACATCGTAATCACGGACTACATGATGTCACCTCAATTCGAAAGTCTCAAAGAGTGCATCAATTATTCCCGTAATGTACTATCGAAAGATCTGAAAAATCATCACGACCTAGACGTGCGTAAAGCTGTCTCGCTGAGTAACAGGCAAATTTCGAATGATTCGATCGAGGTTCAAAATTTACACAATGATCAGGCTATGTATCTTACGATTGCAATTAGGTATTCAATTATAAACTATTTTGAACGAAGCTGCAAAGAGTTTTCGGATTCAAGTGAATAATAAATATTTTCTTTACAGAAATTATCTCTCAACTTTACAAAACAGCGAAGAGCATGACTTTTTAATATTCAGACTGGTCTCGCTGTGGTTGGACAACATGTACGATAACGAAGTTAATGGGCTTCTGAACAAACATCTGAAACGCATTCCTTCCTACAAATTTATACCATTGATTCCCCAATTGGCACCTCACATGAGCAACGTTACCGATACGTTCACGAATAAAATCGAGAGTATACTCGAGCGCTGCGCCATGGAACATCCGCACCACACGTTGCCGATCCTGCTGGCGCTTAAAAATTTATACAACGATTCGAAATATTGCGGGAAAAAAGTCACCAAAGCAGAGCCTCGAGTGCTGGGTGCTCAACAACTCATCCAACGGTTGAGTTCCACCGAAATTGGTCCTATAATCGAAGAAATGGACAGATTATCTGATGCGCTCGTTAAGCTCGCATACTACGACATTGACGTAAAAGGAAGAGGTTCGTTAATACTTTCTTACGTTATCTATTGTTCGTGACAAAACCAAATATCAACATTTTTTCAATGAATTTTAGCACCGTCTGCAAAATGCATCATACCAAAAGCCATATCGATATGTAATATACAGAATTTCGAACATGCAGCCGTACCGACTGTAACTGTAGATATAAAGAAAAATGGAAAATATTCGAACGTTGTTTGTGTAGCAGCATATGATGAGTTTTATGGTAATGTCGGCGGAATCAATGCCCCCAAAAAAATCATTTGTCTGGGAACTGATGGAATTAAAAGACCTCAACTTGTGAAGGTAATAATAATATTTTCGTATTTGTTTTGAATTTTTTTCGAAAACGTGGTATTTTAAAACAAAAAATTTAAATAATTAAGTATTCATTTTCAAACTTACATTCTTTGCATTTCTTGTCGTTCTAGGGTAAAGATGATTTGAGGCAAGATGCAGTTATGCAGCAAGTCTTCACGGTAATGAATAGCTTGCTGAAAAGTAACAAGGAAGCCAAGCAGCGAAGATTGTACGTCAGGACTTACAAGGTAGTACCATTGACTCAGCGCTCGGGAGTACTTCAGTGGTGCGAAAATACCCTGCCTCTGAGTTCCATATTAGTTGGCGAGGAGGGTCTGCATCGCAAGTATTATCCCAACGATTGGTCACCAAACGATTGCAGAACGAGACTTCGGGTACGAAAACGCATTTAAATTATAGCCCCGGCAGGATATTAATTTTTTGAACTTGAATTATTTGTATTTTATTTTTCAGTCGGCCAAAACGAATCCAGCCAGGCTATACGACGTTTTTATCGAGTGTTGCAAACACCTGCATCCAGCCTTCCATCACTTTTTCACGGAAAGTTACTTATCGCCGGAAACTTGGTTTGAAAGACGTTTGGCATATACACGAAGGTAAATTTTTTCTTTTTTGTACATTTGTCACTAATAAGAACATTTTAAATGAATCATACATTTTATTTTAGCGTTGCGACGACTTCTATCATTGGATATATTTTGGGTTTGGGAGACCGACACGTTTCAAACATTCTAATTGATGAATCAACGGCAGAAGTTATTCACATTGACTTTGGTATGAATTTATTTACTATTAATAACTGAACATCTGCAATGGAAAATGAACTTTTATTTTTTTCTGATATCAAGGCATAGCTTTTGAGCAAGGCAAAGTATTGCCAACTCCTGAAACCGTTCCATTCAGACTCACAAGAGACATAGAAGCAGCAATGGGTGTCTCGGGCGTCGAGGGAACCATGAGACGTTGTTGCGAAGAAACCATGACTGTACTTCGAGAACATAGAGAAATTATTGTCACACTCTTGCGCGTGCTGCTATACGATCCGCTGTATTCGTGGGCCATAACACCGGCCAAAGCGGCTACTTATCAGAGCGAATACTCGTCGCGCTCCATCGACGGCAAAGAGAGCAATTCTCCAGGTAATTTTCAATCTCTATTTTTTTCAAATTTTCTTGACAGCGCGTAATAATTACGCTTTATATTGCAGGAAACGTTGAAACGAACAAATTGGCAGAAAGGGCTCTTTTGCGCGTACAGCAAAAGCTTCAAGGTATCGAAGAGGGCGTAGCATCGAGCATTCCAGGTCAAGTGGAGCGATTGATTCAGCAAGCTCGTGATCCTAAAAATTTGTCCAAACTTTTCGAAGGCTGGCAAGCTTACTTATAAAAATATATATTTCAGCTCACATTTCATGGGTACTGTCTGATTTTAATTTATAATTCAATTATTTTTTTACTGTTTTACTTGACATTGTGTTAAATGTTGTGAAGTTGTTTTATGAATCTTAAGAGAGAACTTGTGATAAGTGCGCCTTTACATTTTAAGTTAGAATGCTAAAATCGTTCAATTTTTAAATCGGAGAGCATTTAAATTTCCAGACCATAAATGTACAGTAGGTTTTATCAAAATTTCAGTTGGAAGTATATTATATAGCAGACTTCATAGAGCTGAGTTCATATTATTGTAAAGCACTACCATTCTGCTTTTTTCGTATATAATTTATGCTGAAATCATTACCAAATATATTACAATAAAGTTATTATATTTTTAAATACCCTGAAAAGTACTTTCATTAATAACCAATATAATCATTAAAGCATCAAAAATAGAGTTTTTTAAAAATTGTAAATTATTTAATGATAAAAGGAGTTTTAATTTTAATAATTATAATTTATAAATATAATTTTTTCATAACTACAGTGTATAATACAGAAAAATATTTGACCGTCGTAATTTAATGATAGTCAATAGAACATAAATTCTGTCAGCGACAATAATGGATAGCTTTTTTAAAAAGCGCAACAAATCTTTACCCTTTATCATGCGTTATCACACACTTGCAGCTAATAACGAAAACTGTTTGTTAAAAATAAATCTTCATAAAGTTGAATCAAAAAACTCCTTTCAACCAAGTCCAGATCTAAAAACGATAACAAAATGAAAAACATTGTGTACTTGCATGCTTTTATAAAATACTGCTTCACATGATTTTAAAAATCTCTGAACTTGGATGTGTTTAGGATCGTAGAAGAACATAACGAAATGGCTATCATATAGATTATAATTCTAAAGTTATTGCCAAAAGATGTAACGAATATTTTTCCAATTTATAGATGACAACAATATTATGACAAAGCTCAAAAATATTAAAACCACATTTATAGTATTACGTTAATTCAATAATCATAATTAATTCCGAATCCATCTACTTTTTCACTTAAAGAGATAGAACAACAAATACAAATAACACGAGAAAAATAATTTATCAAAATTTTAGTTACGAATAATAATTTTAGAATTCAGTTGTGTTGGAAAAAATAAATCGACCGTGTGCAAGACTTGACAATCAATTTTTCATTTTTGTCATTTAAAAAATTTTCAACAAATGCTTCGCAAAATATCAATTGCGATAAATGCAAACCTACGGCAATTGATTTTCTCTTTTTTTTATCGTAAATAAGGTAGTTTACCTGAATTTTTCTGACACTTGCACCCATTATTCACAAGAATCATCATATTTTTTAAAATTCAATGGCTCATTTACAATTGTGCGAATATGTAGAGTGCTATTTTTCATCATGTTTAAAAAATGTTTATTTACAATGTATATATTTGTCTTAGAGGTATCATAAGTAACATAATGCAATGAAATTGAAATACTTTAAAAAAAATAACGATTGGAATTTTGAGAAAAATATTTTTGAAATAACACAATAATGAGAAATTAGAAAGCTATTTAAATTTGTCAACTTGAACAAGTATCATTTCGAAAAGCTTGAAATAATGTATTGTTTTGTATTAGAAAGTTTTATTGATTTTGAATATTTTTATACTATGATGAAACGTAGCCTTTAAAAATACTATGGAATTAGAGACAGAAAAGCCAGAAAAGTTGTAAAAAAATAAATCTTCTGACTCTTTGCCTACCTTTTTTAACAGTATACGTCGCATGTACGAGTATCTTAATTGAATGTCTGTACACAAATAGTACATAACTATATGGCATTGAAAGATTTTTATTTTCTAGTGTAATTCCATTCACTCTTTCATCTTGTATGATAACTATGACAAAATAGTAACAACTTTTTCACTTTTTTCATTCAGTTCACACAATCACACAGTTTTTTTTATTGATAGTAAATAATAAGCAATGTATTAAAATGTATGAGTCAACGATAATTAATGCTCATTAACTCCTTAATAAAGCAATGCATGCTTTTTTTGGCTGTGACAAGTAAAATTAAATCCAATATATACTCATAATCATTTACTTTTTCAAAACAAATAATTCGCTAACTGGACACTGAGAATAATACTCAGCATGAATGGTCCTCAGCGGATCATTTTGAGTCAACATGGATTTTAAGGGCTTTTTCCGTTCTTCGTGGTCGCCTGCATAATGATGAAGATGACAATTGTGTCTGTAGACTTGTATCTCGATTTGACGCCACATATGGATAACTTCGACTTCTGTCGTCCACTCGCGGCGTTTCCTTTGAATTCCTGTCAAATGTGTAAAGATACAATCAATTTAAACTTTAATATCAAACGTTATTCGCTAAAATAATTTTATTATCATATAAAATGGTTTACCTGTATAAAAGGTAAGTTTTAAAATCTACTTCAGTTTGTGTAATTTGAGACTTCCAGAGGAGACTTTCTATACTATCATTGTGGACGGAGGATTTCGGAGCGGGGGGAAAAGTTGCAAATTCTAAGTCTTCCTCAGGAATTTTTGATTTACTAGATATCTAAATAATAAGTTTAAAAATATTTCATTATAGTGTCGTACATAATTGGCGTATATAGTTAGCGTATATAGAAATTATAAAATAAAATAATATTTACTCTTTCTATCAACTGTTGTGAAAATTCAGATTTTTCAACAATCAATTCTTCAGGCTCATCCATAGTTCCGTCTGATCGATTCCACCTCTTAATATACAACAAAACTTCAGATTCACTCAGCTTAGCTTCTTCCATTTTCTGAATGCATAGCTCATAATTTACAGAAATATAACACGTATCCTGATCATATACATCCCCTATACTGTCATTATTATATTCTAAGAAACGCCACTTTTCACATGGCCAAGTTATATCATAATTTTCTTTGAGTGCAGAAATCACTTCTTTTTTGAGTTCACTGAGTTCCATTTTTTTCTTCAATATGACATTGAATGATTTGAACAGAGGCTAAAACAATATTATTGAAAATATTAATAATTCCAAATTCTTTTTTTGCAAATTTATTTTGATTTGGAAAATTAAATATTTACCAAACGAGAATTCATTTCTAAAATATAGACGTTTACTTTAACTTCGTCAGGCAAAACAACTCTTCCTAAATTGATGTAATATTTTTTATCGTCTCGGAACCTCGTTGGAGAATACATTGGGATATCCTCCACATTGATATCACCAATACTGAAGTAACTTCTGGGAATTTTAAAATGAGGTTCTAATCTTTCTTTTAATTTATCTTCATTGAATGAATCATCCATTGTTATCTCCCAAACTAAACATATTAAAATACATTAAATTCTTGTTTTTCATCATATATAATTGTAGTGAAATTTATTTTGACTTACTGTCAGGCTGTGGCAATTTTACAATTTTGAAGTACTTGTGAACATTCACATCTTCTTGAGAATTTTCATTGATAAAATATGAATTTGGTCGAAGCACAGATGTAGGGGAAAATGCAGTATCAACATCAAGTTCAGAGTGGTCTGGTGCATCGCCTACCAATGTTCTGTCACTATCACTTAAACTACTATCCTCGCTATTACTGGTTTCTTGTGTTATCCAGTCATCTGCAGAAGACATTGAAGATGCAGAAGTTGTATTTTCGCTCACTTTCTTTGAATCCTGGATTGACTTCCACGTTTCACAAGTTGTGTTTTCGAGACCATTGACTTTATCTGATGTAGTAATTGATATTTTATTTACAAGATTTTCAGTTTCTTTCAAAGTTGAATTCGTTGAAAATTGCTTTCTTTCGTGCACCCATTCTACGTTTGATTTAATTTTCTTTTCAGTAGAAATTTTTTGAGATTTTTTGGAGGAAAAATCGGATGTTATTGAGCAGTAATCTAAAGAAGCAGATTCTTCTTCGTTATTTAAGACACAAATCATTTTATCTTCTTTTTCAACATGATTACTTTCTTTGATTTTCTCATTATGGGAAACATAATCATCATAAGAAGGAACTTTCGCTGCTGCTAGACTTTCTGTAAACAAAAAAGAATGTAATTAAATGATTTTTTTTACTTCTTAAAAGTATTTATTTATTTTTTTTAAATGTTATACTCACTTTCATTAATGTTACTTGAATCTATTTGAAATGTTATAAGGCTATCTAGACTTTCAACAAAATCGTGAAACATTTTACTCGTAATACTTTTCAGAGTATCAGGATCGTAGCCGATGCCAATGCTAACTTTCAGATTATCATCATATGGTCGTTTGAAAACATCATTATCGTTCAAAATGTAGTGTTCATATGGATCTTGGTACATTATGATGATGGAATTAAGATCAAAATCGAAATGTTTCCGAAGCTCCTCCTTATATTGTTTGCCTGTCATAGCATGAGGGCCCCCATGAGCTCTAATGTATTTAGGTCCATCGACATATTCTCTTTTTATGACATCAATTACAAACACCTGCATAATTTTAAATAATAATGAAAACAATAAACCGTGGATAAAATAAATGATATTTTATTTAAAAAATTAACTCAAAGTACCTTGGTGAATATAACAGGACTAATGTATCTATGGAAAACTTCATCTTTTTTCCTTATATCTAACAACAATTCTGGCAACCATCCACGCTCTGAGATATCACTTAATTCTTCTGATTCTTTATTGAAATAGTCCTGATTAACAAGATCACATTTAAGATTATAGGAAACAATTCGGCATTGGTCAAGTTCAACAAAATTTTCAAGATTAGCTCTGCGATATACACATTCAACTAGTTGACTTAATTTATAACTGTTATTAACTGATACTTTGACACTTTCAAGCACGCCAGTTTTTGGATGCTTATAATATACAATTTTTTCATACAGACTTTCGACACTTTCTTTATACAAGCCATTTACTTTATCCTCATTCATTTTTTCAACAAGAGTCTGAAAAAAAATGTACATTTATGAAATATTTTATTGAAATAAAATATAAATATTAAATAAAACAAATACCTTGATGTGGGGTGGAAAATCTTCAACTTGCATTGGTAGAACATTTCGCTCAGGATCTATTTGTCTGTACATGAGCATGTAAGCGTTTGTACTACATCGATACGTTGCACTAAAATTCGATCCTCTGTCACCCCCACCATAAGATTTAATAATTTCTTCTTGAGTAATCTACAAATCAAATATTTACATTATTCATATAAGAAATATCTTTTCCTAACAACCGATACACAGTAATCTTTACATACAGGTTTTACAGTTTGATCGTTGAAACAAAGCCACTTTTTGGTTCTGAAGTCTTTTATGTAGGCATAATAATGTCCACCACTAGCACTACCACTATGGATCATAATAGAAAATAGTTCATATATGTATGGTCCTTTTGCTGCTGCATATTTTTCTCGTAATATCTCATTACTGTGATTGTGCAAACTACAAGATGATGATGACAAACCATTACTCATATCTCCAATACCTGTCATAAGAAGATCTCATGAAATAACATTAAAATATAAATAACATATAAATGTGTGTGACAAACCTTCATCATCATCATCATGATTGTTTACGTGATTACTGTTGAATGTTGCATCATTTGAAGAACAGTCATCATCTGTGGCATTATCATCAGGAAAAGTATCAGTGATTTTGGAATTTATGCCGGCGTCTTCGGTATGACAAGGCGATTCTTGATTTGATGTTGGTTCGATAAATGAATTCAAATTCAAAATTTCAGGAAATTCCACTCTGTAAATAGATTATAATATGTAACTAATCAATTATTCTACTAGTTAATTAGAATTAAAATTTGTTAAATAAAATAAATTAACCTCCTTACCTATCATTCAGCTTAATCCTAAACAATGCATTGTGATCGAAGTCAAAACGCTTCAATTGAAGTGTAAGAATATATGGAAATTTGGTAAATTTGAGTCCTTTATGAGCGTTTGATTTTTTATTACATTTTTCACAAAAATATTGATTATTTCCCTCCAGAGTTTCATATTTTACAAATGCTTCTAAGGCTTGTTCCTAGAATAAATATTAAAATTTTATTTATTTACCCAAAATACCTGGTAAACAATAAGTGGTACTTACCACACTCTCGTAAGTTACACTAGAATCATATGACCTTACTGGCAATGGGATATCAAGGAAAGTATCATCTCTTGATTTTTCAGTGTTACATGTCAGGCACTTTACATAATCATGTATCTTACCTGCAAAATAAGGAATATTAAATAAACTTTGTTAATAAATATAACAATCGAACTCACCCTCATACAGTCTATTTATAAGATCAGCTTGAGGAGTATTTTTGAACCTTGTTTCTAAAGCTTCAAACATTACTCTACATAATTCTTGTATGTCGTGTTGGAGCCATGCGTCACATGATTTCCAACCAAAGCTTGTTGTTAAAGCAGTTGTTTCTACAGCAGGTTTGGATGACGTCTGAGAAAAACATTATTTTTAAAGGAAACCTGCTTTAAATTAATTTCAACATATATTTGAATATAGAAGAATACCTGCAAATTTAAAAAAAGTTTTTGCAATTGATAAGGGATACTTTTAATTTCAGAATCTACATCAGTTATCTTATATTCCCAATTATATAAAGCATTACGGAATTCAGGAGTCATATACAAAGCTTGAAGAAGACTGTTTAAGTAACATGTCATAGCCTGATTTACTAATCCAACATAATCTAGAAAAAAGACATCAATTTATTGTACACTGCAATATTATGTTAGTAAACCATTATTAATTACTTTCACTCACTTTGCTCAATGTCTTCTGAATTATCGCAAATGATTCTTTTTGGAGAATCATAGTTCTCTAGAGAGTCTCTGTGATTTGAATGATAATCCAAATTATCATTTAATTTTGTTTCATCATCTTCAGTCATTTTATGTCTATTGTTATTTTCAAAACTATTATCGGAAAATTCATTTGTAGGATATGTTGGGCTGTATTGCAAGTTATCCTCTGGATACGTTTCATCACGCAAATTGATATGAACTTCTAAAGGAATATATTTCAACAGTTTCAATGCCTTTAAATCCGGAATACGTTCTTCTAAGTCTTTTAAATTTTTAACAGCTAGTAGCTAAACAGAGAAAAGTTATCAATAAAAATTTTTTTTGAATATTATTCATACTCACATTTTCAGAAGCCAATTTGATAGTTATGCATTTTGAACCTTCTCCATACATAGTTTCAACTCGTTGAACAAAGAGTTCATTGTCATTCGAAAATTCTTGTGTTTCCTTGATTGATTTGTTTGCATAATGACGTACAAATATAACAATCATATTATATGGATCCTGAAAAAAATGCATATACTTTTGATTATACAGACTTATTAAAATAAAAAAAAAATAATAATAACAAATACTTACAGGTGCTTTGTCCACAGGAACAGCAAGTTTATCATCTCCAATGTCAACATGAACTTCTATTGGAACAAAACGTCTAACTGATTCTGACATAATTTCTTCAATTCTTTGTTTGAACTCTTCGAGAGTTAAAGTTTCATCCTGCAAATGTGAAATAATTTTATAAAATAGATGAAAAAAAGTCAATTATATTTGCAAGTGTTCAATACATACCCCCTCAGATGTCTTAACATGAAATACACATTCCTCTGAACGATAGTCGTCATCATGTTTATCCAAACGTTGCGTGTTTATTCTAATAGTTTCAAGTAGTGTCTCTGCATCTTGAGGAATTAACTCACATCGAACTGTCTGTTGATTATTTGAATTGGTGTAAATGAACAAAATTGTGAGAGAGACATCCTCCTTCTGAACCATTTTCTGTAAAATATGAATTTTTAATTGAATAATCAATCAAGCAACTTTGCAGAGAATATCTAGCAATTTATTATAAATGCTTTTTGATAAGAATAGTGAGCTTAGAAAGAAAGAGTAAAAAAATTTGTCTAAAAGACCATGATGCCATTCAGCATGGTACAATATTGCTTGAAAAGCTTATAGTCTGCTGCTATTTTTAGACCGTCTAAACCAAGACTTTGAAAGTGGCTCTTGGAACTATCATCACCCCTTCCTACTTTCATAATTTTACTCAGCTAGATAATATTATAAATTTTCAACAGAACAAAAACAAAAAGTACCGTTTAAACTAATTGAACTGAATAAACGCGATCGTTGCTCTGGAGTACTTGGAAAAATCCAGGGTACAACTTATACAAATAACTCCGAAATTATTGATTAAAAAGTCACATGAAAATCACAAAAAATTCGATCACGTCATGAAATTGTTTTTTGAAAGTTCGTAAACAATGTTACATTTGAAAAACACACGCAATTTCACGATTGAAGAGAGACGATAGTTTCATAATCACTTTCAGTCCGGTGTTATATATTTAGAGAGAGAGTTCGAAAGTTATTTTAAAATTTGTCAAATCGCGAGAGAAGCGACAAAAGGTTTTTTCACGCACAGAGAAGACAGAGAGGAGAGGAAAATTCGCAATCTATACACGGGGCGAGATAGACTGGAAAAATCCGTAGCAATGGAAGAAGCGCGCGAGGGCCGAACCTTACGGCGTTAGGACCGAGGGGCCATGGGTTAAAAAAAAAAACTTCTCGAAAACTTTGGTAGTTAGGTAAATACCCTTGGTCCAAATTCTCTAATGGGCGAAACGAGGCGTGTGTGTGCGTGTGCGTGCTCGCTCGGGTCCGTGCGAAACTCTCTGCGAGAGTCGCACTCCAGGTTAGAACGTGGATCACAATATATAATAGGCCAAAAGGAGAGAAAGAAAAGAAACGTTTGATTTCTCGATATATATATACATACACACAAGTGCGTCGACTGCGGGCCTATTATATACGTTGTATCGTATATATAGGTATAACAGAGAACCAACGAAATATACGCGCGCTATATAGTTATACAGCACATATATATATACAAACACGGACACAAGACAGCAGCAAGCCTCGCTCGCTATAAATGCGTTTAAAGCTAACTCAGCAGCAGCACTCGGGAGCAGCAGCAGCAAAAGCAGTAGAAGAGGAGCACACACGAAGCGTCAAGTTTCTGCTCGATGACGAATAAAATGTTTGATATATCTATATGCGTGTGTAAGCCCGTTTATCGGTCGTTGCACAGAGAGAGAGAGACAAGACAGAGGCATGCGACTGGCACGTCTCGTTGCAGACTCGAGAGAGAGAGAGAACCGCAAGAAGTATGCACATGCATGTACGTATGCATCGACGATACAGGAGGAGGCAGTTTTCCTGGCAGCAGCCAACTTACGCGCGATTTTGGGAGCTTATTATAAGTATCCTGCACGTATCGCGCGTGTGTGGGCCTCGACGATATATAATATAGAGTTTATCGCAGCGCGAGGCAGACGATACTAACTACCATATAGCACTACTATATACGACACATCCACGCGCGTGCGAGTTGTCTCTGCGCGGCGATAGAGAACGGCGAAACTCCCCCGAAAAGGTGTGTGAACATCCGCAGATAAGTGGCGCAAAAAAAAAAAAAAAAAAAGGCAACGAGACAGAGACAGAGAGAGAGAGAGAAAATGTACAGTAGCCACGCGCGGGCGCGAGGAAGAAAGCGACGATAAAGTATATTTGACTACTATAATTAACGATACGTACGCATCACGGAAAAATGCACAGCACTATAATGCGTGTCTCGCGAAATTCTCAAATATGCGCGAACTCGCAGTAGCAGTAGTAGTAGTATATAGATGCGAATGCACACTTATTATATATTATACGTGTGTATTGCGTACAGAGGAGCTGTGCTGAGACAGACGGCTCTGCGGCTACGGCGGCGGCGGCGGCACACGCGCTGCGACTAATATTGCACACACAAGTCCATGT
This sequence comes from Trichogramma pretiosum, assembly GCF_000599845.2. Taxonomy (NCBI): domain Eukaryota; kingdom Metazoa; phylum Arthropoda; class Insecta; order Hymenoptera; family Trichogrammatidae; genus Trichogramma; species Trichogramma pretiosum. Next base: position 985,342 of record NW_019641680.1, read on the forward strand.
ATCGTTTTGTATATATACGCACACTTCTATCTACACTTTGTATATATTATTAAACTCGACACATACACACACATACTCACATTATTAAATATATACATACGTAGGTGATTTATAAATAATGTAATGTACGCATTAGATCGTAACTGTATATATCTATACGGCACACGCGCGAGAAAGGAGCTGCTGCGGTGCTGCGCGAAATTTACACAAACATCATCGCGCTGCAGGCCGGAACAATGCGAGGGAATGAGAGAGAGAAAGCGAGAGAGTGAAAAAAGAGGGAGGCACTGCTTATATGCTGCACTCCTCTCACTCACCGCGAGGCCTATAATGCTTAGTTAGCGGCAGCAGGCGGATAGTAGTAGCTCATGTGCGCACGATATATATTTTGACACTCTCAGCACTATATATACCTATATATATAACTGCAACTGCACTCGAGACAGTCGAATTTATGTATATATACCTTTGCGCTGCGAACGTATTACGATGTATAGTAATACGTTTGATGGGCCTTCGCGTATATAGTATATCGTATACGTATCGTCCTGCGTTGCTCTTTTTTTAATTGGAAAGTAATGATAACAACAACAACGTGACGTATATCTCTATGCTATACGGTCGTTATTGATAAGAGCATAGCCGCGCGAGTACCGATACGCAACTGATTGTGTATAAATGTGTACAAAAACGGGTCGACGACGACGACGACTACTGCTACGACTACTGCGGCAGTATATAGCAGTAGCAGAAAAGGAGGCGACCACGCACAAAATATACGTCACCGCACGCAAGCTCGGCCGACTGACGTGTTCCTCCGCGCGCGGCGTGGCCGCTTTTCGTCGAGATTTAAGCGCGTGCGACATACATATATATGCGTGTATATCGCCGTGCCTCCCCGCGACTCGGTTTAGCGTATTTGACGTAGAGCGTCGATTCGATTTTCGCTATATACGTGTATATAGATATAGGTATGTACGCCCCCGCAAGCTCGTTGTTGTAAACAGACGTTACTCATATACGCAAGCTTGCGGAGTCGGATTTTTTCCCTTGTATAGTAAAGATAGAGAGGAAATGAGACGTATATATTTATATGCCTTTAGTCGGCCCCTTTTTAATACATATATATAAAGCAGAGAGAGCACCGAGATTTATTTCTATCTTTGGATCGTCGAGCGATATTTAATACTCCATTGGAAAAATTCAATGTAAAAGATCGGGGAGAGCGGAGCTTACGACTTTTCGCTTAAATTTTCTTGACCGCGTGAACGAATATATGCGCCGTGTCGCAGAGATCGGCATTTTTTTTTTTTTTTTTTGAAATTCCGTCAGCGAACGTCCGATAAATATCTGCGATGAAATCGGATAAACATATGTACTCTTATCGATCGCGAGACAATCTACATCGCTATTTAGATCGTACGATTTATTTTCTAAGAAGTGAAAAAATTACCGTATCTTTTTCCGAACATAAACTTCAAACGGACGGTTACAGGATCGGGTGTAGGAGTCTCGAAAAAATCGTTACCATACCGATTTTTCGATATCCTTTGACGGACCGCGGCCGCGTCGGGTCAGTCTTATATTATTCATCGTCCTGCATCGAAGCCTAAACATTTCGCCTACCGATTTCGCGTTGTCTCATCTCGCGATCGTATAATAAGTAGTCGCATTAACGAGGCAAAGATCAGGGATCGCGCGCGTCACTCGTCGACCCGAAAAAAGCGAATGCGCGCGTAATATCGCGCGCGCACGCAAGAGGCTTCTTCGTCCGGTGCAAAGTTTAACGGGGCTTTTAAGACTGCGGCGACTGGCGAGAGAGTCGAAGCGCGCGCGAAAATTTATTAATACGATGTGTCCCCTAAAAATAGTTCGTGCCCGAGCAGCTTGGTTGGAACCGCCGGAGTCGCCGCCGCCGCCGCCACCGGGCCGATTATTTTGCTCTATATCTCAGGTTCATACATATATAGGTGTGTGTGCGTGTGCGTAGCTATATATATTGGGTATTTAAAATGGAGCCATACGACACTCGCAGCTCAGCTGCTAAAAAGAATGAATCGAAGAAGACTGTCACGTACTACGACTGGCGCCTCCATCGCGTCGTCGAGTCGGTGCGTCGAATTTCGGGCGTGTGATTTCGTACGTTTCCGAACGTATACGGTAAATTTGCACTTACCGCATGCTACTCGTAATTATAATAATAACGTTTTCGGTTGTACGCAATTTTATTTGAAAATCGATTGCTCAATAACATATCTTTTTTTTTGTCGAATCTACCGCTTTGACCTGTTTCGTTATCTATTCGAGTTATATTAGTCATAATTTTTATGAATTTACCGAAAAGTTTTCTAATATCGGTCAAATGCCGAGTTGAGTAGGAAAAAAACCAAACAAAAACACGCAGATTTCCTCGAAGTGTAAGTCAATTTTCCCAAATGAACAAGGTGCGCGAATTCACCGATGTCAATTGTCAATGCGTTTGTCCAATTTCCACCCGAAGACGACGTCGATTTCCCGCCGACGTTCGATATATCGTTTTTCGTTTGCCGAAATTTGGGTTAAAACACAGGGCACGGATTTAAATGCTCTCTCGAGTCGCGCACACGGCACTGCATGAGTAAACCGCCCGTATAAAATGCGTCAGAGCACGTTGTGAACCATCGTGAATCGAGATCAAACTTATATATACTTTCGCCGCAGTCGCGCGAGGTAGTAAACAGTGTCGCATGCAGTCACTGGCTGCTTATATAGAGTTTGCTTTCGAGATTATTTTCACGAACGAAAATAGAGGATTTTTTACTGGGAATCGCTGGAACAAAGACGGCAGGCATTTTCCACGTGGTCTCAAGGCGGCCTGCGTGAGCTCGACGAATCTCCTTGACGAGGACAAAGGACGTCGATTATTTTCAATCTCGGCTCGACTTTTTATTTACGCTCCCGATGACCCTGGCTGCCGAGTGCCGGCCATTCCGTGACACCGAGGATCGCACGCACGATGTTGCCCAACGAATACATGAACAGACGTATGTTGGGTAATTGTTACTCTCTTATCCCTTACCCTATTTTTGTGCCTCTCTTTGGTTGTAGCGTGTTTACAAACAAATAACCTCAATCGCCAATCGTGTCGCTGCCAAAGAGAACAGTGAAGCTTTCGGACGCGATAAATTTTCAAAAATTTTCACATTGTTTTCATTAGTGTTCAATTTTTTGCAGGGCACCCTGCATTCAGAGATGATGAGGACGATGATACGGATGATGAGTTTTATATTAGCCCAGAATACGACAGCTCAGATATGAGTGATGTTGAGGAAATTTCCAGCGAATCGTCTGATCACAGTACGACCTCTGAAGATTCGGATTCCGATGGTTCGATTTCACACAACGATGATGATGAGATTGCGGTAGTTGAGTTAAGAGAGGATAATAATGGAGGTAATAATGGAGCTGAACGAGAAGTCCGTGACAGTGTACCCAATCAAGCTCCAGTGGCGGTATTGGTCAACAATGTGCAGGAAAACCGTGACCACGACGATTATGTCAGCCCAGGTAACTGTTTTCTCATTGATTCATTTGCTGTGTTTTGAAAGAAATTTTTCATTACTTGAATTGCTTTTGTTTTCATTTTTTATAGCTGCAAAGAGAATAAGACTTGATCCCGAAGTATCCACACTGCCCCGACAAAGTGTTGCTCCAGAACCTGCTGACGATGATGTTGACAAGTGCTCGATTTGCTTGGACACATGGGACAACTGCGGAGAACACAGACTCTGTGCCATAAAATGCGGTCACTTATTCGGACATAGTTGCATTACTCAGTGGTTGAGCGCCAGACACAATAGATGTCCTGAATGTAATGCCAAAGCTGGACCACGAGATGTACGAGTTTTGTATGCAAAAAAACTTGTTGCTGTAGATACGTCTGAATTAAATAAAGTTAAAATAGCACTAAAAGATGAAGTAGATAAAAGGATGAGATGTGAGAAAGAAGTTGAGAGTTTGAGAGGTTTGAGAGATTATCATCAAAGAGAAATTAGTGAGTTAAATCTCAAGTACAGAGAGCTTGAAAAAAAGTATGCAGAGAGTCTTCAAAGGAGAAGTTTGCTATCCATTGATACTTCTGCACCATTAGAAATTGTTAAAACATTTGACATTAAGAGTGGACGAGTAACAATTTACAATTCCACACATAATTATCTTTATACATCTTCTTCAAAATCAGTTTACAGACTTTTTATGGATAACATGACGTTATCACCTCCATATCAATTACATAATTTGGAAATTAGAGATATGTGTTTCCAACCTCAAGGAGAGAACACATTACTTACAGTTGGATTAGATAAAAAATTGGTCCTTGTAGATGTTAGATCATCTAATATGATACGACAAATTCAAACAGACATTGCGTTATGGAGCTGCTGCTGGTCCAAAAATGAAAGAAATACATTTTGTGTCGCTGGAACAAGAGGAACCATTTATGAATATGACATAAGAAGTTTCCAAAAGGAAAATATTAATGCTGGATGTGATGATAAGTAAGTTTGAAATTATCCAATATTTTTCAAAACTTTACCCTAATGAAATGAAGTAAATTGTTTTGTTTCTCTACATTAAATATATTAATTTCTTTTTCATTCTCAATTTTAGATCACCTGTTGTATCTCTTCACTCTGTACCAAAGAATTGCCCAGCTCTCTTGACAGGAGGATATTTATCATGTCAATTGCAGTCATGCTCAGCTTATGCTGCTAAAGGAAGCAAGTATGCGCAAAATCTAATAAACTTAAAAGGACCCTTTACATCACTCAGATTTAATGAAAAAAATAATCATGTCATACTATCGTGCAGAGGAAATGATGAAGAGCCTGATATAAGGCATCTAGTGTGTTCTCTTGAAAGAAACGAGAACCAAGTAAACTTTAATGTTGTCCACACTTTCAAAACTGGAAGTAGTGCTAAATTTCTATCAAAGCCATGTTTTGTGAATTTAAAAGACGAAACATTAATAGCAGCTTTCAGTGAAAGTGAAAAAAAAATTAAAGCTTGGAATATGTCTACTGGAGAAGAACAATATTCATTTCCTTATAAAGGAAATGCACTTGATATGTGCTCAATAGAAAATAATGGCTTATTTCAAGCGGTGCTCTCTACAGACTCCCTTGAGCTTTATAAATCCAAACAATATTAAGTGCATAAGTTCTTGTATAATACTGTACAAAATAATAAATAATATTGATTTTTTTTATTTAACTTGAGTTATTAATGAAAATGTAAACATGTGCAATTAAAATTCACAGAGTTTACTTTTAAGAAAAAGTTCAAAAGTATCATACAATGAATACATAACTTTTGACTGGATTCAAAAATCTATTAATAAGAAAATTTAAAGTGAATTTTTACGTTTATGAAATTACAACTATATGTAAGCATGTGAAATATTTCAGAGTAGATTTACCTAATTTTTTATATTAAAATCAACCGTGATATTTTTGTACTTGATACAGTTATAAGTAATAAAAATAATGATTATTTTCTTAAACTTCTAATGTTTATTTATTAAGTAATTAATTTACATATCAAACTGAAATACATTGAATTACAAAATATATTTTCTTACAATTATGACTTGAATTAATTAAATTGATTAACATGATAGTAAATTAACTTTAAGCAATTTAAATGAAATTAAAAATTTGACATAGTCAAGCATTGAGGTTTTATAATTTTATGTAATTTCATGTATAAACAAATTTGCAAAGACACATTAATCAATTGTGATGCTTTCTAGCAATGATCGCGTAACTAATAATGAACTATGGAATGTAAACTGTACATTTCTACAAATTCCAAAAATTTTAAAAACGGAAGTACTTGATAACAAACACAAGAGCAACAAGAGCTCTTACCAAACACCAAAAATGTACAAATTCTAATATTTCAACTACATAACATAAAAACACATTCTTTTTGTACAAGTTGGTATATTTATATTTAAATTCTCTGTTGATGATAAAAAGCTTAATAGTTAATGGTTGTCTATTTATCTTTTTTAACATAATAGTAGCTAGTACAATAATTGATCTGTCAATACATTTTTTGCAACAATTGTTTGATCTAACCACATTGGTCAATGAAAAAAAATCAATTAATTAAAAAGACAGCATTTTATTATAAATATATATTTTTAAATTCATTTTTTTTTTTTTATGAATAAAACCAGTTAACCTGGTCAATGAATAAATATCACATTTACAAAAATTACAGTGTATGATATTATAAAAAAGGAAAAATCAATGACAAAAACTTGCCCTTCAAGCTCTCTTTGTGACCGATTCTATACGAATTTTAGTAACACCATCTGTTGTAACAAATTTAATTTTTTAAGAAATGCATCTACAGTGCAACACCAACCTGAAATTTACTTTGCACACCCACAACGTTTCGTTCATTATCTTCACTTTTTTCAGCTCCTATTTTACATAATAATTATAAACTATCAGCCATTGAACAATTAACTAGTCTTTCATGAAATTCTTTAAAATATTAATTGTCACTTGCACTTGAACTTGCTGGTTATTATGGCAGTTTATGAGTTTCTTTGATAGCCTGTTGCAAGAATAATTTAAGTAACAAAAATGATGATCTATAAGGTTCAAGCTGTTAGACTATAGTCATCACTAACTGAAGATTTGTTCTGTTGCTCTTTCCAGATCCCAATCGAATGTTGATAATGCAACTCTAGCCTGGTGCTCCTCAACTCCCATATCAGTCAGTCGTCTAATTTTTTCATCCAACTCGGGCATTTTACATGGTCCTAAATGGAATTGAATAATTACAATGTAATTAAAATGTATTTTGAATCATAATTAAGTTGATTTTGAAACTTGCCACCAGCATAAGCTGAAGTCCAATGTTTAGCAGTTTGTCTAAACATTTCTGGATGTTCCTTATATTGTTTTGCTACAACTGCGTCTTGTGGGTCATCTGGTTCAGCTGCTGATAATAGTGCTTGCAGGGACAATAATACAGTGCGTAAAGTCATTGCTGCAGCCCTACAAGATATGTATTTCAGAAAAACTGTCATTTACATTATTCAATAAGCATTTACACTTAAAACTAAGTTATACCATTGATCTTTTAATATATCCAAACAAATGGCTCCAGTCACTGATGATATATTTGGATGCCATATTTTTGTTGTAAATTTTACCTGTAATTTAACATAGAAAATGATTGCTATTTACCAAGAAAGTTATATTTTTTTAATATTATTTATAATTCCCCTTACTTTTGGAGGATTGAAAGGATATGTTTCTGGAATTTTTATTTCAAGAACGAAATTTCCACCTTCATATGGGGTATCTGGAGGTCCAGCAATTTCTCCCTTCAATTCTACACAGCTGTCATTTACAAGCTCCACTTTAATAGAACATTGTGCCACCTGAAAATATAACATCAAATGAGTAATCGATAATTAATGAACAAGTAAAACCATCTATGCTAAATATCATTATTTCAAAGCAGTAGCCAAAATAATATGAATCCGAAGAAAGATAATGGCTGACCCTTGACCCTAGTCACTTTAATCATGAATATATTTCTTTGAAACGATACAAGATTACGCATAAATCATATTGAACAGTTTTACTGTTTCCAATATAAGTTTTTGCTCTCTGCTGCTTCTGAGCAAAATGTGAATAAGTCTATAAAGTGCAAGCGAGAAAACAATACAGCCAAAGTACCCCAGGACAAGATGGACAGGAAAAAGAGTGAGTTTTACTTCGCATTGAATAATTTATAAATCTGTGCTTTTCTCAAAATCATGCGCTGACTTCTGAAGTTTGAATCAACGAAAACAACTCCCCAAAAACGAAGTTGTTGTCAAATTTGGAGCATCGTTCGCTTGATTTTGAAGTGGAAAAAAACAGAACGAAAAATTACGATAAAAAAGTAATTTTTCCGGGGGGTCAGGTATAAGCCTGTGACCACACGACAATCAAAACAACGTTAGACCAACGAAAATATTACGCAACGTCGGTGGCCTAGGGTTAACGACGAGATCATCATCATCATCGTCATCGTCATCGCCGTAAAACTCGACGAACGCCGGAGTGACACGCGCGACGCATCGCCCAGAGCACATCGTCGCGAAAGAATCAAGCCACGGGTAGCAATCGGCGTATTAAATTTCAACGTACCTCCTCGCTCTTTATAACCTCTTTGAACTCTCGTTTAATACGTTGGGCTGCAATGTTCGTCGCCATGGCCCTGAACGGTTGAATTTTGCAGACGATTCTTCCTCGTCTCTCTCGCGCTCGATGTCTCTTCTCGGTTGCCTCGACACCACCACACGATCTTCCTTGATTAATGCACTGCGGGACAGAGTAAATTCGAGAAATTGACGAAATCGTATGCAGTTGTATCGCGTATCGTATGAAGCGTGTGCGAAAGAGAGAGACCGCGGCGATTGTTCAAAATGTGTATATAATGCGTAAGGATTATTAGCGACGAGCAGCAATGAATTCTCCGTGTCTTCGTGTATGTATGTATTGGTATATACGTGTGTTGTACTCGTATGTCGGTCGTGGTGACTGTTGTGCTTCTCACCGCGCGCGGTGTGTCCGCACGAGACTCTCGAGAGTCAACTCTCTCAACAACGATAAGCCAGTAGTAACAGCGGTCCGATAGGGATGATCATCGCCTTACATTCGTTGTATTATCGTTGAGAATCGAAAGTACAGGTAAACTCGGCGGCCAATTTCGTAATGTAATCCCTCTTTTGATTTCGCGCGATGTATACTGTAGTGCGAATTGTCCAGCCTCTCTCTCTCTCTCTCTCTCTCTCGGCTCAGTTGTTCGCGGAGTTACAATCGGAGCGACCAGAAGCGCCAAAAGTCGAGGTGTTTTTTTGCGCTACCGCTGCTATAACTCGGCGAATTTTGTATATTTTACGCACTCCGATGTATACGGGCTAGTATACGAGCCGTCTGCGTGTCCGAGGCAGTGGAGTAGTATAAGTTGTCGCACGTTGTGCACATTTTTCGCTGTCTCTTTCTCTCTTCTAACGCCCGGAATATACAGTAGTAGTAGTAGTGAAATAGTATATTACGGTGAGTGCGAAAATACGTGTGTATGAGTTTTATACCATGAGTAAGTAAGTATGTGTGCGTGCAGGGCAGCGGGTGCGCCGCGCACAAGCAGGCAATTTTCGAATTCGATAGGTATGCGATGCGGAAATTCGAAAAGACGGTTTTAATCTCGTGCTGCTCCGAGACTATTTGCAGGTTCGTGTCTCGCCGCGGCCCGCGTAATTGACAGCGAAGAAGCAGATAGAGCAGCCGCGTGCAGATGTTACGCATTGGTTCATGCGTGGTGTTGTTTTTGTATGCATATAATGGGACTCGAGACACTATACCGTCTATACGTGTGTGAGAGTGCATAATCGGAGCTGCTGCGAACGAGCTTATGTACTTACCTCAGTGTCTATGTAACGCACTTTGCATCCGATAATTAGGCAATTCACACCTAGATATTGTACGAGTGTTAAGAGAAGCCAAACAAATATCGTCAATTGGATTTTTGTTGCAAACTGTATAATCCGCGCGTATACGCTGGCGCGATCGACGACGATTCGACTTCTAATTCCTCCTTACGAGCACGGAGATTCGCTCCTCACTGCATTTTCACGACGATTTTCATCGTGATTTTAATACCAACGACACGCTCGCGACACGACTCTCTTTGTGCCGTGCTCGTGCGCGCACGTGAATTTTTGGCATTAAAAAGCAGCAGCAGCTTCGCAGGCAACCGTTCGGTCGCGCCACTCCGATATACATATAATGCACGTTTTTCTTTTCGCGCGGCATTAATTAATGTATACCTATAACGCGACATCGAAACATTTCGGCTAATATTAGATGACTTTGGCATTGCGGCTGTGCGTGTGTATAGCTGCGTGTCTGTATCGACTCGTGAATCTCTCTGTGGGCTTTGTTCTTCGCGTCGTGTCGTTATAGACAACGATATAGCTACGCCGGCTGAGTTCATTAGACTTGAGCGACGTCGTCGACGACGAGTCGTACTCTTTTTTTTTGTGTACTAATTTCTCGATTAATTCGTGCAGACGATCGATCAAATTCATTGTTTCACCTCGTTGGCGAAGAATCGCTGCACATCCCGTTCGATCGCGAACTATATAATAAGCTTTTCTTCGGTTTTGGCAATCGTTGCCGCAACGGTTGTGCGACGATGTATTTTATTTTTTACACGCGCGGCAACTTGTTTATAGATTAAGAGGATGCCAATTAAGCTCTACCGGGTTCAATTAATACGTATTAATAATATTTTTCCATCGAACAACAACCACGTGCGAATAATTTTCATGACTATAATCATTCATTATAAGCCGTCCACGTGGTTTTGACAGAAACGATGTGGCGAGTAAAGATCGCTAATAAACTTGTTTTGAATCTATTTGCTACTCTAACTCGGTGATAGCTTCTTAAGCTTCTTTTTTTCTTTTTGAGCAATGAGATTTATTATGTATTCGTTGGAGTCGATCGATCAAATGCTCGAATCGGTCACAATCAATTAGAAAGTCCCAACTAATTTGTCCTAATGGATCATTTTTTTCCACGCCTTTCAAAATGTATAGAAAGTTCCCTCCCCCGAAAGAACGTCATTCTAATCCGATGGCGCGCTTGCTTTGCGTGCATCTCTCTCTCTCTCTCTCAAAGACGTCAAACGTGTTTTATTATTTTTTATCGAGTATTCAAACTTTCATCCTTTTCGAAGCTTATGCGGCTCTCCGCAATTTTCGTAATGACGACGACGATCACGTGACGATTCGCGCCGTATATTAGTTCCAAGACTACTCGCCGAGACACGTGAGAAACGATTGTTTTCGATAATGATACTCGCGGTTGAGTGTTAATTAAATGAGAATAAATAAATAAATATCGTGTCGATCGCTGAAAGCCTAATAAAATCCACGAGTACGCACGCGTTTATTTAACGTTTCGCAAAAAACAGTTGTCTTTCTCTCTTTTGGGTCTCCCCAGTGCGCACCTGTAATCCGAATAGGTTAGTGCGAACGCAGTATGCATTTTTTTTCTCGTTTTGTTTTTAATTACATAGGGTAGTCAGACCAATCAATGACCGAGTACCAGTGAATGACCATTTTGGAATATATCATATGAAAAACAATTAAAAATACATTTGTATGGACGTTATTCAATTCTTTAGTGAATGATGCATCTTGTTTTCTATGTTCGATCGTAATTTAACAAGGAAAAACGATAATTATTGCACATCGAAAAGTGGTCATTTACTGGTCGAAAGCGGTCAATCACTGGTATAAGTACCCTACGCTGTGTCTTTCATTACTGTCGATGTATAAAAGCGATCGTTGTTGTGAGTTATTTTTCGTGCAAAAAAAAATTACACTTGCACAATATAGACTCCGTCATTATCTGTTATCGGAGCTTCGCAGAAGATGTTTATTTTGATGATTTTTCGCGACTCCCCGCGAAGCTGTCGCGCGCAAAAAAACACACATACATACATAGATTAAATGTCTCGCCGATACAATGAGAGTCGATTTCGTTGGAAAAGATGAACTTTCGATGGATAAAATAAAAAGAGAAATTTTTTTGACCAACGGCTATTTTAACTATTATCGCGTGACAATTAGAAAAGAAGAAACTGGAAATTATCCCGAGATCTCGATGGAAGTATAAAAACGAAATCCAGAAATAAATATAAATGAAAAGCGAGATGATTCCTGCGTTACGCACACGCGATTGAACTCTTAGCATGATTATACAGTATCATGTCCGTGTATCTTTTGATCCGTCAATGGCCGTTAAACGTTGTTTTCTTTCTATCGCCTCTTGGGCCATCTCGCGCGAGACTCCTAGATAAGCAAAGAAAATATAAGATCGTCGAATAAATAAATATATCTTTTACAACTCCAAAAATCAAATTTTCATCATCCAATGATTTCAACTGTTTAAAAATGATTAACGTTAAACAATAAATAAATAAGAAATTCCGTAATTTTCGCCATTCTCAAACTCTCGAGTCATCGCTCAGAGAGATGCTTACGTGCAATCGGGCGCATACAGATACATTTTGTAACGCGCATCGAGAATTGCCCTGGCTCCAGGCGTCGTTTATAAATTCGCGAGAGAGATAGAGAGAGACAGCTGCGAACCCACGTGGCGGCATCGGCATACCCACTTATGCTAAAATCACGGCATTTCTTCGCAGTTTGTTTTGGAATTTAAAGGATGACTCTGTTTTTTTTTGCATTATTTCTCATCTATATTTATCCTATCCCATAATACATAAGCAGGCTAGAAATCGGTTTGGAACTTCGAAGACTTCGTAGGCAAAACTTCCATCTCTCGTATAGGGGCGACAACCGGCTCTCTCTTTCTCTCTCTGACTTTGTATCTCTTTTTCTTTCTTTTTTTATTACATATTATACGTCGAAGGCCGTACGTATAGTAGTCCCACATGGGTGTGTATTTTGAAAGTGAGAGGCGCGCGTATTTTTTTTTTAATCGATTTTTATCTATGCGGAGCTTGGAACTTGTATTATCGAAGCCTAACATGAAAAAAAAGACGCGCACGGAATGCGGAATAACAGCTACTAAAATAATTCGCGTTTGTCTCTCCGATGAATTACACAATATCTATTCGCAAATATACATGATGTATGTGTGTATGCACGTTTACGCGTGCGTCAAGTCGAGCGTCGTCGAAAAACACCCACACGAGCTACTCTAATTTTTTAATCAGCTTATGTCAATCGATCGTGTGTGCGTAGAAAAAGGCAGAGATCGTCTCGCACGCGACGCGCGAGAGATCGTAATCGCTCGATCGTGCGAGCGCAATAAAAATGTAATGAACTTGTGAGTGCACAAATTCGAGCGTAAAAGCGAAGAATGATATATTTTTTATCGTATTCGATTCAATGTACATAGATTGTAATATTATTTATATAGTATTATTCGCTGCACTCGACAAAGTTTTCTGCCGCAAGAATCTTCCTCTCTCTCTTATACGCCGCGCGCGTCTTCGTGGTGGTCGCGAAGAACTCGATCGCCGCGTCGCGTATCTTTTCTTTTATAAAATGTGTACGAAGCACAACCGATGCGATAACGAGCGCGCCGCGGCCGCGGTGCGGCGTCTCTCTCTCCTCCGATCGAGGCGGAGAAAAACCGCACGAACGAACGCGCACGAATGCAAATCACGTTAGCGATTTTATATTAAATTTTCTTAATTCACGCGTTGACCAGTCATTTCGGAAAATAAATGTTTTATAAATGAATATATTCCCTCGGCGTTGCATCGTTACATCGTCCATATAATATGTAATGCCCAACACGTGGATCGAGTCGTGCGCGACCGGATGATGGCACTGTTTTTTTTTTTTAACGAATTGCACAAAGTCGCATGGAGCGAGAGCATGGATGTAATTACACACTGTCTCGTCGTCGCTCGCATGCGTACATATAGCTCGACAAGCAAGTATATAGATACATTTTTTTTTCTTTTTTGTTACTTTTCCACACATCGAAAAGGAAAATTGCCGAGTAGTACGTACACATAATATCGAATATTCCGCGGAGTTATTTTGTTTATATAGTCGCGCAAACATATTTTTCAATGGCATCCGCGGCTAAGAGTGTGTATGTAGAGAGAAAAAAAGAGTCTCTCGAGCAGCTCGGAGCTCAGAGCTCAGCTCGCAGCACAATCTCCTCTTCGCGCTTTATCGTATACATATATAATAAACAACTGGAGCACACCGCACCGAGAGACGACGACAGAAAGAAGACTCATATATATTATTGCCTTTTGCTCTATACGCGCAGTGATCGCGTCGCGGAAAGATTTTATATACGCGTGTATGTATATGCGCGCCGCCTCATCTCTCTCTTCTCTTTTACTATATAGGCGGATTCGTCGTATATCTCCCTCTTAATATACTTATAAATTCAAATCCAAAGTATATATATAATTCCATCGTAGATTTTCGAGAGATGGAACGAGAGATTCAAATGGCGGAACGAGACATGCCGGTGGACGGTTCGTATATGATAATAATACCCACTATATATGAAAGCTTTGCACGCCTATGAAAAAAAAAAAACAAAATCTCGTGCTTTTCTTCGCCAACGTATAATTCTACATTTTCTCCTTCTTCTTGTTCCCACGAAAAATGAAAATTTCCCTTCTTTTCTCGATTCAAATGCGCGCATAGCTGCATATCGTTCGAATTTTATGTACGTTATAAGATCGGCACTTGGAAGATGCCCGAGATAAGGCCTGCGGGAGACCTGTATTAGATCGATCTCTAAGAGAAACTTCAAAAACTTCTCCATCTCGTTACGAATGCCGGACTTTTAAATCTATAATAATACACTCTCGATTAAGCCCGCATAACATCATCGATTCATCCGTGCGCGTATAAAGATTCGAGAGCGACGAATTATATAGACTCGTATATGAAGCTCGTGCGGCTATAACACGTGTACCGACGAAGAAGAGGAAGAAGAAAAAAAGTAGAAGCTGATATCGTTTTGTGTACACAGAAGGAGGTTTATAACATGTAACAGATAGACCCGTCGATGTATATATAATATAATCAGCACATATACGTATGTGTATATGTTGCATCTCGTGCACGAGAGACCGACTCTATTTTCGCGTTACATAATGCCGACTTTTCGCTGGAATACTTTGGAATTTGTTTTTATTTTTTTTTTTTTTTCCATCGAACGAATCGGCGATCTTTCAACGACTCTCCCACGTAGCTATAGCATTGCACGGAACACGTTCAGGGGTATGGACATTTTCGAACGATCGTGAAAACGTTCGACGATATTCCCTTCTTTATGCTCTTTACAGTAACGTAAACATTGCTAAAATGTAATATTACACCATGAAGAATGAATCATGCAGTGCAGAGTAATAATTGCGTTCGCGTGTGTCTTTCTTTTTTTTGTTTCATGGCATCCATGGCATCTCTCCGTACCGGTCACCTACAACTGCGTGGAATGGACACATTCATCGTTTTAAAACAACAAAAATCGGTTGCCAACCGATTTTTTCTCTCTCTGTCTCTCGCTGACGACGATGACCCCCGCGGAATGGACCGATACACCACCTCGACTGATAACGACTGATTCCGACTGGCAATCAAAATCGTCGTGCTTCTGCTGCTGTTGCTGCTGTGTGTCGTTGGCTCCGAATTGTATTTTGCTGCTGGCCTGCGCTTGCGTCAACTCCGATAATATAACGCGCGGAGCTGCTGCTGCGGCTGTTGGGGGCTTGTGCGCTCTTTTCTCTCGTCTATCTCCTTCGCTCTCGCACATACACACACACGGCTGCCAACGGCTGCTTTCTCTCTCTCTATGTTTCTTCCTCCTCTTCCACTATATGTGTATTCTATAATATAATAATCCTATAATAATACACAAAACTGCTACTTTGGGGCCGTCGCGCGCTTGTTGCGTCGGCGTATACATTACATACTATACTAATACTATGATGATGGCTGCTGCCGCTGCTGCCTACTGGCGACCGTACTGCCTACTGGCTTGGCTGCCTGCCTCTGTGCCCGCCTGCCGTGGTGCTGCTGCGTCGCGGTAAGCTGACACAGTGATGCCCGTCTCACAGCCAGTGCGTGCCCGGAGCTTGTTGAGAGCAAACCTGGAAAAGCCGAGGTCCAGCTCGAGTCTGCAAAGCAGGATGCCGAACATCAAAGTATTCAGCGGTACGTCCCATCCGGACCTTGCCCAGCGCATCGTCGACAGGCTGGGCATCGACATCGGCAAAGTCGTCACTAAGAAATTCAGTAACCTCGAAACTTGGTGAGTTTTTGGCTGCTGCTGCTGCTCTCTCTGTGCGTTGTGTTGCTGCTGCCGCTGATGACTCTGTTTTGCTGGATATACTGTGCGAAAAACCGGGCGAATTCAGTGTTGTTTTTTTCTTTCTCGTCGTCGTTCGTTACATGCATTTATTTAATCGGCGCTCAATGTCAACCGTTACGACTCGCACGGTGCACGACACGCGTCTTCATTTGGCTCCTTTGTACCACCATTCCCTCGGCGCATTTTTTTTTTTTTTTTTTGCATACACGCGCGGAGATTTTTTTTTCTCATCTCTTTTGTGCTATTCAGCTTTTTGGAGCTCGTTCGGAATCGGAGACGGCGGCGCACGGGCGATTTCGCGGATTCGACGAGAGAGAGAAAGAGATTTGTGCGCGAGAGAGAGAGAAGGAAGATGCGAGATGATAATGATGAGAGGAGAATGGCAGAAGCGCCTCTTGGTAACCACGTGTTCGAACGCGGTAACCAAGTTTGAATGGCCATCGATTCTGCGCCGTCGCTGCTCGGCGTTGTTACGCACTGGTCATTACTCCGCTTCCGAAACTATGTTTTTGTTATTGTACAATTTAAAGCCGTATACGGCGATTGCCCTTTAACGCTTTTCCGACGGCGACGATCGGATTTGCGCCAATGACATGCAATTGACACCGATGTTCCTCTTCTACGCGTCTCGATTTATGAAAGGCCGTAAAATCGTGTACCACGACGATTTCTTTGATCGCACGAAAAATCTCAATTTTCTCACCCGGTTTCTTTCTGAATCGGAATCTTCGATCGATTTACGCTGCTCTCCTCGCGAGTTGAATATATCGAAGATTGTTCATTTGTGCCGCGATGCAATTTTAAGTATTTTTTTCTCCCCTTATCTGCTCGAGTTCTGTCAGCTTAATTGACGAGGATTTTATCGTAAATCTGAGAGATCTGTGAGAGCCATTTCTTGCGTGAATCATTTTATTCTGAATGTAAAATTGTTTCTACAGCTTTGATGCCTTTCAAAGTTTCAGTTAAAAAAATAAAACTAATACAAGTCAATTAAACTATTTGGAAAAGTGTTGTTAATCACTGCATTTTATATTACAGCGTGGAGATCGGTGAGTCAGTTAGAGGAGAAGATGTCTACATCATCCAGAGCGGCAGTGGGGAAGTCAATGATAATCTTATGGAATTACTTATTATGATCAACGCTTGCAAGATTGCATCTGCCTCCCGGGTAACTGCTGTTATCCCTTGCTTCCCATATGCCAGGCAGGATAAGAAAGACAAGGTAAAACTTAGTGTTTTAAGGAATTTCTATTGTCATAGGATTATTCTACTTAAAAATGCATTTATGGAGATATTGAAAATTTCCATTTTGAATTATGAAATGAATATAAAGATAGTTTATCAATATTTAATCTTTCACAGTTCAAAGAGTTCGAAATTATTTTGAACAGTTTTAGGAAAAAATTATCAAAAGATTTGAATATTGTACCTCAAGACAAATGAGATTATTCAATGTCCTTGAATGTTTTCTTGAAAATATTTCAATGATATATAGTAATTAGTTTTTGAACAGAGACTTGATGTAGATGTGCCTTGTTATTTACTTAGTCTATTTTTTATGAAGTTCAGCTATCAGTAGTGTATCATTACTGTTGCTCAATGTATGTTATGAGTAGCTATATACTATTATATAATTAACATTACTATTTTCCATTCAATAACCACACTACAAGTTTCATTAAATTTTATAAAAGTTACATGTGCATACACATTGCTGACAATTTTATGTTTAAATTGGATCCTTAATTTTACTAAATTATTTTTTGTGACTTCTTCGAGTTTATATATTTATTGTTTGTTTACTGTCATTATAGCTGTATGATAATCTTAATTTTTTAGTCTCTAATGCTTGAGAAAATATTACTCTTTGTCTTAAATTTACAGCAAAGTTACAGTTTTTAACAAGGCGATGGTTTTAGGTTTAATACAGCCAGACACCTGTAAAAAATATATTTTTTATAACATAAAAGTATTTCTATTACTGATGAATTCACAGGGAGGTGAAGGTGGGGACAAGTCAGACTCGTCTAAGAGTCAAATTGTTACAATGAAGTCAAACGAATGGAAATTCAGGGTAACTTGTGGTGCTATTTTTTCTCAAATAGATTAAATTAAAATCAAATAGCTTGGTTCAATGGAAGTAATGCAATAATTCACAAATGGAATGTAGATATCACTACACTCACTATCAACATTCAAATCAAACAGCCTTATAATCACATATTCAAATAATAGCCATTCTTTTTTTTAGACAAAATAATTTTTTAATGCATATTTCAACGTTTTTATTCAAATGTTGACTGCATTTTATCAAATGATCATTAAATTTAAACATATTATTCAACAGTACATCATAGGAAACTGTAAATCCATACATAACTATGTTTAACCAATTCCTATAGCAGAAATACAACTTCATCATTGTATTTATTTGGTTCTTTCATACATATGAATTTATTCTGGGATTTTGTTTCATACGCTTATTTTTGAAATTTAAAAAAGCCCTAAACGTCTCACAAATATCGACGGAAATTTTTTTTTGGAATAATAAAATTCCTACACGATTTCTTTTAGAAATCACAAATTAGAAAATCAAAATTGAATTGATGATGACGATTTCTAGTCCTAGTTTCTAAATTTAAATTCAACTCAAAGTATCAGGAGAAACTGAATTATAGATTAAAAAAATATGATCTTTCAACAAAGTTCTGAATAATTTGGTGTTTGCAGGACTTTGTGACCATCCTATCAACAGTGAGTATAAAAAATTGAAATTCGCCAAAAAAGAACGATATTTTCGAGTGAAGCGTTTGATACTTACTGAAAAAATTAAAACTCGATGACCAACTTATAATGCAGTTTTCTGAAATAATATAATGTTTTTAGCATTTATTCCGTTACATTGAAAAGAATACTATTATTTTTTTATAGGACTAACAACTTAATCCCATTTAATCAGATTTGAATTAGAATAAAAAAAAATACATATTTTACACTGAAAAATGTATGCACCCTCGTGAATTGATGCGTAATATTCAATAAAGATGTACACTGATTACAGTTGACGATTGAGAGGGCAAAATATTTATATAATAGTGTAAATAACGTATTGGACATTTTTTCAGGCTTTTCCATGTGGGATATGTCACTTTTACTTGTGAATAGTTTGCTTGCTTTTTTAGATGCTTAACTATAAATAAAAAAAA
Organism: Trichogramma pretiosum; assembly: GCF_000599845.2. NCBI lineage: Eukaryota > Metazoa > Arthropoda > Insecta > Hymenoptera > Trichogrammatidae > Trichogramma > Trichogramma pretiosum. The sequence goes on from NW_019641680.1 coordinate 1,004,489, forward strand.
AACAACGAGAGGAAAAGTTATAAAATTGGCTTCTCAACAGTCATAATTCTTAAATTGATAACATTTTTCCTCGATCGTTTTAAAGAAGCTTTACCGCTCTAATTATAAAAATTGCAATAACAGTGTGGAAGTAAAAAAAATTTAATATATTTTTTGGCATTTTTAGTGAATGTTTCGTTGAGCCATGATCGAAAAAAGCTTATTATGAAGAAAACCATTAAAAATGGCAAAATATATTTTTCGATATTTTTATTTTGTCACTGGCATTCTTTTAATGCTTGATAAAACTTATCTCACTCTCAAACTTGGGATATTGAGAAATTATTATTAACAAAGCAGTTTAATGATACAAATTCGTTAAATGCACGAAATGGGGTCAGATACGTAATTTGGAAAATACACTCATTGTACCCTTCACTTCAATTATTAGATTGATTGATTGAAAAATATTTTTCATTTCTGTTCAATCATTTTATTTCAAGTTAAATCATCAAAGATCGAAAGATTCAATCTTGAAATTAAAAATTACTTTCAGTTTCGAAATTTGTGAAGATTAGATGAAAAACTATTCAAAATAATAACACTTGAACTTGGAATGCATAAAGCATACTAGCAATGGCTTATGAGTGTATTTTAATTAGCTTGTTTGCCTTTATTATTCAATTAAAGTAGGAAAATTGATGCCTATGCAAAAATACTGTCTCGAGTTTTGTATCTGTGGGGTGCATTTGCAACAACATATCTTTTTCTTCTCTCTATGTCTTTTTGTTGTGATACGAGTTTGTTTTTTCGATCTATTTTTTTTTGTTGCATATAAAAAAGAAAAAATACTTCTCTACTGATTTGCGAGCAAAAAAAAAAAAAAAATTATTATATTCATATTTTGTCCCCTCCCGTTGTGAAATTTACGCAAGAGCTACTGAACAATTTTTGTGTAATTTTTTTATCAATTTTATTTTTTTTTAACAAAGCAAATTTTCAGCTCTTCCAGTGGGTAGTTGCAAATGGACTTCGATTGGCCTTCATGCACTTTCTATCGATATAACAATTATCTAATATATTAGGGTACTATACCTAATAAATTAGGTAAACACATTGAACCAAATAGACCATATACTATTTTTATAAAAAATAATTATTTAAAAAAAAAAACGAAGCGTGCAGGCTGATGACGAGCAAGAGACACACAAACACGCGGGGTTATCATAAGATAATGAGCCTGCGGAGGGCACATCACGAAGTCGTCTAATCGTCCATTTCGTTCGAATTTTTTTCCAGAGTCGAGCGCCAATCTCGGCCAAGTTGGTGGCCAACATGTTGTCGGTCGCGGGTGCTGACCATATCATCACCATGGACCTCCACGCTAGCCAGATCCAAGGATTCTTCGATATTCCCGTGGACAATCTGTTCGCCGAGCCAGCCGTGCTCAAGTGGATCAAAGAGAACATCGCCGAGTGGCGAAACAGCACCATCGTCTCGCCCGACGCCGGCGGTGCCAAGAGGTGTGTATATATTTTTGCAACCCATTTTTTTCTTCAACGAGTTGAAGAAAAAAATAACTCCATCTCGATTTATTGTATATTTTCTTGGAAAATTTGCCTCTCGTATATAATTACGTTGTGAAATTTAAGATGGTTATTGCAACATCAACGTATCTCGTTCGATCCACTTACATAATTATCTCTTACATGCCATGAAAAAAAAAGAGAACATTATAGAATATCGTTAGAAAAACCTCCGCGGCGATTTATATTTTTAGATATTCGGGAAATTTTTTCAATTCGAAAGAGACAGAGAGAGAGAAGCGATAATTCAATTGTCGATTGCATGTTATTATTTACTATTAATTCCGTCGCATCGAAGGTAATCGTTTAACATTCCGCGGGGATAAAAATAGTCGGTCTCTCTTTACCTTCGAGTAATGTTTCGTTCTATCGACGCGAGATCGGTTAAAACGTCCTTCTCTAAATTTATCGTGTAAGATAGGCATTTACATCGGGCGCGCATATCGATCAAACTTTCGCCTGAATTTTATAGTCATTGCCGTGAACTTTTGACGGAGAAAAGTGGAGAAGATCGATAATGTTGCTGTTGGTCGAGCACGAAACACTTTTGACGAAGTTGCACAATTATTTTCGATGTACTCACACAATCTCGTAGAAATTTGTTAAGCGTTTATCTAGAATCAGGTGAATTTCGCACGTTTTAAGATAACGAGAATCCAAATTTTTGCCACTCGAATTAAAATGCCGATAATTTATGCATATTGTTTTTTCTGAAAATCCTCATTAACGTGATTATTATTATTTTTTTCTCGCAGAGTTACGTCCATTGCCGACAGATTAAACGTGGATTTCGCTCTGATACACAAAGAAAGGAAGAAGGCCAACGAAGTCGCTAGTATGGTATTAGTCGGAGACGTAAAAGACCGAGTAGCCATCCTCGTTGATGATATGGCAGACACCTGTGGCACAATCGTACACGCCGCCGACAAACTCGTCGAGGCCGGGGCCGTCAAAGTCTACGCCATCCTGACGCACGGCATCTTCAGCGGGCCCGCCATCAGCCGGATAAACAACGCGTGCTTCGAGGCCGTCGTCGTCACGAACACCATTCCCCAGGACGAGCACATGAAGGAGTGCTCCAAAATTAAGGTATGCATTTTTTTTTCTTGCTTTTCACCGAGTTGTGCTTTGACAAACTTGGACGATGTTTTTTTTAATCGAATTTCGTTTTTCTTTTCTCCACAGTGCATCGACATTTCCATGATGTTCGCCGAGGCTGTCCGAAGGACTCACAACGGAGAATCCGTCTCCTACTTGTTCTCCAACGTCCCTTATTAAGACTGTAAATTCTAAAAAAAACAAAAAACATTTACGTATTTTCGATACGTACTGAAAGCTCGTTTCGATGGGACGTAAATAGTTACATCACTTGCAACTTATCGAATTAAAATGATCTGTAACTTGGATTGATCTCTGGAGGACCGGAAAACAAACTTTTTATGACTTTTTTGAAACAATTTAAGAATTCCAACTAGCCGATCCTCTAGAGATTAACTGCTTTTTTTCAAAAGATGACTGATGTGAAAACGACGGAACATTAGGTATACAAAAAAAGTCCTTTTTTTTCTTTTTTTTTTTCTTCTTGAAAACTTGACTAATCGTATGATGAAAAATGATAACTGTTAACTTGACAGATGTTTTCAAAAAATATATTTATAATTTTTTAAATAATTCCATTATAAGATGATGATGATGTATAGATTTTGTTTGTGTTTTTTTGAAAGATATTTCGAAACGATGAACTAATTTTTTCATGATTTCGCTCTGAAACATATAATAAATTAATTCAAATTGTAAGGAAAACTATGAAATTTTAAAAAAATAATACAAATATATACTATTTTGAATGATGGCCAGCACTTGTAGCAATCCAATTATTATTAGTGACTATTTAATTGACAATTTTAATAGTTGACATCGTTTTCGTTGAAAATATGAAATCGAATGTTATCTTCATTAAAAATGAATGGTATAGCTCTTTTTCTAGTTTTAGAACCATTGAAATGAATAGACTATTTTTTCGTAGTTTATTGAGCGTAGGCTTCACATGATAGCAAGGACAAAAAATGTATCATAGTGATTTCAATGAGGGATTTTTGCACGATCAACGGTTAACTACTTTATAGAACGTTGAAAATGGTCTTTTTTTTATAGTTATGAAATTACAGAACAATGAATTATTAATTGATAAATGCAAATGATGATAATTTCTGTATTTTTTGTATTATACATTAAAATTTTTGACTTAAGTTATTTTATCATTTATGCATTAACTGTGCGATGTATTTTATAAGCACGAGAAATAATTATTGTTAATGAGTTTCGCCAACACATAACTCAACACTATTTGTACATGAACTATCTACTTATTGTAAATCTCGTATTTGTGTAAGATTGCGACTATTTGTCTAAGGATAACTTTTTTTTATAATTTACTCAAAATTTAATTCACGAAAAAATTGATAGCTTTATTTTAGTACAATAAACACAAACACACCAGAAATATTATTTTTCATTAACTGTCTGCACAACTAATAATAACCTTTAGATATTAATTATGAAATAGTTAAACATATTGGAACCTGCTTTCCAAAATTGCTATTTTCTTGTTTACCGAGCAAATTAAACCAAATTGAGAATGGAAACTGCTACTCAATTTTATGAAATATTTCACTTCACACGCGAATTTTCCTTTTTTGACAATCAATTATTTTATTGAGCTTTCATCGATATCTCGGATTTCTGTTCCATTTAAATTAAAAAAAGTTTTAAATTTTGACTTATTTTCAACTTCAAAAAAATTGGTGAAGTAGTTTTACTAGTCCACTTCAAAAAAGTCAATTTCAAAAAGAAGCAACCGATCCAAGTTCCCGTCAACTCGTCCGCTCAGTCTGCAAAATATTTGCAATACGGTGGCTCCACCATCAACCGAGTCCGTCAACGATATAAACATGTTTTTTTATAAGAAATGCTGGCTTCTCAATAACCTATTCAGTGCGAATTTTATACAGCTGCTGTAATCGTCGCGAATCGCTCATTCAGCTCCTGGCCGCGAACGCTTCTTGTTCTTCGCATCAAAACAATCTTTATCATCTACGATCTGCTTCGTCATCGTGAAACATCGCAAAAGTTACATATCGAGACTTGTGGGGCTCGACTCGTAGAACCCGTTTGACGTGCATTTGTTTGTCTGCTTCGTACTGTAGTGTTCTAATTGTTTGCAACAATGATGCTACGAAAGGTAACTATTTTAGAGATATTTCTAATCTAATCGTAGTTACTTTTTTACAATAAGTAAGAACTGCTGGTAATTGAATTATATTTGCTTATCAGGCCATCAACCCAGCCTTCTTGAAAAATGTTGCAAAACCTTTCTCAACAACTTCGAGTGTCAAAAACGTCAGTTTTGGTGAGTTTTCCAATATGTTTTCATTTAAATTTGTCCAATTTTACGTTGCTTCTTCATGTTTTATAAGTTATTTTGGTTCAAATAGTTGCAAATAGAAAAAAAATACTCAAGAGTGTATATAGCTCGAGTGTGACATATTTATAACATTCATATCATAATCATAAGATAAAAGCTATGAGTGAAATTGATGATATTTTCGAATTGATGTTCAATCTAATTTTTTACCACGAAAATAATGATAATGAGTCAAGCTTATGAAATTTTGAAGTGCAAAATAAACGTACTTGATACCATGTAAAAGGATATTTATTATCAATAATCATCTAGTATATTATATCTAAAATAAATAACACTTTTTATTGTAATGTAGAACTCACTGATACTCAAAGGGAAATGCAGGAAACTGCTCGTAAGTTTACCAGAGATGAAATTATACCAGTCGCAGCAGAGTATGATCGCACAGGAAATTATCCATGGGACATTGTGAAAAAAGCTTGGAATTTGGGTCTTTTGAATCATCATATTCCAGCTAGTGTTGGTACGTAAATGTTATAATCAAATTTATTATGTATTTATTGACCCTAAAATTTAATAACTAAAATAATTTTAACTTCTTTTTCTTCTAGGTGGATTGGAATTCAATATTTTTGATGGCTGTATTGTCAGTGAAGAAATTGCCTATGGATGCACTGGAATTAAAACTGCTTTGGAAGCATCAGGATTAGGTGTATGTATTACATTTTTACTTATTTGAATAATTTTTTTATTTAAATAAATTATTTAATAAAATTAATTTAAACAGCAAACTCCTGTCATCATGGCTGGAAACCACGAACAACATAAGAAGTATTTAGGAAGATTGCTTGAAGAACCTTTGGTGGCTGTAAGTTAATTACATTCTATAGAAGGTATAATTATACGTTGTGAGTAAATAATGAATTATTTTTGGTATTTACAGGCATACTGCGTAACTGAGCCAGGAGCAGGATCTGATGTGAACGGAGTTAAAACAAAAGCCGTCAAAAAAGGCAAGGAATGGATTTTAAATGGAACAAAGATGTGGATTACCAATGGAGGTGTAGCAAATTGGTATTTTGTTTTGGCAAGAACTAACCCGGATCCTAAAGCCCCTGCAGGAAAAGCTTTTACTGCATTTATTGTTGAACGTGAATGGGAAGGTGTCCATCCTGGAAGAAAGGTAAGAAAGAAGATATTTAAATTAGAATATGTTATTATAGATTTTATAATTTATTAGGAAATCAATATGGGACAAAGGGCATCAGATACTCGTATGGTCACTTTTGAAGATGTTAGAGTACCAGAAGAAAATGTTTTGTTAGGAGAAGGTGCTGGATTCAAAGTTGCCATGGGTACATTTGATAAAACTAGACCAGCGGTAATATTTCATAACTTCTTTTACTGAATCTATAACTAAATTAGACCAGAGTAACTAAATAGTTGTACTATTTCAGGTAGCTTGTGGTGCTGTTGGATTAGCACAAAGGGCTTTGGATGAAGCTACTAAGTATTCTTTAGAACGCAAAGCTTTCAATAAACCTATTGCTGAACATCAAGCAGTAGCTTTCATGCTTGCTGATATGGCAATATCAGTTGAAACTGCAAGACTTGCATGGATGAAATCTGCATGGGCTTTGGATAATAAAAAACCAAATGGTTCCATGCTTGCCAGTGTTGCTAAGTGCTATGCTGCAGACATAGCGAACAAATGTGCAACCGATGCTGTTCAGGTAAAAATTAAATTCAGTTGAAAATAATCCATCATAGAAAGTATATTTTATTAAATTTTATCAAATTGTAGATCTTTGGTGGAGCTGGATTTAATACAGACTATCCAGTTGAAAAATTAATGAGAGATGCTAAAATTTATCAAATTTATGAAGGAACAGCTCAAATTCAAAGGCTGATTATATCTCGTCAACTTTTTGCCAATGCACTGAAAGGTGGAAACTAAGTGCTTAATTGGTAAAACTGATCGATCTAGATCTTGTATAATAGTGTTTTTTTTTTCAAGAACTTTATTTCTACAACTATTATTTACTGGGTTAAAAATGAAACTTTTTATACTAAAGTATAGCATAATTATATGTTTGAGAGATCAAATTTATAAAAAAATGCACACGATTTTTACGAGATTACTATTGTATTCGCGTAAATTTTGATTAAATTTCAATCAAATTATCTATACCATTCGAAATTAATGGTACGAAATGCCAAGATGTATATAAGATTAAAATTGAAGATATTAATTATTTTTATATCCTTTACATAAACGAATGTAAACCTTTTATGATCAATCATGTAATATGTTAATATTTTATCGCTTTTCTTAGAAAAAAATATAATTTTACGCATGTTTTATACAATAAAATATTTTTACACTTAAATTAGATTTGAGTTGAACATTTTTTACATGTATAAAATTCAGATCACAGTAGGCTTAAAAATCTGTGAACAAAATGTATTGTTATTAACATTTTTATAAATAAAATTATTCAAAGGTAGTTTTGAAAACGTTATAAATTGACTGAATCTTTATTAAAGTTATTTATTCAAAAATTACTCGAAAAATTTGAATGTGGGTATTTCATAGTCTAGTATTTTTTAGCTATCAAGTCCATTATAATATCTGTTATAATATTATTTAAAAATCATCGATCTCCTTGTCTATAATCGAACATGGAATTCAAAAGCTCATTTTACTCGTGAATGATGTTTCTGTCGCGACTGGAGGATAGAGAAATACGATTTATTTGCAAAGACGGCATTCCTTACTAAAAAAGTTTTTAGAAGAAAGTTCTCAAACAAAACGGTTGAAAATTTCTATTATAGTTTATTTAATCGGCAGTGGTTGTGCCAAACTTTAAGTGTATAAAAGAGATTAATTCAATAAAGTTATCATTCCACATTAGATAATATTCGCTTCCACAGTTTGGAAAAGAACAATTCCAAATTCGAACACAATTCAAATTCGACTGCATTTGTTTTCTAACGGCTACTAGTGCCGAGCGTCGAATCGAGTCGTTCAGACACAGTCCATTCAAGAGTCCGAGTGCAAATAAATCGATAGAGAATACAATAGAAAGTAAAATCGAGGGATTTCGGAAGATGAATACGCGAAGTAAAGTGGCAAAAGATAAGAGAACTAATTCCGTTTGCGTTACCCATTGTAGTGAGTAAATTCAAAACGTTCGTAAGCCAACAATCATCTCTATTCTCTATAGGCGTGATAAGCGGCAGCGAGTAGGCACCGGATAGAGCCATCAAAATTCAAGAACGTTATCCCAAGTACTTAACAAGTATTTTGATTCCATTGTGAATCTCGCAGCAGAGAAAGATGAATCATCAGTCATGTACTAAACGTACCGATAAGAAACAAAATAGAGAACGATCATCGGAGGCTCGAGCAATTAGAAGAAAAAACAAAATTACAGACACAATGGTAACCAAAGCTCATTCATAGATATTTAGTCGTTATCGGAGAAAGTATAATTACATAGACAATTAAATCTTGAGTAATACTCTATAGGGAGGCACGCGATGATAATATCCTTCACGCTCGCTGCGTTTCGCGCATCGTCGAAAAGATTGGCAAACTTGACTCCGACTCTGCTCGTCGCCTATAGCTGCAGCTCGACCGGTCAGGGACAAAGAAGGTCGGCCGCGGCTACGAGATCCTCGGCTCCGTGTCACTGTGTCAGCGCGAGCCGCAGCTCCATAACATAACGGTCTTTTACGTGCATGACATATGTGCAGCACAAGATCATGTGCGACTCGGTGTACTTCGAGCAACAAGGGCAAGGGCTCGTGACCACCAGCAGACATTCCGTTAAAGCCGGGGGTCTCCGTAACGTATATTACCTAACCCAAACGATGCCGGTTCAAAGGTTGCAACTTGCCTGAACAAGTGCGTCGGCGGCTGTGTACTACGACACATTATAGGGCTTTCGCGAGAGACAAAGACGAAGATGCGAGTCTTCGTCTCCGCAAAATCGTACGCGTGTGTGCGAGAATCAAGCCCGGCAACGTGTGTATAACACGTACAAACACATACAATGCGCTATATAAATGCAACAGGCGAGCACAGGCTGCGCTACACATAGATGCATAACATATATAGATGTATATTTTAGCCTATAGAGCGGCATCGTCGCTTTATATATATATAACGCCGTATGCGTCCGCTAGATTTCAAGGACAAACGCGCAGCGAGACGACGAACGAATTCGCGCACCGACGACGACCAGACGCTTCGATCGTAAGCGCACATAATAATATAACATAACAAGTCGATCGATCTCTTTCTTTCTCTCTCTCTCACTCGCGGTATTACGTGCGCTTGTGTACTTATTAAGAATCGCAAGTGTAATATCCGAGGAAGAAAAAAAACGCCCGTGCGGGGACTTGATAGTGTGCGTGCATATATATCCGCGATCGATGCGCGATTCCGCAGCGTTTTGTTTTTCGCACTCCGATTGTTGCCGTTTTGTTGTTATTCTATACTCGGCATTGGCTCATTAGTTCCTTTTTTTTCCATAACGTCTGCCATCTCTAAATTCATATAATTTTATTCAAGCTGTGTGCAACGGGGCAGCTTGTTATTCGCAAATTGTCAGCGTTATATATATATATACGACGACAACAACAAGAGCAGTACAACACCGTCGTCGTCGTCACCGCCTGCGCTGCCGCCGCTGCTACCGACGAAAGAATGAGAGAGACGAAAAAAAAATAAAACGACGACTCGCGACGAGTGTGTCTGCAGCCAATGCGTTGTGGTGCGGTTTTTCTGCGAGTGCGCGAATTTCTGCTGTTGTGCTGCCATCGCTCGCGCGGCCGTATCTCTCTCTCTCTCTCTCTCTTTCTCTCGCGCTCATGTGTATATGTATGTACTGTACTGCTGCACACGACGACGACACAACGGCATGCAAGTGAAAAAGAGAGTGGCCTACAGACCTATATTTTGCCTTGCTGCGCGATACTATACCAGTGAAGTGCACCGTGCTGTTGTGTGGTGGTAGTGCTGCCTGCCGCTGCATCGTGTACTTTCGCCGCCGGGTGAGAGACGTGCATATATATGTATATAATACAGTGTGCATTTTATATATACACGTATCGCGAGAAGGTTAAAGTGCCGGTTGTTGCGCCAATATAATACTCTTGGTCGTCGTCGTTTCGCTCGCGGCTCTCGTTGTGTGTATATGTAACTCTCGCTCTCTGTCTGTGCAGTGAAAGTGAAAGTTCATTTCGAGCGCGCGGTAATGATGCAAAATGCCCTTACTTAATGCCTACTACGCCTGTACCACCTCGCCCGCTGCTGCAGCGGCCACAGAACTTCCACGTCTGGGGACGCAATGATGTTTCTTCTTCTTCTTCTTCGTTCTTTTTTTTTTTTATGAATTTTTTATGACGACTCGACAACGCTACTACGTACGGATGGATGCAATTAACGTTGAAAGCTGCAGAATTTCGTCACGAAAATCGTTTCGTTCGTAAAGAGATCTTTGTTTCGAACACGGCTGAACGGATAAAAACAGAGGGGAAAAAAAAAGAAATATGTTTCGCGCGTTCGATCTTCGAGTTTTCGTGCTCGTGTTTTAGTTTTATGACTAATGCATAGTCTCGAGTGATCCGACACAGTGCGTACGAATATATATATACGAAATTTCGAACACAAAGACTGTGGCGTGTGTAACGTTTTCTCGATGTTTTGAGGATTCGCAATCTTATCGCGCGGACACGAGCTCTCCGAACTATACATACAATATTGTATATATTCGCGAAAATGGCAAGCCTATCGAGCTGCAGCAGTTCGATCGAGGCAGAAATTTCGAAGCCAAAGTGCCGCCTGCAGCTGCAGGACTCGGAAATCAGCGAGGACGGAACGGCAGTGGCAGCGACCAGCAGCACGATCTGCGAAATGGGTCCGGACAGCAGCGACAGCTCGAAACTGTCATCGTCGGAAAAGCATGACTCATCGGACGTCAGCCTGGTGCTCGAAGGGATAGCTGCACCGGCCAACAGTACCACTTCGTTTTCAGGTAACAACGATAGCCTCGATAATGTAAAAAAATATTTAATATCAAGCATTATTTAAATGAGAGAATACGTAGATTTTCATACAAATTATGATAAAAAATTTTATCCGACCACCACTGACATCGTTCCAGCCCGCGTCTGTGTCAATCGACGCTCGCCTCAGCTGCTTTTGTTGTCTTATTACATTACATTTATTACATTATAATGTCAACGAGTGGATAGCGAGTGAGAGAGAGTTAAAATATAGGTTATTTGTTGCATGGCTCTACAGTCTGTGTTGCACATACACAAATGCAGGGGTAATACTTATTCCCCTTCTACGGGCACAGTCACGTGGTACAAACTTTGAGGAGCATATATACAAACAGTCGTCAGACGTCACTCGTCACTTCGTTATGTAAATTGTAGCGTTCGAAAATCGAGTCGGCATATATATAAAAAAAAATGTTTTTCGCACAATCTTTTAGTTGATTACAAATCAAAGCGGATAACGATGAACGCTGCTTTTTCGACGCTTACACCCTCCGTTTGCTATATTTTGATTTCTTTGCCTGAAAAAAAAATAAATGCTTACGATTGTTGATAATAGTAGAACTTTGGCACAGGCCACCTTTTTTGAATGAATAAAAAAGTAAATTATTTTAAAATCTGAAATATCGATATGAATTGCGAAAATGAAAAAGTGACCACGCGAAAATAAAAATGAAAGCGCATTTAAAATGGTCAGATTTCTTCAATTCAATTTTCCAAAATCCATTTGCTTTTCTACAATTATCTCACACATTTGCCACCACCTTGACATTTTTATCGTTTTTCAATTGTAGATTGATTCTCAGCCCTAATAAATAATGTCAATTCCACCTTAGAGCGAGCACAAAATTGAATTAGCCAAGATGCCTCTTATGATAGCAATTGAGTAAGTTCCGCAAACGTCCGACTGCTGGCGCATAACTGTTAATCTGCAAATGTGTGTGCATTTGATTTTTCCTAATTCATCCTTACATCGGATGAAAAAAAGGTTTATAAACTTTTTCAGATCTTTTAAATTGTATAAATTCTGAACTAAAAAATTCTTCCAGTATAAGATACCAGACAGGAGAGATTTTATTTACTTTTAATTTTTCGCTATATCTTTTTCAAAGTTTTATAGTTAACATCCAGAGATTTCTGCCTTATATTTCTTATTCAACTGATAATTATGAAACATTATTGAATATTTTTCATCTTGTTTGGTATTTCAATATAATTTATAAAGGTTTTTATGTCGGTATGCACAAATGTGGGCGATGCATTGTTATACCTCGAATTCTGCATTACATGATTCCAAATATTTGAAAATAAATTATTTATCATAGACCCGAGTCGATGAAATTCCTCAAATGATAGCAAGACATACAGTTAAATAATCGCGACAGCTGTTTCAATTTATTTTGATAAAAAATTTCATAAACAATAACGTTGCTTGGTGACAGTGGCTTACCATCTCCTTGATGAATGATACTTTGTTCATGTTCATAATTAATGTAAAACTCGATTGGACCAGTTGAAGAAAGTAAAATTTAAAAATTTGAAAAATATTTTCTTTATTTTCCGATTATTGCAAAAAAAAAAATAATAATAATAACGTATTAGAACAATTTTGAAAAAGTGTCGAGCCATATTATGCACGCAGCGTCTCGTTCTTAGTAGTACACCCACTGCACCGCGAGATAGCGACTGTGAGGTCGTAAAACGATGCAGTCGGCCGCACGAGTGTACGTGTGTTTATACTTGTGTGAGTGTGCGTATACGTACACACAAGCACCGCGATGAGACCCGAACAGTTTACGGGTGCAGTTTGTTTTCACTTTCAACGCCGCTCGCGCGCGCTGGTACATAAGGTATTATATAGGTATATTATGGAAAGTGCAGCACGCGAAAGAGCCTGGCGCGCGAGTTGAAATCTTGAAATGGAAAGTAATTGTACGAGCGAGCGGCGTACAGCGATGGCGGCGCTTGTCGCGTTCCACTGGCCTACTAACCCCATTACCCTCTGTGTGCGCGCGATTTTTTTCTATTTGAGCCTTATCCGGTGCGGCTCTATTGCCCGTAGGTGCGTAATCCCAGAATTACACGCACGCACGCATAATACACACACACACACACACTTATTACACACGTCGTCGTCTAGTTGCTAATAATCGGACTAAATGTTTATACTTGTTGCGTAGGCTAGATAAAATTTCTCTGCAGTTACGATACAGGTTCTTACCTGTTATAACTGCCAAAGAATTCAGCTCTTTTATTTAGAAAAAGGTTTACGCAAATTGATTTCTTGAATGTTTCTCTCTACGCCAAATGCGCACTATTAAAAAAATGTTAAGTGCCTCGATGTGTGCGATTGAATTTTAATAAACTGCACTTTTAGAGTTTTCATGCGGTATTTCAAAATTATAGTTAATTTATCCGAGTCTATACATTTAAAATATACATTTAATGATAGCAAAATAGGTGTATAAAATTATCTCGCTGTTGGCGATATGATTTTCTGATTAATGTTATTACTAATATTCGCATTTTACAATTTCCATCGAATCCTAATTATCTGTTTCAATATTAATATACTCGTTCTTTTTGTTATTAATACGGAACATAAGAAAGGTGTGGGTGGGTATGCCGAGAATAATGAAATATTGGAATGAATTTAGTTTATTGGGTTCTACCCATTTTTAATTATTCATAATTGTGAATTCCGTTTTGATATTTTACGCGTACTTTTTTTTTACTTCTGAGGAAAATTCCTGCAAATAATCTAGATAATAAGCGATAATTTGATATTAAAAATAAAAGGTCACGTCGTCTTGATTTTACTACGCGAGATGTTGTTCACATGGCCTCTCTAAGGTCGCGTAAAATAATTAGCTCGAAAAATTATAACAGAGATACATATTTATGGCATTATCTGTTGCGCGCACGAACGAGTCGTGCGGCTCGTAGTACTTTATATCTATGTAGGTTTTATGTTTCTGTGCGCGTACACACGTTAACAGATTGCACCCGCGCGCCATGCTATATGCGCTTAGACTTCGCCTCTCGAGGTCGAGGTTTCGATTTGTGCCTCTCGGCGCTCGCAAGGTCGCGGTATTCGCACAGGTTCATATCTCTTTGGACAAATTGACGAATATATTATTTTCCTCAAAATTTAGCTCTACGGTCATTTTTTCAGTCTTTAATGAATATTAAAAATCGACACATCATTTATGTTTATTGTTGGTCATATTTTTTATAGTTTATTACTTATAATGATATTTTTCTGTAAATAGAAGACTTTAATAATATTAGAGCTTTTTTTTCAATACTAAAGTAGTGCGAAAACTGACCATTCAATTTTATTAAAGCCCAACATCCCTAATTTAGCTTCTCTCTTCTTTAGTGAGCAATAAAGTGGCTCAGCCGCTTGTCTTAAAAGCTGAAACATAAATCACATCGCCAGTAATACGATAGTTGCAGATTCTTTCATGTGTTTTCTTATCTTTTTGAGTATGTAGCTTTTCGAAGTGATTATTGTGGGATTTCCGATTTTTTTTCCTCATTCTGTCCTGTTCTACTTGGAAACATAAAAAATTTCTGTCAAAGATTTTTTCTCGTAATTTTTTCCCACAAATGACCACAGAGTTCGATATTTTCTGCTTCAGACTTCGTGTCTACCCTGATTATTTCCCTGTGCATTTCTATTGACGTTTCAAGGACTGGAGGCTGCGCAACTTCGTATTAAGAAAAACTTTCTCTTTTTAAAACGTTGGTGCATGAAGTTCATGCAACACAGCCAATATGCACAACCTTAAGTCAACGATGGATTTCTTTATAAAATAAATTGTAAAGAGCTCAAAATGAGTCAATATTTGTATTATACTAATTATAGCTAAAATTTGTTATTCAATTCATTATATGTTGATCGACTAGTTGATTTCTTCAAAATAGAAATCATTCCGATTGAAAAATAACGTAAAAATCATTTAAAATAATAATTTTTGGTCACTTGATTTATAAGAATTTTTTGGATATCAGCTTGTATTCAAACTTTTTTTCGACTTTTTTATGTCTGATAACATTATTCAGTCAAGCATGATCGCTAGAATAATACTCTTTATTCCTATAAAAAAACTTTACGATATTTTTTCTAGTAAAAAAATCGATTTAAAATTGAAAGACCTTCGATTTCTCTGCATTGTCTGTTTTATTTTTATTAGTTTTACTTAACAATTTACCAGAAAACGAGATAAGCATAGTCTAGCAGATAATTTTAACATCGAATTAAAAAATTTCTTTAATAAAAAAATATCTTTAAATAATTTCTGCTGCTAGATTTCCTCATAAACTAGCATTCCAACAAAAAGGTTGATTTAATCGTTTAAGACTATAAATAACTTCATTGAAATAATCGGTTATGAAATCAATTTTTTCCTATGACTGATCTGATTTCTGCTCAAGACAATTTGTTAGAAGCAAGCTCGCTGATTTATTTGTTTCGTAAGTTTATTTATAATATTTAATTTCAAAATATTACCTGTAAACAATTTAATAACATTATACCCACTACATATGAATACTAAACCCACAGTCAATTCTATATTTAAAAGTATGATCTAGTCGCTTATACGTTTGGATCACTCGGTTATTATGCCACGGTGTCGTTTCAAAATGTACATGTGTATTAAAATACTCACCAATTATTTTAACAAGTAATATTGCTACCTCATCACGTATTAAACATGCAGGATCTAAATACAACGCCGTTATCGGAACATTTTAACGTCAACTATAAAAAGTATTTTTAGGTCGTAATAAATTTTATCGAGCTCCATTTAGCTTACGCATTTCTTCAATTTTAGTTCATCTCAATTTAGTACAAATGTCGATACTCCGACTTTGGTTTCAGTAGAGCTTTCGTCGTGCTAGTGTATGGCTTTGGATCGATCGGACACCTCGCAATTGATTCATCGCAAGCTTACCTAATTCCATTTTAATGGATTCAATTTTTTTTTCAGTGTATCTTATGTCTAACTTTGAACACGCATCATCGTCGTTCCGAAGCACTTTTATTTCTTATGGATCTCGTTACGCGACGTATACCTGCGATCTCTCGTACAGCTTAATTGTCGTTTCTTGCGAGCGCGCACGATGCACTTTTACTTTGTTCTGCCTCGATCGAGCATTTCACCAGTGAGCTTTGAGCGTACTTTTCGAATTGCTTGGTAAATTTTTGAATGAAACATTTTTTTTAATCCATATCGATTATGCTTTAATTTTTTGCAACTGTCTAAATCACATAAATAAGTTAGGTTGAGTATGTTTAAAATGACGTGAATCTTATCTATTGATTTATCGCTATATACTTGAGTATATATGATTAATTTTATTAGTTACATTTTCATGTGATTATATCTACAATTTATACACTTAATGTAAGTCTAAAGAATTAAATTAATTACGTCAGTACGATAATACGTATTTTAAAACGAATATACGTAAATTTAAAATTCCTCAAAATTCTGATGCAAAGTATTAAACGCCATATCTTTGCAACAAATCCTGGCACTTCAATGCCCTGAACACGTTCATGCAGTCGAGTTTCGAGTACCGATGGCCCGTCTTGATCATGAAAGGACCCATCAGCCACTGTCGGAAAAACCCTGCCGACATTTTCTCGAACAGGTACGCCGCGCAAGCTTTGGAAATTTTTGAGGATAATAATTTTGACCGCAATCTGCGGGAGCGCGATAACTTCAAGTAATCCTCGTATGTGAGCGGGTTTCTCGGTTCGCTGGGTGGTGATCGGGTCAGGTCGTAGAGCCTCAGACTCGGTTCATCGTCTCTTATTTTTATTTTTCGTGACCAGGTCACGAAGCGGGCATTGTAACGCCAAGATTCGTAATTACGTTCCCTCTCCGCGTTCGACTTGAAGCCTAAGCAATTTATTAAAAATTTCATGACCGTCGTGGCGTCACTTTGATCCAGATTGTATCCTCTATTTTCGAGGCGTTCGACGTTCGCCAGTGTGCTAGACGCTATTTCCAATCTATCCCACACCTCGAGTTCTTTTATGCTATTAACGCTCTTCTTGAATTCCTTTTCACTTGGGAAAACGAAATTAGACAGGGCGCCATGATCCACGAGTCGATCGATCAGAATCGGCGAGCGTTTCAGGAGGGCCAGCTTCAGCGGTGTCCCGCGTTCACTTTCCGGGAAACCTTTCAAGTCCCATTTCTCGAGTAGAATCTCCAACATCTCGACGCGATTTTCGTCGCTGAAATTATCGCTGCAAATAACGTGCAGCGGTGTTTTTCCCCCGTCGGATTCCAAATACGGACAGGCGCCGTACTTCAGCAGCAGTTTCATCACCTCCTTGCCGCCGTCTCTGTTCATCGTCGCAAAATAAAGCGGCGTATATTCAATCTTCTTACCGAGCAAGTTCATTTTCATTTTGCTATCGGGATTCTGACCATACGTGAGGAACTCCTGAACCACGTCGTAGAAGCCCATTAGGCAGGCCATATGAAAATGCGTGACGCCGATATCGCTCACGTAGTTCACGTAATAACTGTCGTATATTTTAAAAAGCTCGCGGGTCAACTTCTCGTCTTCCTTGCCGTGCGAAATGGTGCGATGCACCGGTGTGTTGCGACGTACGATTGGCATGCCGCTTTCGTCCAGCGGGGGCTCGTCCTTGTAGCCGGTGCGCACCACGAAGCAGACGAATGTGACTGCATTCTCCAGGTTTTCGCCCGGTGCGCACCGCATGAGCATCCAATCCATTTGATCTTGAGAGAAGAACTCCCGAAGATCGGGAAGATGGTGTTCCCATCCGACCGACAGCTGTCTAAATTGTGCGAAAAATGATCGTCGCTCCTCTATATTATTCCAATCGACCTCTTCTCGCATTCTTTCCAATTTTTTTAGTTTTTCGTCGCCCGTCCGTGAAACGGTGTATGGGATCGCAAAATTTTCATCGTCGGAATCTTGACTACTAGACGTACCGGGATCAGTTTCGACGATCGACATCGTTAAGCTCAAAAAGTATTGTCTGCTCGAGAATCAACTTGCCTCGTTGTTTACTCTCTGCGGGCCCGTAACGCGTACTGAAACGAACGACACGCGGCACGAGATTTGCGAACGAAAACCGTTCTGTCAACTGTCACATTCCGTACGCGTGTTAGGCGATATTGTAAACACGTAGAACAACACAATAAATAAATTTAGGAATTAAATTTTTTCAAATGTTTTTCGAAATCGTTTCAAGTACCAGAATTTCGTGAGATGAGCGTAATTAATATACTTTCGATCAATTTATGTACATTATTCACCGAAGATAATGGTAAAAACGCACTTTTTTTAAATCTGGGTACTAACTTTATGGACCTCAAAAAATGCATGAAAATGCATTAATATACGTTGTTTGTAAAGTATAAATGAGCTAAAAAGATTTAATTATGTACTTAAATTTGAACATCTCGATTGAAGTTGCTCAAAACATTCATGAGAATTCAATCATTATTGAAGCCAACATTCACCGCTAGATGGCGAATACCTTTATTCGATAATCTGCTAGTGGCAAAGTCAAAGTAATTGTATAAGTAAAGTACATTAAAAAGTGTGACTTACCGTATCTTGACTGTAATCTATTCAATTACTTGGGTTACACGGGTTATTTCAGTGAATCTATGAAAATAACTTGAAACAATTTTAAACCGTTTCATAAACTTTCATAAAAAACATTTCATATATGAGCCGATCTGTACCACAGCAGAAAAGGCGAATTTTTAACCCAGTGTTTTGACACTTATACTGCATATTTTTCTACAATGTTCTATGGGAAAATTAAAAACATCAAAATGAAGTAGATAATGTCGGTGGATCATTGTTATTGCACGTTAAATTCATCGTTAAATTAAGCAATAACCCAAAAATTACAACACCTTTTACGAATACTCTTACGGAATTAATTCACGGTTCATTTCGTGGTCGGTCCAGGACTGTTCGATGCTCTCACAGCGTCTCCGAGCTACCGTGGTGGCTATGAATTTTCACGTTATTAGAGCGAGTCATCGAGATGATACTCGGGTACGCAGTCGTGTAAACGTGACTTCACCGTCTGGGTTTTCGAGGACGCTCAGTTGCAGTCCGTACGTATAATACTCGCAGCTTAAGAATACTATAGCTGGCCGCTCGAGAGAAAATTTTAGACTCGATGCCCATTTTGGCATTACCAAATTTCCATCGGCAATTTTTAATGCGACTTTCAACGAGTCTCAATTACATCGTATCCGTGGAACGACATCGAGAGAACTCGCAAAACGAGTAAAAAATTGATCTACCCACAGAAGCGCAGCAAAGAAAAGAAGAAAAAAAAAAGAACCCTTTGCAATCGCCGAGCAAATATCTGGCGTTTGCAAATGTTGTTTCGCCAGAAAATGAAAATGTATGTCTAGTGTAGTGGGCAAGTAGGTCACGTCGAGCTCGTTCGCTCGCGCAAGCGAGCGAAAGAGAAAACGAGAGCTTATGCACAGAGCGCCCCGCGCGCAGTGTGGAACTTACGCAGTGCAGTTTCAGTTGTGTTATACAATTATTGACTCACCGTATTATAACAAGTAGGCTGGGTGAAAACGAAAGCCTTCTCTCTCGCTGTCTCGCTCTCTCACAACGCCGACGAGTATCGGTTCCTCCTTTTTCTCCGTTGCTGTTGCTGCTGCATTACTCTCTCTTTTTTCTCTCTCGCTCGGGTCTGTTTTTTTTTTTTTTTTTTTTTTTTTTGAAGCGAAAAATATTGTACGATTATTCAGTCCCCTCCGTGAGTGCATACATACATACACACGCATGCAGTGCACCAGAGGCGCTTTCCCCATTGCAATATACTCTCTTTCTTTCTTCCTTTTTGGCCAGGCTTATTATAGACAGACAGTTTAATGTTTGTACTCGGGCGCGTACGTATGTACGACACGTATGTATATATGTATATGCACGTATGTGTGTATTATATATACACAGCCGCAGACAACACGCTTGCATTGTTCGGGCTACTTTTGCTGCTCTGCCTTTTCTTTGGCTCTCTTCTGTCCATACGAACGTGTGTGTCTGTGTATTATGATTGTCTGCGACGTCGCTGACCTCGCTTTTATTCGAGAGGCGCATGCATAAGCTCGTGCAGTAACTCAAATCATTTTTTTTTATTTCGTTACGTAAAACACTTTGGTTGTGGGTATATATACACACGGACACGGTCCTTTTGTTCCAACGGATATACGATGGGTAACTTTTTTTTTTGCCTCCTCAACTTTATACCTTTGTCGAACGAAATTTCATCCAAAGTTCCGCGGAAAATTAGCGGCTCGAAGCCGCGAGCACGATGCAATATCGCGCAATTATTTTTCGGGAGGAGGGCGCAAAATTGCACAAGAGAAACTGCGCGCGGCGAGAGAGAGAGAGAGAGAGAAGTCACTGAGAACGGAATATCGTTGTGTTGTTGTTACTGGGTTGAAACAAAAGAGCTCTTCAAAAGTCATCGCTTTCGGCCGCGCGCGCGCGTATACGCGTATATTGAAAATGCCCGCAACGAGTGAGCCGCAATACCCTTTTTTACTGAAAAAGAAATTTTTTTCCTCTTCGCTACGCTGCGCCTCTCGCGCGCCCCAAGAGAAGACCAAGACACGATATTTGGAGCAAACATATTTGCGCGCTCTTGTTCGCTGCCGGCCGCGCAGAGAAATACATATAAATTATATCGGATGCAGGCGCATGACCAAGCGAAACTGAATTATCGTTGGCCTTGCAAAAGCTCATGTTTTCCCCTTGCATTTTTTTCTCTCTGTCTCTCTCTTTTAACTCTCCCTCTCTTCTCTAACGTTTTCGAATGATCGTCTTTTGCGATTGCCTCGGTTGCGGCCAAGGTGCTCCACTCGTTTGCCTTGTCCCAGTCTCTCTCGTCGCTCTCGCACTCTGCCTGCTGCTGCTGCTGCTTCGAGTGTGCACGCGGCATATAATACACGCATTCCACTCGACGCTTTAGCAAATACGAAAGTCGTATCGATGATCTACGCCACAAAATGTTGCATTTATGTAATTCCTTCCATCGGATGACTAAGCTTGCAGAAGCAGCTTGAAAAAAAGTCAAATAGGCGTCCTCCTGTATAGGTTGTTTCTCTTTTTTTTCACACTACTCGCGTGTATTGCAAAAAAAAAGCAAAATCTGCCTAAAGCCAGTATTCACCTGAAAATCGTAATACGATCTCGCGGACTAGCTCGAGCGGCCCGTAAAAAAGCTCGTGTACGCTATACCGTATATCCATATGCAAAATTACATTATGCGAGTGACGCAATGAACTTCTTGCGCTGCCCGCAGTGGCGGCTGAGAGAGAGAGAGAGCAAGAAGCAGTACAGCAGCGGTGCATCGATGAGCAGCAGCAGTAGCTCACAATTCAGAAAATCGAGGCAAAAAATTAAAGCCTCGATGTGGTTGCTCTTTGTGCTCGCTATAAAATGCAGACAGCAACAACAATAACATTGTATACATCGCATACGAAGCGTCGCGTCACGACGATTTTAATATTCGTTAATTAATCGTTATTATTTGACTCTCGAGCGCTGCTGCTACTGCGTTTGCAGCTCATACATACATACATCGCTGCTCAGGGGGGGGGGGGGGNGGGGGGGGGGGGGGGGGGGAAGGAGGATAAAAAAGAGCTCGCGGGGCCACACCACGCTGCGACTCGCAATATTATACGTACGTACGCACGCACGCACGATTCGCTGCTGCCCCTGCTCGTTGCGCTCTTCGCGAGCATTCGTGCCGTTTAAGTTCAAGATTATGCTCTCGAGCCAGATTAAACGCGAGGTAAATTTTAATGACTCTCGGGGCTCTGCAACGAGTCTCGTCTTTTGCTGCTGCAGCTCTCGCGGGCGCACGAAGACGAAGAAGACCACCTTGACCCCCCCCCCCTATTTGCGCGATCGTGCGTATAGAGCGAAAATATACCTGAAATTGTGTCATATCGTATACTTACGCGCGTAAACATGCACACGCACGCACGCGAGCGCACACACGACTGCCTGCTGTCGTCATATATTTTCCGACCAAAAATGCGTTCGCTTAAAGATTTTTTCGGAGCTTTGGATGTAATACCGATGATCATGCTATCGCGTCAATCCACACGCCATGCGTACGTAATAAACCATCTCTCTGATTGCTTTTTTTTCTCGCTCTCGCGCGCGCTTTTGACTTTGAGCGTTTGTCGAGTTATAATACCTTTGCTTAATATTCGTTCAGCAAAAATAAAATCAACGTTCGCTCCGCGTAGTAGTAGTAACAGCAGCAGTCGTAGTAGCAGCGTAGTATAGTCGGGGCGTTCGTTTTGCATTGACCCTGACCGACTTTCAGACGCGCTCGCGCGCGCTCGGCCTTTTGCACAGAAAACGCGCAACAGATACATTTTTGAAATTTAAAATCACGCAGCAGCTTGAATCGCGCGCCTCGACGACGCGTGTGTGTGCTATATACTTATATTTCTCTCTCTCCATTTTTTTCTACTTATTCTTTCGTTTTGTTATTTGCTCGCGGTTTGCATAATTTGCATGTGCAAATGAACGCGCGTCGAGATTAAGCGCACCGGAGTATATATAGCGTATACCTCGACCGCGTACTTTTTTTTTTTTGTCGCGATTATAATTCGCGATCAACGTCGAGCGAGCTTTTTTAGAACGAACCGCGAGCTCTAGGGCTGAATTCGTGCATCGGTTAAGCGGAGCTTGCAAGCTCACCCGCGAGAAGCAACAGTTGTGTCGGTGGCGGCGTCAGCGGCGGCGGTGCGCTTGCACGTGGCGCTGTTTTCTCCTCGATCGACTGCATAGGTCGTCGCGTACGCCGCCGCCACAGCTGCAGCGCGTAGATTCGGACTCTGCTGCTGCTGCTGCACACATATAATAATAATAATAACGACACGTACGTACGCACAAATACCAGTAGGTGGTGATGGTGATGTGTGTGTGTGTGTGTGTCGGCGGCGCGTGGAGGGTTGCCCGCGATCGATATCACTTTCGTTCTTCTGACACACTTACCGAGTAAACCTGGCCTAGTTTTCCGCGGCTGACCTCGTTTTTAGTTATCGTCGCGCACTCGGCGCCGTCATCGCGCGTACACACACACACACACACTTACGTTATTATTATTATATACTTATCGTCCGCAACTGACGCTCGTGCTTGTGTATGCACTCTTGACACTATTTTTCCATCCCCCCACACGAGCGAGACTCTACTCTCAGCTCGTTTACTCCTTGTGCTCTCGCTTCTCTCTCTGTTTTGTTCCATTAGCCTATAGCTCGGATGTATACGCGAGAGAGTTTCTCGCACACGTGCGACGCTTTTTATCTCCTGCTTAGGATCGTTTTCCACCCTCTTTCACCCACCCATCCACCCGACCCCACCAGACGCGTCGTCCTGCACTAGTTGCTGTTCACCTCAACCTTTTTTCTCGCTCGTGGGGCTGCGCGTGTTTGCCCCAGTGCGATACTGATCCATATTTGACCAATTTTTCAATTCTCTCTCGCGCGCGCGTAAGAGCCGAGGCTCTCGCTTACTATACATAACTCGCGCAGTCCTTTTCGCCGCTGACGTAAACGCTGCTTTTTTTCTCATCGAATTCCACTAACTGCTATTTAAACGATTGTTTTGTGTATCTTTTAATTTATCGAATTAGAGTCCTGAAGCTTTTTCAATGCAGCACCTGTTCCGAATGTTTTACTCCAGATCGTGCGCGATCGTGTGAAGTGCTTTACTCGAATGGAGCTTAACTGATTTGCGATTAACAATATCTCAGTCCTCGTGACCTAACACTATCTATTTTTCTTGAGAATAATTTCCTTCTTTTTATAATTATTTATCAATCGATGTTTCACTTTTAATTTTCTATCGTTCGATTCTCGCATTAGTAATATCGTTCCCAATGATGATTGAAACGTTTCTCGTTATATTTTAAATGTTCTAAACTAAACAGTTGTGAATTGTATAGAATATTATTCGTATAAAAATTGGTGTTAAAATAATAAAAAATCAATAAATCTTAAGCTTGAACGTAGGCTTTCAATCAATTACCAACTCACGTAAGAACATCATATCGTTAAGCTCTAATTTTAAAGAATAAATGGACAAGAAGAAACCTTAAAACACAATAATTACATTTTTTTTTCTTTTCTGAAAGCCACACTACCGATCGAGTCTCGTGTTATTTTGAAGCTTAATGTGAAAACAATTTCGGTATGCCTTACTTTCCCTTTTTTTATGTCGACTCCCTTTAGATGATTGCACACCATCCGCAAGGCCTATACTTTACGTAACCATTATCCAGCACTGTAAATTAATACTAATTATGGGAATTACACAATGTCCGACATAATTTTTAAATTTATTTTTCGGTACTCTGCCGTCAAAATCCATTAACCGAATTAACGTGAAAACCTCATATTTAACCAACTTTACATGTGTGTATCTAGAATGGCTTGTAAGACAAATAAATACTTCAATTTGTACAAGAAATTTACCCAAGTTAATTATGGAATTGAATTACTCTAAAAACTATTTATAAATCTTTATGATCACTTCTAATAATAATCTTCGATTCTTTTTCAATCAAATTTATCATCGTGATTGCGTTTAAATCGTTTTTGGATATAGTTTTGAGGTAGAATTGACATTTGTTCGATTTTTTCCTCGAATTCTTTCTTCCCCTGTCAATCACCCTCTTTTTCGGTCTCGATAACGCACACACAAACAGAGAGAGAGAGAGAGAGAGAGAGATATACAAACCTTTTTTTTGCGAGCAAGGTCGAAGCTCGAATTTCTCGAAAATCGAATTAGACGCTTTTTTTCGAATGACTATTGATATGCATCAGGCGGTATATAGCTTATGGCCATCATTGTCATTTTTTAGCACGCGCGCGCATGCAGCAGCGGCAGCAGCAGCAGTGCTCAAGTGTGTCAAGGGCAGAGCCGCCGCCGCCGTCGTCGTCGTCGTCGTCGTCGTCGTCGACGCGTTGTTGGCGTCGTTGTAGCGCGACTGCAGCCGACGTGACAAAGAAAAAAAAAGAGCGTATAAGTTATAGCTCGACGGGTATTGTAAGAGCGAATATATAATAACGAAAAAAAAAAGAACAGCAAAGCAGAAGAAAAAAACGTCGATGTGTGTGATCGAACTTTCGAACCCTTGTTTTAACTTTGATATATTTTTGCCCATAACGATATCGCGAGACCGGAAAATACCTAGAAGGTTTTTTTCTCTCTCGATAATTTACTGTTTTTTCTTCTTTTATCGACGTTATTATCTCGTGCATAATGTAACCACTGAATCATTCCTCATCTAGTAGCGTGTTTTATGCGCTCGTGTATCATGATAATGATACAATGATTATCACTCGAAATAATTCACAAAAACTTTTGCCGTTTTTCAAGCGAGTCTTCGTAAACTATAATAATTTTTAGTTATTGTGGAAAATTCAATGTTTATTTCGTTCGCTATCGCACCTGCGGAGCGAAGTCGGATACATATGAACGTCATTTTCCATAAATTGGCTTACTCGAAAACAGACGAATTAATTTATCAAAAAGACTCGAGTAAATTAAAGAAAAATTTGAAATACTAAAATATCCATTAGCATGACTCTCTAATTTTTTTGGCAAAGTTCGTAATTACATCGTTAAATAAATTAAATACGAGTCTTGATTAGTATACACTCGGCAGCAGAGATCCGTTTTTCGGGGTAAAAAAAAAAATTAACGAGCTCTCCACGACGAAGCTCTACCTGTACGTATACACAATGCGACCTGCGCACGTTCTCTCTTCAATATTAAGGATATGTTTTATGCATTCGTGCGGTAGGCCCGGATCGAAGTCGGATATACGCTGCATGAGTTTCACGGGCGCTACTCTGCGCTCGATGGTTGCGGCTGGCCCTCGACGACGACGACGACGACGACGACGACGGGCCGTTATCGCCACGACACGTCTCTGTACAAAAAGAGAGAGAGAGAGAGAGAGAGAGAGAAAGAAGAAAAAAAAAGGGAACGGTTGCGTTATACACTCACTCACGGCTCGCCGCGCAACTCTTACGTGTGCATATACACATATATCTATACGTGTATGCAGTCACTCGCGGACAATTAATGCAGTTGAGTGTGCGAGCGAGTGTCCGTATACCTTTCGGCCCTTAAAAAATACTGCTGCAAGGGGCGCGCCGATCATCGTAATCATCGGTCCGTATACAATATATACAATATGTATGTACTTCTCTTTGGCATCGCAAACGAGCTTCGTGTGTATATTATAATGTACCGGCGAAACTTTCGCAAGCACTTTCACACCAACGTGTATTATACATATTCGATCTTATCTGGGGCTTTTATGTAAAGCTTCGCGGACCAACAGAAGTCGAAAGTTTTCGCTTCCTTTTACACCTCTCGCATTTCTCTCTTTGCTTTTTTGTGACTTGAAAACTTTTTTCCGTAACGATTTTTTGTTGTTGTTGTTGTTGTGCGCGATCGAATCCAATCGCTCAGAATTGAATATTCAATTTTAAAAAGATCAATTGCCGATCATAAGCTCAAGGCACACACACACACACACACAGCACAACAATCATCGGGCGAGCGTAACAAAAGAACTCGAAAGTCGATTGAATTTTCTGAAATAATCCGGTCGCGATCGGATAATTGCGAAAGTCCCCTTCCAGATCCACAACTACTGCTGCTGCCGCTACCGATGGAAGGATATATACGATAACGGTGTTAGAAGAAAATTTCGGTCTCTAAATTAATGTACTTATCTGTTACCGAGTGGTACGTATCATATAAGTGTTTTGCAGCGCGCAAGAGTTACTATTTTTTTTTTCTTTTATTTCAATCTACGTATATACGTGTGTATGTGTGTCCGACTGCAGCTCGCGCGCGCGCGCTAATGCTAAACAAATAATAATGATCCGCGAGAGCGAATTATGCCAAGGCTCGCGCGCGCACACACACACACTACTCGCTCGTTCGCTCGCTTGCTCGCGCGATTCTAAGTGTTTAGCAGCGTTGTTTAATCGAGCTAAGATCCCGAGCCACGATCCCCGGCTATGATTATAATGCACACCGCTACCGAACAATACTGTATACTACTGCTACTACTAGCTATACTCGCATACGCGCGGGGCCCTATTTGCTACTTTTTTTTTCTTAAGCCCGACTATTGTAATCACACACGGAGTCGTGTATAATGTGTGTACCTTTCAATTGCCACGTGTGTGTGTTACGTACGTGTAATTGAGATTCGTTTGGCTTGTTACTTTCTGACAATAATGTTAGATAAAAGCTTGCGCTTTTAAACCGCGATATACATAATGGGCGAGACTCGAGTATTAGAGGCTTAGTTCCTGTTCTCCAATTCATTCAATGATCTCGATGCAGTGAGTAATGTACGAAATAATTCCGAGTCGACGACACTCGTTCTAAAATCATGCCATTCATTTTTTGCATGTAAAAACTGGTCCATGATCAGCAACCCCTTTTTATACAAACATTTATTTTAAACAAATTTTTCCTTCTCGAATCGATAGACGTTGGAGATCATTTGTTTGTTCTTTAGCAACGCGTATCAACTTGTAAACGTGCACGAATGACCAATGGGGGTAAAGATACAGAACAGAAAACAATAAAACAATGCAATAAGGCCGCGTCTTATATACCATACATTGCGTTGTTCATTACAAACGTTGTTTTTTTTTTCGTGCAAATTTGACAGCAACGAAGCTCACCGCGCCGTTCGAGCGCGTTGAATATAAACTTGCCGTAAGCAAGTACACGCACACGCAGGGGGATCGAGGACGACGACGATGCTGCTGCTACTCCGGGGCTCCGCGACTAATGTGCGCTGCCGGTGCAGTCATTTAATTGCGCGCGTCGTGCACACACGCATTATATATAATGTAAAAAAAAGAAAAAAAAATATTCAAGGTCTGGTGGCTGCAGTAGTTGGGTTATATTCGCATGGGCGTTAGCACCTCGTTCCTTTTCTCTTTCTCTTCGCGGGCGAGCACAGTAGTAGCAGCGGCGTGTGTAACAACACCGGATGCTTGCATTCGTCACAGTTGCAGCTCGTGGAATCTGTTGTTTTTTTTTTTTTTTGCCGATACACTTGAATCGCTCCCCCGCTTGCTTTTCTGCTGCTGCTGCTGTCGCTGCTTTGGGAACGACTCGTACTGATCCGCGGAAAAGAAAGATATTTCAGGAGACTCTTTTGATAATCTTAATCGTGGAAGAAATCAAAGTTATTTAGGTGAAATTTGGTCACGATCTTGCATCTTTATCACAAGTTATTCTTAAAATCGTGTGAAATATCTTGCGCGCTCCTATGGTAGCCATGTTAAAAAGTGTACGTTTGAAATTAAAATGTACCAAATTTAATTTGACAAACGAAACGGTTTTTAACTATCAAATCCCGAAGTTTCAACTTCGTGGCCCTTCTTGACCTGAAGGTCTCAAACTTACTTTTCTGAACACTGTAAAACATTTTAGGTCTGTAAATGAGATACTTAATTAATAAAATGAGTATAAAGTAATATTCCGTATATCTTTACATTGCATTCACTGTAATCATGACTCAAACAGCTATTTATTGACTTTTACTACACGGTAATACACGAGCAATCACAGGGCTGGTGCAAACTTGCGATTTTGTCTCTCTCTCTCTCTCTCTGACCCAAAGGCGTATAGTTATTATAGGCGTGTGTGCCTCACGCTGATCTACAGATAAAAATCACTGGATCGTCTTCTTCTTCAGCCACGCTTCATTGTTCGTTGGTTGGCGCGTCGCTGCAGCAGCAGCAGTCGAAGAGATGGACCGCAGGCGTTCCTGCTGTTGCTGCTGGCTTTTGAATCTCGAAAGCAAAATTGCCATTTCGCGCGCAAAGACAATGGCACGAATATAGAGAGAGAGAGCCATCCGCGAGTGCGGTTGCAGCACGCGGCGGCGGGTCCGCGTGCGTATATATACACCAGCACTTCAATACACCGCTACGTTCATTGTTAAGATTGCCACGCGCCTAGTTTACATCATTTTAACATATCTCTCTCTCTCTCTCTCTCGAGATGGCAATATGACCCGTACGCTCATTGTACACGTGGCTTACGAAACCGATATTATTATATACATACACGCGGGCTCGTTTTGACGCGTTTTCCTTTATATTCCGCGCGCACCGTAGTACGCCCGAACGATGATTTCTATCAGCGCGCGCGCGCGCTTACGCCTTTTTTGATGGAATCGACCAGGATTCTCGCGCGGCTGCAAAACGCAACGCATTAGCACTTGCAACGCGCGCGCGCGCGCGAGTTTCCTCGAAGTAATTATTTATGACCTACTTCACAGTGGGTTTGATGTCGAGAGCTAAAAAGCAAAGACCGAAATTTTTTTCTTCTTCTTTATTTCTGGCGCGCGCGGCGTCGTTACTTCGTCTCGCCACGCGGTTCTCATTTTTCTCTCTTTCTTTTTAAGGCTGAATAAACAGATATTGCCGCGCGAACTTCGATTTTTTTTTTTAGTACGAGAACGCGACACTTACTTCGAAATTCTTATGATAATAAGCAAGAATAGCCCGCGATGACAATTGCGCTGGGTACAAGGGTTGTGTTCAAGTGGATGTAGAGATTCGAGACTTCATTATATAACTTATACATTTATTTTCACTAAGTCACTTGCAGATTTACAGATGAAGGTACTCGCCATCTAGTGGCGATAGCTCGAAGTTCATTACATTTACAATTCGTCTTAATTAATATTTAATTGAAAATATTTTATTACTGTATCCTGAAACATTCGAAACTGTCGTTCTTTGTTCGTTATGTTATTGTTAATGTTGAACACGAACGATGAAAATTGCGCTGGGAAAAGGCTGCGAAATATTTTTACCTCTTTATTTAGGCAATTTCATGCCAGAAGAGCTTGCACAGCTTCGAGACTTCATTACAGATTCGCGAAATTAAAATATCGCGCATCAAAGTTGACCATACAATATTAATATATTCTCGTAAGTAGCCACACACGGGCATTTTTTTTTCCAAGCCACAATAACGTGTGCAAGCTCGCCTCATACGCAAGGGAACAAGCGCGGCCGGGAGAATCAGTAGCAGATGTCGTATACACTATATACACAGCGCCGAAATCTCAATTATAGCACACAAAGAGAGGAAGTGCGCCGCGCGCCTGCTGTAATACATTGCGCACTTGAGTGCCCCGAGAGAGAGAGAGAGAGAGAGACTATAAAGTCGTTCCGAATTTAGATTGTCAAGCCCTTTTTCAGCACTTTCATTTTTCTCTTCCTCTCTTCTCCTCCGTGCGCGTTCGGACGACGTGCTTTCTTTCTTTCGTTGCTCCGCGATATATATCTAGGTCGCCGCGTGCATATTCCGGGTACTGTACACACGCGCTCTGCTTTTTAGGCCCTTCTGTGTCAACTGCATGTATATACTCAAGCTCAAGGCAATTATTTTTCTCGCTCGTCGGGCTCGTTGTTCGTTACGCTGCTCCTCCCCGCGTGTATACACGTATACGTATCACGGAACCCCCCCGAAAGGAATATTTTTAGCATTTCGCGCGATACGCAGCTCACACAAAGTTCTCCTATGTGTCGGGCGACGCGTCGCGAGCTTGCAAGCGGGTGGTCGTAAATTTCTATTCCTGCGGAGCGATCGAAAGCTCGGTTATAATCGCCGCAGAGAAACGATCTCACGAATGTCCGCGTCTATACGTTATTCAATAACGCGCAAAACGTAATAAGATTAAGCTGTATAGAAATAAAGTTACGCGCGCTAGGCGTTGGTTAAGATTTTCGCACGAAAAGTGTCTCGCGCCTTAAACACGATTATTAACGACTTATGCCTCGCAATTTTGATGCGATGGAGTTGGACATACGCGCATTTGTACTTGTTTATGATTATTAAGAAATCATTCCCACGTATTCAGAGAGACGACGCACATTTGCGCAAGCTATACGCACAACGTATACGCGTTTACATGCCACATGACGACGATGGGAAAAAATAAAAATATGTGTCGCGAGGCAAAGCGTCAAAGCGTATACATACGTATATAATGCGAGACGCGCTTCACTGAAAAAATAATGGCCCTCTATGTACCAAATAGCCGGTGGTGTGTGTTGCAACTCTCTCGACTCCGAGATCCGCTGTGAAGTACCGGATTTTTAATTTGCGTACCCCAATAAAGATATTTTGGTACTTCGCCTTTTTGCGTTTCGTAAAAAGAAAAAAAATCAGTAAACTTTATAGGACGGAATGATGCGCATTAGAATTCAGCAACTTTTTTCCAGTTAATCTATTAAGGAAGCTATATGATCGTCACCCGCCCCTCTTCCCTCCGCAATCTCTCGCCGATTGCGTCTTGACATCTACTTTGCGATCGGAAAATCGGGCCAAAGTATTACGTATATGAACACGAGCGTTATACGTGTGCGCGCAATATTATGGATTATTGGCTTACGGTCGGTGCACATATATTAATACGCGTGTATCGTGTGTGTGTGTGTGCATATGGAAACTCATAAGCGCGCCGCCGTCGCACGTGGAAACAGTCTCCACGGATGACCGATCAAATTTAATGCGCTCCATAAACTTCATCTAATACTTTCGCACTTATTGCATGTGCGCGCAACACACAAACGGACACGCCAGCGCTTGTGTCTCTTGCTTTTCTCAACACCTTGTGCCGTGACTGTCTGTGTATATGTGTGTGTGTGGGAGGGGGATAATATGCACACGAGCGTTATTTACTTATTATTCATGCTTGACAATCAATTTTCATGGAGCTATTATTCGCTCGGGTTTAGAGAATATCATCCAGTCTTGCTTTTCAAATTAAGTCTGTATTCATTTCGTGGTCTCTTTTTTACCCCTTTTTGAAATGGCGCATTAAGTTTTGCTATATTCTATCCAAACAGAACTGACTGACTTTGACTTATATATAATTATTTTCATTTTGCCACTTGCAGATTTTCAGATATAGGTACTCGCCATCTAGCGAGGGAGACATAAAATGTTTTAATTGCGTTGGAAACTGATCTAAATTTTTTCGAAACAGTCAAATTGTCATTTATGGCTCATTTGCGCAACATCATTAAAAACAAGTCAATTAATGATAATATTTTTCCAAAAGCATTTTAACTGATCATCTGGTC
Source organism: Trichogramma pretiosum (assembly GCF_000599845.2). Taxonomy (NCBI): domain Eukaryota; kingdom Metazoa; phylum Arthropoda; class Insecta; order Hymenoptera; family Trichogrammatidae; genus Trichogramma; species Trichogramma pretiosum. Next base: position 1,036,768 of record NW_019641680.1, read on the forward strand.
ATTGAATCATTATTGATGTCGAGAATCTCTACCAGGGATGTATTAATACTTTTTAACCATCACCGACTCGTAACGCGAAATGCGATTTCTATAATTAAAAGGCGAGATTGCAGCCGAAGCTTGTCAAAGTTGAGGGATTGCATTTGAGAAATCGTGCGCGTGCGTTACTCCAACTACTACTCGACGTATAAATAATGCGCGCGGTATAAATATGCCTCGCGATGTACTTTACACTACATATACGGGCGATATTTTCGTCGCTGTTTTGTCTGCACGACGACGAACAACGACGAGAGACGTCTGCATCGGTTGCAGCAGTAATCGCGTGTGCACTGCGCTATATACACACACACACGTACACACACGAGCGGAGGATTTTTTATTTGCATCCGTTAAGCTCGCCGTGTGTCTCGCGTTGTCTATGTAACACGTATATGCTGCTGCTGCTCACAGAGAGCAGCCAGGCGTGGAGCTCTGTGGGCTCTTTCGTGCGTGGAATAGGCTCAAGGCTGCAACGGTGCAATGGCGCGCGCAACAAACTCGAGTGTAACGAGCCACAATATACATACGCTATGCGCGAGAGCTACTCGTATTACACACGTTTTTACTCAAGAGAGATAGATAGACATCGAGCATTATGTACCACCTTTCGCGACAATTACCAGTCGATCATCTGTGTGTCATCCCCTCGAGACTTTCGCTGGTATAGATCCTGAAACGAGCTCTTTACTTCCAAAGACAATGTTTCGCCGGCCGACAATGTATACACCTGTTGACGCGACAATAGTCGATCTTGCGCCGATCGTGTACTTTTCGTTGTCGAAAAAAATCGTCGTTTTTAAATAAACATCGCGAGTGAGTCACGCCGAAGGACGGAGGAACTGCAAGTGTAAATAATACATCGTAGTCCCTGTTGTTCTTCGCGCAGCAGTGAAATTCAAAAAGCCCATAAGCGTCTTATTATTCCAGTCTCGGTCTTTGACGGATGATCGCTCAGGCGTGTCACGTGTCTCTATGTATGTGTGTGTCTGTGTGCCAGTTTGCATGCGCGCCATTGTTATTTCACTCACGCTCGATGCCGAACCTTTTTTAATTACAAACGAAACGAATAAAAAACTCGCGGGAGGATTTTTTTTTTGCAACGCTAGACTGTATACGATTCTCGCTGCGATGCCGAGTATCGAACGAGAAGCGATATTATAAAACGGAAAAGAATGTCGTAAATAAGATTGTTTTTCTCGTTGATTCAGAACTTGTGAAGCAGACGGGGTCGAAATCTGTGAGCAATATAAGCTTTACGCACGATTCGCTTTTGTTTTGTATGGAAAATGACCGGATGAATCAATGAAATTAATTCGAATCTGTTAAGCGCAGTCTCATAGTATGGCGCACGGAGAGAAACAAGTGCTTCGAGGCAGTGGTGTAGGTGCGCGCATGAAAAAAAAAACTTTATGGTAATGAGTTTCGTGCAAGTCATCGACGTCGGAGAAGTGAATTTTGCAGCTCCGTCGAAAAGGAGCTTATTACCAGTGGCTGAACCGACGATGTACAGAGAGAGAGAGAGAGAGATATGTTTATTTTTTTTTAACAGAACGGGCGTTGAGTCACAAAGCCGCGCGACGCTCCTGTGTATAGTGTGGTGCAGCACTTTTGTGAAGCGCACACAAAGCCCCCGGCTGCAGTGTTGCTGCTCCTGTGTGCAGTACAACATGACATTACAGTTTACTCCTCGCGCTCTCGCGGAGTCTCTCGATGCGGCCGAGGTTGCTCGCTTTATTATATGCACTTATGTGTTGTATACCTGCCGCAACAACAGCATTGCTGGACTCGAAAGATATTTATACTTTTGACGTAAAGTCAATTAGGATCTGAAAATGAAATTGAAGCGATATTTCAACTTTTAAGGACTGACTTTTAAACGAGCTTGATGCCTGACAATATTAAAATATTGTATTTTTTTTACATGGACATCGGGTGTGGCGTGAATCGCACAAATTTTTTTTATTTTATTTCTAATGTGTGCCTCCTTTTTTTATCGGGTCTCTGTATTCGCCCATGAACCTCAAAAACATAAGGCGGGGACAGATACTTATTAAAAACCGTGCTTTAACTTATACAATTATTTTCACTTAGTCGCTTGCAGATTAACGGATGAAGGTACTCGCCATCTAGTGGTGATAGCTCGAAATTTATTACATTTACACCGGATGAAAATTCGTCTAAATATTTTGAAAATATTGCATTACGTTCTTCGTTAATTATGCCATTATTAAAATTTGTCGAACATTTCTACTAGTTTTACCGCGTAAAACGGCCTCTGATTGGCTGACAATGACGACGACACCCGACGCGAGCCGACTTAAGGCTTCTCTATATACACTGTAGTCGGTAACTAATTCGTGTATTTTGTACTCATTTTTTTCATTTTCTATCCTATTGGATAATGGCGCTGATCTGTCCAGCTTCGTTTTCCCCACCGAGGATTACTTCGCTGAAAAATTAGAACAATTGGAAATCTATGGGAGACGTGAAAAGACGCCTAATTTTAAATTGAGAATTGCATCTCGTGCTATGGCCGTTGTCGAGTGTCTTGAGAACAGAGGATACGAACTAAACCGAAGTAACGCCCTGACGGTCATGAAAGTTTTCGCCGACTATGAACTGTTCGAGAAGTCGGCGAATTTCGAAAAATGTCGTTATGACCGCGACGGCGGAAAATTGGTGAAAAAAGCGAGAAAAGCGAAGAATATAAAGCTGAAGACACGGTATCTGTCGCTCTACGACCTAATACGTTTACAACCCGAAGAGCTGGCAAAACTACTCACGTTGAAGGACTTGCACTACTTTGCGCGCTATGGCAAATTTTGTAAGCTCTCCAAAAAGCTTAGTGAAGCTTGTGTTTTGCATCTTTGTGAAATGATGTCGAGAACGTTTTTCCGGAGTTGGGCAACGATATCTTTCTTGGACCTGACACGCTGCAACTTTCCAATTCTCTGCTGTGAAAAAATCATCGAGAATCTGAAGAACGAAGACTACCATCGTATTTGTTTGGCGGATGCTCTACAAAGCTCGTGATGGCAATAAGCATATTTGCAGTTATTCAACGTTGTATATTTATCCATCATCGATCGTTCAAATAAATAAATTAAAAAAAAAGAGCTCCGATTTTTTTATTCATAAACACACGATTATTTAACTGTGACGGCATTGCGTGCAAGCTCGATCAATTCAAGAGTACATATCTTGGCTGGAATTCGAACGCGAATACACGTTATATTTTCCTAGCAAAGAGAGATCTTGTAAGATAATGTGCTGTCAACGAGCGAGCTTTGATCGTTCTACGATCGTCAAATCGAAAGCTCTCCGAATCGATCCGCAAAGCTGACAGTCGCTAACAGCTGATTTGCCTGAAAACTAATCAATGAAACATTTTAAACGTGTCAACGATATCAATTATTTCAATTTGGTTTTCAGTAGCTTCTATTACTTATTGATTCACAATTAGAATTACTTTTAACTTTTCTCATTTTATCCAAATAATAATAATGGTACTTTTTCTATCAAGCATAAACTCATCATTTATATAAGTAGATACTTTGAAAATAGTTCAACATCCGTTGAAAGCTCAATGATACAAATACTTATACACGCATATCGTGCATAGTTAAATCTCAGCTAGTATACGTACAAACACGGAGCTCATAGGCTTCGGTGTGAGATTTGTATGGCGTTCATACAGCACCAAAGGCGGAACCTTCACACGGTATGTATCGCTCGCGCGGCGGGGCCCGCGTTTGCGTGAAAATCGCTCGTACATATATACACAGCGCAGCAGCACACGCCTGACCGAACCGATAATGCTTGAATAATGGCATTTTTCACTTTTCTGATCATTTCGCGCAGTGGCAACACGAGGCGCGTGGCGATACGATCCTCGGCTTGCACACACACACACACACTGCACACACACACACACAAACGTATTATATGTATACGATATTGCCACTTCGGCAGCTCGCGTGTATAATTGCTTAACGATTTATTCGATTTATTGGGAGAGAGAGAGAGAGAGAAACACATAGCGCTGAAATTCAAATGCTCGCTGCTGCTGTGCCTCATTATCTGATCGTTATAACTCGCGTACGTCTGACGCGTCCTACGAGAGAGAGAGAGAGAGAGCTCGATACATAATGCTCGCGCCGCGCTGTGTGTATATGATTACATGCCCGCAGGCCATGATATCTCTGCACACCTAAACGAGAAATTCGCGATATATAGAAAATTAATTTTTTTTATTTCGTTCCTTTTTGCACTTGGGCGTACAATTCGCGCGTTGCGAGAGAGAGACCCCACAACTATTAAAGATCGAGCGCGTCGATTCGCAAGCGGAGCAAAAGTAACGAAACGAGAAGAAAAAAAAAATCATTTCGAATCCGTGCGCGCGGCCGACAATGAGCAGCAGCAGCAGCAGCTTGTTGACTGAGATACATACTACATAGCACGTATAGCAACACAACATGCAACTGTCTGATCTTAGTTAGTATTGTTTTATTTGCTCATATACCTATTTCTCGGTTTTCACACCCGCAGCGCGCTCGCGTAAGATTCATTACGTGTATTACACGCCGTGCGCGCATACTTATAAATGTCGATGCGGTGTACTACGTGTTATTTTACACACGAGTCCAGTCGCAGAAACTCCGCGAAACACAGCCTAATGAGCGAGAGCAGACCCGTATCGCTATCAGATACACATGCATATAGCTTCGAGAGCGATTCAATAAAACGTAATATGAGGTATGCACTGTGAACTTTCGATTCGGCTCGTTATCGGCTGGATAGCACTTACGGAATAATAAACATTTCATATTGGAAGCCGCGGTAAATTAATCAATCTTGCAAACTCGCAAAAACGCGTGGGACTAATAAAATGCATCTGCGTTTGGGTAAATCTTTTAAAGCTCCGCGCGTGTGCAAGGACAGCCAGAGAGAGAGAGAGCCCCGAGACGATATTATCATTTATCTTCCGCTGAAAAGTTATGGGTAGTGACGTTTTATAATAGCAGCACAGAGCTTGCGGCGTCGACTGCAAGCTGCAGCACACGTAACCCACAATTCTCTAGCAAGGCCACGCTCTCTAACCCACGAAGATCATTCATAAATAAAAAAAAAAGCACAAACTAGTAGTACTCGTGGTAAGTAGCTACGCGTTATTATTGTTGTTGGGGCTGATCAGCATCGTCGCATTTATACAGAATACAGAAAGAGAGAGAGAGAGAGAGACCGACTCTTACGTACGTCACACATTCACGCATGCACCGCGCGCACACATATCGAAAACTCGTCGAAGGTCCTTTACGCGCGAGGAGGATGCAGCAGCCACGTGCGCGTCTACTACTACTACTACTACTACGCCGGAGAGACATTTTCATCGCGCGTATAGATACAGTAGTAGTAGTAGTAGTAGTAGTACAGAACGCTGCGCTGCTGCCGCCACTGCTGCTGCTGCTGCTGCACGCGTCGCCGTGCTCAAACGAGAGCTCTCGGTCAAGTGCACTAGGTAACTAGGTCGATGCGAAAAAGCGAGAGTGAAGCAGAGTACATAAGAGACGACGACGACGACGACGAGTCGCGTTATATATATACTGCAGCAGCAGCCATCGCCGCGCGTATATTATAAGACGGATAGCAGCAGCAGCAGCAGCAGCGCGTGGATAAAATAGCGTATAGATATTATATACCGTAGCGTGGTGTATTTTATTACGTCAGCACGTAGCCAAGGCACATAATAAATGACGATAGATGTGAATTTCTCGGCTGCATGTACTCGGGATTATGCTCTCTCTCTCGTTATTATCGATGCCTCGTTATTATCTTTTGTAAAGCAGCTTCTCTCTCTCTCTCTAGCTGCTCGATCGCTCGTAATGCGCTAGTTAGAGATTCGTGTCCCTATCTCGCGCGTTTTCGTGTCAATTTGTTCGATAAGAGAGTTAAATACCGTGTATACACCAACCTGTTCGAAGATTCTGGCTCGATGATTCATTTTAAACTCGCTTCTCTTGATTCTTCCTCAAAAAGCTCGGTGTACGATCGTCGATTTTTTTTTTCTTATTTCCGTTCTTTCGTTGGTCTATATCATCATCCGACAGAGAGAGAGAGAGAGAGAAAAAAAAGGCTAAACCGACAATTATTCTCATTCGTTGCTCGTGCTCGAATTGCCCTTCAGCGAAAAAACGTGCGAGGACTGCGCAAAATTTCTTCTCTCGAGAGCTTTTATATTATATACGTAGCTGCTGGCTATAATACATTGCGCGCGTTTATCAATCGTTTAGCGATCGAATACAATCGAATACTCATCGAACGCAAAGCAAACATCTGCGCGTTTAATAACGCGGATAAAATCCGAGGTATAGCATCCGATGTCCGACTATAATACGCGCCGCATTCATAATGATATATAATACGCGATACTCGAAAAGATTTTCCTCGCGCTATACTCCGCGTTGTTACTGTGTATGTGTGTGTGTGTGTGTGTGTTGCTGGAATCCGAACGATGCGCGGACTTGACCCAATTCGTAATAGCAGCAGCAGCAGCATATATATATTTAGCCAAGGAGATTAGTCAGTTCTGGTGGCTTAGCTCGCGGGCGCGAGAGATACGAGCCGCTGCTGCTGCTGCTGCTGCGGCTAATTCGCGCGACACATCGCGCACGGACTATTCAAAGGACACAATTGAATTAGCTTGCAGTATAATGTGTGCTTTTTTTTTTTGCTCCTCTCCCCCCGCAGCCCGCCGCGGTAGCCACAGACACTCGCACACACACACACACACAAGTATCGACCTTCATCGGCTTGATTAGAATTTCTGCGCATTGTTTTTTTTTCTTCTTCTATTTTTTTTTTATTTTTGCATCGTACCAATGTCATTTTCGAGCGAGTCGTCGACGAGAGCGTTTAGCCAGACGTCCAACTTGGAGATGCAATTTATTCCATGAAAATTAGACAAATGAGATAAACTTTTCTCTCGAGGCCTACGCGAATAATTATTCAGTGCGTGTGTATACCGAGGTATATGAATCGCCGATGAATCAACTCCCGAAATAGAATAGGAGTGCTTCGTGCGCGTGGCTGCATTTATGTATAATGCCATAATTCGACGATGAAATGTAAATTTTAAAAATTGAATAGCCTCGTCGAAAAGCTCCGAACGAACGAAGTGGGTAGAACCGAGAGGATTTAAAGCAATTATCTAATTATTACCGAAGCATATAGGTTTCACTGCGAGAACGCATTTGATTAACCTTGAAAAATGCGAGCCGCACAAGTTGAGAACTCGGGATGAACTTTATTTCGGCCTTGGAGTTAGTTCAACCCCGCCGAGTCTGGAGTCAGATTTTATGTACAGACCAAGTTGATGAATAATTGTTGGAAAATAAATTAGAATGGATAGAGACTCGAGCAGCGTCGTGTACATGGAAATATATAGCGTTTCATAATGATAAATAATTGTGGAGCAGATCTAATTAATACATTAGCGCGTGGATGGATATACCGGCTAATAGGAACGCAACTAAGCAACGCCGAGAGGTATATCGACGCAAGAATTAGTCAAGCAGCGTCGAGCACAGGTAAAAGACAGAGAGGCGAGAGATGGGTTTAATACATAATATATAGAACGCGCACGCGAGTGCCGAGGTATAAGGGTCGATCGGTCGTACACGTGTCGGCGGCGATGATGCAGCAGCAGCAGCAGCGGAGAATGCACACGGGGTTAGGGACAGAGAGAGAGAGAAGCTAAGTGGGTCATGCTCTTACACCGGTGTCCTCGTGCGTGATATTTACAAATTCACGTAGGAGAGCGCACACGTAGTAGCAGTATCCGCCCTTTACCCTCTCGCTGCTGTATTATATATATAATGGACTGGTATTACTCTATCCGTGTTCCTTCTTGCTGACGTATGCGTGTCAGCGCTGCGGCTCTGCAGCGCTCTCCCTTTCCTTTGATATATATGAAATTATATGCATCGTGCATATACACCGTCCGGTCAAGCGCCTTGTGGAAGCCCGAGATCTTGTGTGTGCAGCTGGTGACCGTATTATCGTACACCGTATATTATAATATACCATTTGGTCGGTATATACCCCCGTGCAGCAGCAGCAGCCAGAGCGCCTATATTGCATCAAACCTTGGCGCGGCTTGTGTGTCTCAACGCTAATTTACTTGCATAATTCTGGCATTATGCTCGTTGCTCGGGACAGCTACTCGCTCTTGTTGTTAATACAATGTTTACTCAACGAGTATTTTAATTTCGCCGCTGGTTCGAGTTTCGGTCGGAGGAAATTAAATGCTCGACTACGACCTAATTGAAACAACGCCTATATGAACTATAAATACAAAAATGCTGGGAGAGAAGATATTGGACGGGGCGCTTTTGTTTTGATACGGTACGGAACAGATTTAAATGCTTCCAAGTAGACCGTTTCAACTTGAAAAAAATATGTTTTTCGATATTGCGATCTACTCGTTTTACACAGAAACAGCAGCAGCGTATATAACTCAATGGTGTGTCAGTGACATGATCGGATCGAGTGTGGCCTGCAAAGCCGATCTAAATCGTCAACAATAAAAAAATTATTTACCAGGCCATCGTTGCTATATAAGCTGTGTATCGATATCGAAACCATGTCAGAGTTCATCGCTTGAGTACCCTCTAAATGTCGCTCGATTTCACCTCTGCCAAATTGACACTCGAGTACGACCACATGTGCGCATTGCGAATCATAGAAAAACGAGTTTTTTTAGCGTGCGCATCTCTTAAAAATAATTAGAGCTTAAAATCCAGTTTGCATAAGCGCAGATTGGCCAACTTTTTTACCGATGGTGCTACAAATTTTATCCTCTTTTTATCTTATCAGTGTGGGACTGTTTTGGTGTTTCGAATGTTGCCGATTCTACCCATCCCTCATCCTCTACTGGTGCAAGGTGAAATCGTTGATGCTTTCATTTATTTATTTTTTTTTTCGAAGCAGTGCAGGTGATTTTCCGCACCGGCCTATCGGTCTATTTCACAGGAACGACGGCCCTTTCATTTGTCTACCCTTTGTCGAAACTCCGCAACGTTCCCTTCCGATTCGCTGCAATACATACATTATATTCTCGATAGCCTATAATATTCAATCGAAGACGTATTGTTGCGAGCCTCGCATGCGAGTAAGGCGCCAACAATAAACTAGGTCACGAGGAAACACCAGCGCCGGTATTATATAGCTCTTCGACTTCCGCCCGAAGATCCGGATGACGCACCTGTCGCCAACGCCGAATCTATATTGCGTGCCTTGCGAGATCAAAGGCATCACCTGTAACCACAGAATTGCATTACATTTTAATAACGTTTTTAATTGAATTCCGCTCGATTTTTTAAATCAATTAGTCTCTCTTGGCTGCTTTTAATTTTGAAAAAAAGTACCCTCGAAACGATAAAAATTGGCAATATTAGAAATGATATGCAAAACCAGGTTAAGTAGACGTAAAGACTTGAGCTGCGAGAAACAAAAAGCCATTACAATCGGAGTCGTGTGAACAGATTTTACTATCGATGAAAACAATGGACATTGAAAAAAAATATAATAAACACAAAGTGTGTCATATTCTATGAAACAACAAACAAAATATATTTACTCTCAATTCTCGAGCTTCGAACAATAAAGTAATAAAATAATGACGTAACTCTTACGCATGAATTATAAAATCCCTCAAAACGTTCATTTCTCGTAATACTTAGTCGTTTGGACGTCATTTTTTGTACAAATTAAGTTCATTAGCTTTCGATGTTCATATTATACAAAATATTATAGCATTTTTAGGTCAATGTACTAATGAATTTATCAAACTTTTTAACGAAAACTCATAAAGCAATCAGATTTATCCAAATAAAATCACATTTTTTTAAGCGCTATCAAAATAATTTATCAATGGCACATCTACGAATTAATCAAAAATCGCAGATTAATATACATCAATTCAACGACATAATTTGTTACAAATAAATTATGAAACTCTGAAATTAATGGAACTCGTTTATGATAATCATCTCGTGAAAACCGAGCTAATGTTTACGCGATGCAAAACTTGCAAAGAAGGTATAAATTATTGGTTCATGCAAAGCTGAAGTTGCAAATCGATTTTGCGAATATTTGTTGCTAGTTTCTGAAGTGGCGTTACGGCTAAGTCGTGTCGGCTGTCGGTGCAATTTACATAAAAGGCGCACATTGTGCTGTGCTCATCGATGATCCAACGTATGTGTGTGCGCTCTAATATACATGTATATCTTACGCGAGCGTATATGAGTATAATAATTAGGTCGCTCGGTATCAAGTTGACCCGCATACACAGTGCAAAGCGCCTCTTATCAGTCTGCGCGTATATATATTGTCAAGCTTTGATAAAGTCTATGTGTAATACACGCAAATGAAACTCGCGTATGGATGCCGATAAAAATTTCGCCTGGAATATGCGAGCCGAGTTTTTTTTTTTTGCGCGATAGAGAGAGAGAGAGACACGAAGCTCGCGCTCTTTCGTTGCGAATTCAATTTGGAAAACAATGAGTCCATTGTTGCTTTCGTCTAATACGTGGATTAAAATCATCATTCGCACTCTCACTGCGAGTATGAAGGGGGACCATTGAGGGGATCGCTGAAAAAAAAAGTCAGCTTCATCTTATAAATAAAAAAAAAAAAAAAGAAGAAATTAATGCGTTGTGTGGCTTCATTAAGATAAAGAGTTGCTTATATTACCAGATATTGCATTATTTGATTGCCACAAATGTTGCATAAAGTGTATTTTCTTATCAGCAAATCGGTACACGTACGTGATCACTCGCCTTACTACTTTGAATATCAGACTTTCCTACCTATGTACAATTGAACGATTATAATGCTAAGATTTGAATAATTTCAAGCGGTAAACATCGAGCTGACTGGACTTTAAAGCTGGATATTTGAACAAATAAATAAATTGCAATTAGAATGAAAAACAGTAAATATCATGATGCTTAAAAAAAAATATTTTGATGAAAAAAAATTTGCGGTTTTTGAATTATAATAATTCTTTGGATGATTGCATAAATTATGACAAAAAAAGGTGATACCTAATTCTTTTTGGTAATAAAAGAAGTAACGCTCATTAAAACTTTAATTACAATTCATCCACAGATATGGTATAGGTATGAAAAATGTCCTCTTACTTTTAAAAACTTACTTCGGACTCCTATAAACAATTAATACCGTACCAAGTATATTCAGTAATGAGAAACGAGTCAGTATTGAAGTAAAGGCAGCCACAACGAAGTTCGAGAGTTGCCCCACCTATTTCCGCCCATTTTGAAAAAAAAAAATAATAATAATAATTGAAATTAATTTGTTATCATCTGGATTACAAAAATGCTCTCTTGTGACTTGCGCTATTTCTCGTCATGCTTGTAACTTCGAAGTTCTTTCTCTTTTACTTCGAATAAAACGATTGCACATGAATGACTGTTTTCTTTTTCATTGAACGCGCTTCAGATCCTTAACTTCTCGCGTTCGGTCCGTACGAAGATTTATTGACGTAATAATATTATTCACAATACGCCAGGCGTTACTGCAAATTTTCTGCATTTTCTCGAGTTCGACGGTACTTTTTAAAAACGGCATTGAAATTAGCCTTTCAATGTTTTCTCAAAGGCTTTCACCTTGCCATAATAAGGGAAAGTCCACACAAAGAAGAACGAGGCACTCGAAAGAAAGCGTGTACCGGCACCGAGCGCGCGGCACTTACTTCATGACTCGTGTAATCAAACTGTTTAGCGCTCGTAATAGACGTAACCGAGTCAGTGTCGAGAAAGTCAAGTTACGTTTAAATTGCCATTGAAAGTAAAAACTCTGAGATAATAGTAAGATCATAGAGAAAGACTCTCCGTACACGCTCTGCTTGGCTAATCTCACTATCGACACTACAGATTAACACCTTTCCTCGTAGGTGTCACTTCACAGGTGGAATTGACGTTTTAATAACTCTATCGATAAGATAAATCTTCGGATATAATTCTGCTCTTCTCATAGTTATCTCGTTAAATCTGCAATTAAGCTACTTCATAAATTCCTCTATTATTTTCTTTTAAAAGATGTATATTATTTTTCGTAACTGTACAGACATTTACAAACTACAGTGTTACACGCTATATTAGGGTCAATCTCAATGTGATCGAATGGGTGAAAGAGAGGTTCTTATGTACTGTCCCAAAAATTACATGATTTTCCGATAATTGAAATGCTCATGGTTTTTAGTAGTGTTCTAATTTATGAATTTTCGTTGCAAAATAATGAATAGTTGATCGTATCTTAAAATTTAAATAATGTTTATCACACATGTCTATACCGAGTCGTTGAATGGTTAGCAAAGTGAAATTAACGAGTCGCTCTTGAAAAAAATTTTATGGGATAAACAAAGCTCTGAATTGGTTGAACAATACGTGTAATTTTTTTAAACCACCAGTGCGCTATTCAGCATATAGGTGCAAGATACCAATATAAGCGAGGAACTTTAGTTGACCCCCGAAATTCCACTGGAGAAAACTGAAAATGCGTCTCCCAGATTTCTACTAGTGTAAATCTTCGAGAACAAAGCCCAGGATCAAAAAAGATTTCGATCATCTAAAACTCCCTGGGCTTGTCATTTTTTCGACAATTCATTTTTCTACTTCTTGCTTCACGATCGACCGCAAGGTGGCATGTCATGCGAAAGTCGCTCCTGCAAATGGCAAGCCACTTTTTGAGGATAAAAGTTGGGAATAAGCGTTTTCTGCTTGTATTTCATTATCCAAATTTAACACTCATAATGAATGCAATGATATTTTGCGCGAATTGCCATAACTTGATATAGGCATTGTTAATTTATTTTTCGATAACGAATGCGAAATTGAAACTTTACAAACAGCTTTCTTTTAAAAGTTAAAACTGAAAGCTGATCTTGATTTACTGATTTAATTACATAATAATATTAATTTTGTAATATCACTATTACGATATCCGATATCCGATTTTATAACTCATCGCCAAGGAATATATAATTTTAGAAAAGAATACTTTCAGACTTTTTAATAATTTTGATGAAATGTTTTTTAAACCACTATTCTTTATTTATACTATAGTTTCTTTCCTTTTTTTCGAAACCAGCAAATATTCGAATTAAGCTCAATTACATCATTTGGAATGAAATAATCTTCGTACGAAAGCTTCCGCAAACATTAACTATTCATTTAATAAGCATCGAAGATTGCATCGAATTTTTCATAGCCACAGCATTATCGATCACATACAGATTCATTACATCTTTCGTTACCGATATTATTCATGAAAACTGTCGCATAAAGTAACAATTCTGTTGACTGTATTTCAAACAGACAGAATAAACTATCAACAAACGTTTAATTTCGTTGAAATCATCGTTTCGGAGCGATCGCCAGAGTATTTTGTTCACGAATACGCATCTGCGAGCTAAAGCTCCGTTTCGCGAGGGGATTTAAGAGAAAAGTTGATGCAAGGTCGCGAGCGTGCACCATTAAAAAAGTTGAGTTTTATTTTTTCTTTTTTTTTTTGTACCGACGCGCCGAAGGTCGGGTCTCCCATCATAACTGGTGATAAAATTCTCGCCCAAGGATCAACGAGCTGCTGCTGCTCTCCCGTTGTCAATAAAAGTCGAGGCCACTGTAAAATAAAATAAAAAATCAAACGCACACCCGAGTCTTTGGCTCTGTTTCTCGAATCGCGCAGAAAACGTAAAAATGGTGGGAAAAGCCGCAGCAGCAGCAGCATCAGCTCGACACACGTAAAAAGTAGAGCAAACGACGAAACGCGAAGAACAAAGAGTAAATGGAAAAAGCTGGAAAAGGTGAGATTGGCGAAAAAATCGTTATTATCTCGAACTATCCGGTTACCGCTTAAACACTCGTCGTGCGTGTTACATGGACAAATACTCGATATCGTATATGCCGCAAGCTCTACTACTGCGCGAACACGACAAGTGTCCGTATAGCTTCTCTCTTTCGCCGTGTCATCATACCTGCTGCGTGCAAGGCGCATTATTACACGCGGTACACGCATGCGATCGCAACAAAAAATAAAAATGTATATAATACGAACGCGAAGAGTCGGTCGGTCGGTCGCGCGCGTGCCTCCATATGCTCTCACTGTATGTATAGATGTAGTCACCGCGCCGATATTATGTGGGTAAGGGTGTCAAGGACGTGCGAACTGGGTCGACGTTGACGACGACGACGGCAACATGAAACGTGTGCGGACGACGACGACGATCACGATCGTGCCGAACGACGCGACGCGTATCATACCGTCGAATCGTACACCCCGTCGACGAGAGATCGGTATTGCTGCTGGCTAGATCTGTAAGCTGCCACGCCCGCGCTGTAATGCCCAGCAGCGGCAGCAAATGTTTGGCGCTTCGACAACACCGATCGCGCGTCGCTTCGTTCGTATCTACGATGACCGATTGAATTCGTAGCCTGTACACATATATAAGTGCGGATGCAAAGAGCGTTGCATACGAGATATTCGCAGGAGGCGGTGGCACATATATGTGCCGCGAGAGTCTACGTATAGTCACGATTTCGCAGTTCCGACACGTGCGCGAACCGACCCGAGCGAGCGAGTATAGTATTATATACCGCCTGTATAGTACTGTGTACGCGAGCCGCGCGACTTTGCTAAGCCGCCGAGCTCGGCAGCCTTGAGCTTGCGTTGGATGTAGTACAAGGTCCGCTCGCTGCCCTGCTAGCTAGCTGCTACACGCGCGAGTTTTCTCTCTCTTTATATATACAGCACATACACATTCTTATATACAGACAAACAATTGGCCACTATCGGGATGATCGCTTGCTCTCTCTCTCTCTCTCGCTCTTACCCGCGAGAGTCGCGGATTTTTATCGTTTCGGCGAATTACGTATACTGCTTATATGCGGCTGAAACGATACAACTATTATACGTCTCGCGAGATCGCGTGGATTAATAGCGAATAATTTCAACGGTGTCTTGATATCGTTGCCGCTGATGCTGCTGATTCTAGGCATTGCAGTGCTCGCGGCTAATGTGCCGCAAATATCATAAACCCAGAAACTACATAAACGATTGCGAGTGCGTATGTACTGCGACTCGCAGCGACTCGAGCTTTTGTACACCGAGCATGAGCTTTTCGTCCACTTAAAGCTCCTATACAAGAATCTTTCTATCCGCTGTGCATAGCTTTGCCTGAAGAATTTAGTTCGTAATCGTGCCTTTTTATAAATTTATAATACTCGCGCGTATAGAGCTTACATAAGAATCGACCAGTCGATGTATCCGAGTGGCTGCGCGTACGTATACACTATACGTTCCATTCGATTAGCCATCGGGGCTGCAACAGCGTGTCAGCTGGCACACATTGTTGCATTTTTTTTCTAGTCTCTCTCTCTCTCTCTCTCTCTCTCTGTCTTTCATTTTCCCGCAAACTCGTTGCGCTGCTGCCGATTTTAAAACTAGATTTCGAGGTCCATCGGTAATTACGTTCGAACGCGAGACTCGCCGAGCACACGCGTGCACCCAACTACGCATTGGCTCGCTCGAAAATCCTCGAGCGAGCCATTTTATTTTTTATTCATTTTTTTTTCTGCTTTTCGACCCGTTACCTACTCGGAGTCTTGTGGCAATCGTTCTGCGCGTCGTCGACGACGTGCATTGCCAAAGCATAAATTCATCGCTATCGAAACATGCACGCACCGTCGTTGTCGTCGTCGTCTCTTTTGAACAGATCCGCGCCGTGCTCTCGCGTGTCTCGGAAAAAGAGAAAAATGGAAAAGAAAAAAAGATTTGCATACGAGTCGAGAAAGAATTTCTTGTTGCTCACCGCGCGCGCGCACATAAGCATTAATTAGCCGATTTGTTGTAAGGTACTATTCGTGCGGAGCACTGCCTGTCTGCTGCTCGATTGTCACGATCCCATTTATATACATGTACACAAGTTGCGTGCGGATTTTAATATCGTGTCTCCGCGCTGTTTCCCATTCTCATGGGACTCCAACTCGTGTGTGTATGTGTGCCTATGGGAAGTATAATAAATGTATATAAAAGCTCGCGTATGTAAGTGTGCCCGCACACGCAATCGCGCAAAGTACGTTGCAACACGTCAACTGGCCGCCTGTATGTATGTATGTCTGTGTGTGTGTGTGTGTGTATATAGGTGCTCGGTGGCGGCGGCGATGCAATGGACAAATACGCGCGCGTTACGCTTTACGGTATACTCGTATGCAGCAGCAGCATCGATATATCTCTTCTCTCGAATACACGTAGCCAAAAGTCGATGTCTAATTTTTCGCCAAGGTATTAATGTCGAATTGCGTTAATATTTACGTAGGTATTACTATATATAATGTGCGTGTGTGTACATTGCGAAGTAGTTCGATCAACTTTCAAAAAAGGCCAACGGTGTAACGCCTCCTGGAGAAGTATTAAAGCAGCGTCGAATGAATCGACGCGCAAACTATCGAGTAGTTCGAGTATACATTTTTTCGCGTTCAAAATTTTTCGAGCTTCGTTACAACGATCGCTCCTAATCTTCAGCCGAGAATGAAACTTCTCGTTTCGCGAGCGCCAAAAGAAGTACGCGTCTTATGATACTAAAAAAAAAAAAGAAAAGAAACGAGCTCGCAGAGGTGGTGGGTACGTACATGTATTTTTTATATACACAACGCCGTCGTTGGCGGCCACGATCGGCAGCAGCAGCAGCAGCAGCCACACGAGTTGGTATATATATAGTCTCGCTCGCTCGTGCCGCTGATTTTACTTTTTGTTTCAACAAAAATAAGAGAGCCTCTACGTATAACGCGGGGCACATACGTAAATATAGTTGGTATAATATACCAAGCTGCATATATCGGCGAACGCGAGCACATATTGTACGAACGCGCGAGTGCAGCAGTCGTATATACGGAGCCGCGCTTTTTAGTCGAGAGAAGCCGCGCGCGAACATACACCGCACACACACACACACTCATGTATAATATAATACGAGGCGCGCGAGCGAGTTAGTTAGTAGGGGTAAAAAGG
The DNA here is from genome assembly GCF_000599845.2 of Trichogramma pretiosum. Classification (NCBI taxonomy): domain Eukaryota; kingdom Metazoa; phylum Arthropoda; class Insecta; order Hymenoptera; family Trichogrammatidae; genus Trichogramma; species Trichogramma pretiosum. The sequence goes on from NW_019641680.1 coordinate 1,053,898, forward strand.
CCTTGGCACACTTCTCGATCGGTGTGCAGCGGCAGCAGCAGCGCCGATCGTTCAAGAAAGATCGCCGTCACCGCCGCCGCCGCCGCAAAAAGACCCGAGAGCGAGAGTGGACTTCGCGGCGGCGGCGGTGGCAGCGGCGGCTCGTTGTGTGTTTGCGCAAAAATATATAATGTACTTTTATGTATATACGTATACACGCTCGAAGCTCGAAAGCCTATAGGAGTAGTAGTAGTAGTTCTCTGGCCAGGCTTTACACATTTGTATTTTATGCTCATTGGTAAAAGTGAGAGTTACTTGGGTAGTCGTCGATCGGCTGGTAGGGCGCGCGAAACGATTGCCGCGAGCGGCAGGCAGGCACAGACTGGCTGGCTTTGCCGATCGCGCGTATATACACGTACACACATTTTATATATTTTTATTATTTATACATATATAGGTACGCGCGTATCATCGCTCTCGATGTATGAACCATTATTTCGCGGGATTATAATATTACGTGGATGCGAGATTGGGTAATGAAAAATTGGATCGCTGCTCTCGCGCGCGATTTTTTCGACCTATATATATTTATTTATTTCGCACTCGACGAATCGATTCGGATCGATGGTTGATTCGGCCGGATGCAGTAAAATTTCGATAGCGCTGTTGAAAGAATCCTGAAATTTGATGCAGATTTTATGTCGAATCAAATATTCAAATTTAAAAAAAATGATATTGAATTGTATTGAAAGTAATTTTACATGAAAAAGTTCGTGTTGAAAATTATTTTACTACATAGGGGACTGATTTATTTTTACATAAACTTTACAAAAATGTATATACAAAAGGACAATTAAAACAGAAATATTTCATCCTACGCTCGAATTTAAACATTTTAATCGAAAATCAATGTTTCAATACCATTCAACTTTTTTGGGTTGATTCACGAAAACTCAAACGCAATTAAATCCAACCTCTGCCACTAGAGGGCGAGTAGCTTCGTACGTCAATCTGCAAGTGGAAAAATAATAATAATCGTATAAGTGAGACACAGTTTTAAAATAATTTTAGACGAAGCTCCGTATTTAAATAATGTTGATATCACGCATGCTGCCTTCCCCTCTCTATTTCAACAAATTACATTAGCTGCTGCATTACTCTCGTGGGGTCTCGCGATCGCAAGTGTATAAGCATAAGGATCGCATCGCGCGACGCGTCGTCGTGTGTGCGCGCGCGCGAGTGCCACATACGATTATTTGCTCGGCTCTCTCGCTCGTATTTCCATGCGCAATCGTGTGTATATGGTATACATCGACGAAAAAGTCGAAAGAGACGTTGCATAATGTACCTGCATTCGCCGCGCGCGCACGCATGTACGTAGCGCACGGCACAATGTATTATATTGTGCGTCGCGCTTATATATACTTTGTCGTTGCAAGCACACACACAGACACACACACACACACACGCTTGTATAGCTCGATCGCGCAAGGCCGGCCCATAACGAGGCAGTAGTAGTAGTAGTAGTAGCTGGTGCACCGGTGCATTATATAGTTTGGAAAATTCTTCGCTAAAGACGAGCGCGATCGCGACGTCGTGCGCCCGAGAGAGAGAAAAGCCAGCGCATCGAGATTTCACTGATCGATCGATCGATCGACTCAAGAATTTGTATTATGTAGTCTCGATGTTTTTATATGTATTATACTCGATCGTCTCAGCCGCGGCAGCTGTTTTCGTTTTCGCGTTTCTTTTCTCTCGCGGCCAAGTAATATACGCGCTAACATACTAATTATGTAATTCGGGTCTCGCGGACACGCCAATTGACCATTTTTATTATTTACCGATCGTCGCTCGTTATATATCATATGGGGCGTCGCGACTCCATACAGCATTTATATCGAATGATAATAATAATAATGCCAACGCTCGAGAGCAATCGCCCGTAATAATCGACGAGTGAAAAATAGCGCATGTGCTGCGTCCGTGCTGCGCGCTCCAGTGTATTTATGCGTGCGGAGGGTACACACAACAAAAAAAAAAAAAGTAATGCGTAATGGATGAATGCAGTTCGTTAGCTGCGCCGCAACAACAACATCAACGACGACGACGACGACGTCGCAGCATACATGGCGTGGCTCTCTCTCTCTCTGGGGCCGCTCTCGACCTTGCGACATTCGTCGGTGTGCTGCTGCACTCGTAAACAATTATATGCGTCCTGCGCGCGAGAGGCTTATATCACATGCCTCCTGCATAATCGCTTGCGCTGTTGTGCTCTGGGCCCAGCTTGCACGGCCCATTATGATACACGTTTGCGTCTGTACATGTGTGTTTGTGTGTTTGTGTGCGCAGAGGGAGACTTTCACAAGTGGTATCACGAGTTTCCTTTCACCTCTCTCGTCGTGTGTGTGGCTGCTGCTCTTTTGCACTGTGCGCCGCGCGCGCGCGCGCCTCTGCACTGCGGCGTAAGTATATACGTGAATGTGTGTGTGCATCGACGATCGGCGCGCAGCTCTGCGTGCTTTTGTTAACGTCGTTTCTTTTTTCTCTCTCGAGTTGTAACTTGGCAGCCGTTTATCATGCGAGCCCGAAACGCCGATGTAAATGACGTATTACGTATGAAAGAAAAGAATGTCAAATTTTCATCATTTTCAGTGCGTAAAAATCACGCACATAGGGAATTTGAACCGCGAACTATGTACGCATACGATCGTTAGAGATCCCAAGAAGGACTTAAAAATAATACGCGCGCGTCTTCGTCGTCGCTATTCTGGGTCAAAGCTTTCACTCGTCGACCCTTTCTTGAAACTGTCTCTCTGCGTTTCTCGTATCTCCCTCGCGCCCTTTTTCTTTTGCTTCAGTACTCTCCTTTGTTTCCGTTCCTTTCGCGCGCACGCATTACTACTCTTTCATGCGCTCGCGTATACACACACACGCAGCAATATTAGAGTGCAATGAGAGAAAATGTATAATTCTGCTTATAAGCTGCTCTCTTCTCTCCGTCTGCGTTTTTCGCGCACGCAGAATCGCCGTCGCCGCCGCGACGAGGCTCTTTAATTATTTCGCTCATGCAAATGCGGGGACGCGCCAGAGTCAGTCAGTCAGTCAAGCCCGCGCGGTAATAAAAATTCAGCTTACGTATATATTTTTATTTTACTTTATTTTTTCTCATACGTTATAACGACGCGCCGAGAAAAGCACTGTGTGCTGTGTGCGGCGGCAGTAGCTCAGCTCTCGGATCGTCGAGAGAGACACTGCGAGCGAATGTATTATATATCGTATACGCATATATTTTACGATAATTCGTACGATTTTTGAAACGTTTTCCCTAGGGGCGTCTACGTGCGTGCGTTTTTTAATACATAATATTATATATAAAAAAATATCAATATTGTAACGGAATCGAAAATACCGTACGTGATCTGTGCTGCGGGGCCTCCTCTTTGTTTGCAACTACGCGCGGTATAATTTAGTTTTTTTTTTTTTTAGCAGAGAAGCGACACTTCTATTTTTGATACGTTAAACGAAGAGTTGCTCAATTTTGTCGATAGTGGATTAAAAATTTAATTTCTCCCATTCCGCGGATCTCTCTCTGGTTTGGGCCCGCGGCCAGGATGGTTTAATCGTGTAGCTTGCACACACACACACCTCGTTCGATATGTATCCGCGCGGTCATCGTCGTTGTCGATCCACTTGGACACGACACTGCGCCGAACGAAACGTCGCCTTATGCAATATTATGCGCGCGCCTCCACGGCATGCATAATTTATAATACAGATGGTCATAAATAATGTAGAGATAGTCATCGGATGTATGCGCCGAACGGCGCGCGCATTATATATATATGTCGAGAAGGGGGTTCCTCTCTTTTTTTTTTTTCACGTGCACAGCACAATTACAACATACTGTCGAAAATGCGTTTGTCGCTGCTGCTTCTTATGGTCATCGCGGGCGCGCACGAAATTCGGCCGACGATGTAACCGACGGCGGCGGCGGCACACTCTGATTTATTATCGCGCGCACGAGACTGTACGCCAGTGCTGCAATAGTTATGTGTTGGTATATATATATATCGACGTGCCCACGCACGGCCAATATCGTAAACTTGTATTTCGAGACGCTTATCAATCCCTCCCGAAAAATTAACGTTGTGCAAAGTGTCGCTTGAAAAATTTCACGATATAATTAACACCGCGCACACGAGCGCTCGACGTACGTACGTACGTGGATAAAATTATGAAAAAAAAAAAATAAACGAATGCCAATCAAACTGGAATCGCCGGGCTAATTCTCGCGCGCACGGCGTTTTCCTCTGCGTATCAATATGGGTGTGCGCGCGTGAGAGGTTTATATACCCGAAACTGCGACTGACGCGATTAAAAAATTCTCGACCGTAATTCTCATCGACTTACGTCTTAGCTTCGGGGTTTTTTTGTCTTCCTCTCTCTCTCCCGGTTTTTTTAATTTGGCGCCAAAACTACTCTCTTTGCATGCGTGTAAGAGAGGTATTTTTGCACTCACTTTGCGCGAGCGAATTACTCCAAAAAGCATTTATTGCTTTTTTAGGAGCGTTTTTTCGAGAAGCGACGAGCAGCAACAGCAGAGCGGCAACAGCCACGATTCACGTGCGAGAGAGCTGCAATCATGCCGATGATTTAATGCGGCGAAATATTAATTTACAACGCGGTATACATAATGTATCGGTAAAAACCTGGTCTAGTAGTAGTAGTAGTAGGTGTACACGAAAAGAGGCCCCGTGCGGATTCCTCGAAAAGCTACATTTTTCTCGGAAGCTCTTGTGCTATTGTGAAAAGATAATTACGGGCTGAATCGCTGCTGCCGCTGCCGCTGCGCTGATTCGGAACACAGAGGCAGGCGCGCGGGCGAGGGGGAGAATAGAACAAGAACAGGTGTATATAGCTTTTGTGCGTTATCTGGCTCGATGCTCGATTTCGTTGGGCCCCTTGTGAGTGTGTGTGTGCGTGTAGTGGGTTATACACGATCAGGTTACTCACCACCGTACCCATACACCTCTTTTTTTTTCTACGACCCGAAAACGAGAGTTCAAGTAACGACTCATTATGTACACACACTCGCACACGCATCATCATCGTCATCATGGTCGTCGTCGGGCGCACATAAGACCAAAGCGCAAAGAAAACGCCAAAATGAGGGAGAGGCCAAGACGAGAGAGAGACCCGGTCCAAAGCTGCGTATTCTTTTACAAGAAAGAGATATTCGGAACTCGCAGAATTTCAAAATATTCAGAAATTCTGTGCGCCGCCGAGCGGCACAGCAGTAGAGCGCGCGGCTATATTTAAACGTAATGTGCATATACGTACATTGACACACTGACATACACACACACACACACACACACACACACACACACATAAATACACAAAACACCTGCCTATATACATATTAGCATTGATAAATAGTAAAGGAATATAGATGAGTAGTTTGTAACGTTCGCGCAAAGTAGTTCAAGGCTGTGTAAGTATAGCTTTGAAATAGCTTCAAAACAGTCAATTAAAATAAAAAAAAAACGAAGAAGAAGAAAAAAAAGAATCTATTTCTCCCACAGTTTCGAGAGGGAGAGAGAGAGATAATTTTCATTCATGACTACCGAGCGAATAGTAATGACTCCGAAATCTGAGGTCGGAATAAGTTCTCGATATTCGTATATTACTATCGCGTATCGTTGTTGCAAGCCGTAGTCGGATTCGCGATAGGGAGAGTAGCCGGCAGGGTTACCGTAAGGTAAACTTGGGCGCGCAACCCCTTATCTATCGACAATGACGACGAAAAAAAAACAAAAAAAAAGAGCACTCGCTGAAACTCAAAACTCTGAAACATTCCTTTTTTCTCTCTCTCTTTCTCTCCCCGTGAACCCAGACCGTATACACACAGTGCGCAGTAGTAGTGGTACCTGCTTTACCGAGTCCCTTTTTTTTGTGTTTTGCCTTTTGTTTTTTTTTCTGTCGCTTTCGCGTCTGTGTTATGTATTACGATCGACACAGCTATACACACTGGTAGCAGTAGCAGCGAGAGCTACCGAGATAATCGTGATTTCAATTCATGCGGCTGCGGCGGTGGCGAGCGCACAGCAGACACACACACATACGCATACAGACACAAAGTACCTACTACAGCAAAGCGCACAAAGAGCGAGAAAGGGTAAAAGAGCTCGAGCCCACTCTCTCTTTTTCTTTGTCTGTGCGTCGTTCTCTCTCTCTCTCTCTCTGTGCTCTGTAGTGCAGTCTGAAAAGTCTGAACCGCGTTATATATAACATTATAAGAGCGAGAGCAGCAGCGGTTAAAAAAAAAGGCTATAAATGCTCTCGAGCTCGCCTACGCGTATACGGTTCGAGAGAGGGTATACTTTTTCCAGAAGAGAAAGGATGTGCTCGATTTCCGCCCTCTCGATCATCGTCATCCGATCGATCGCCTATTGGCACTACAGAGATTAGGCCCACGATGAGACGAAGCCGAGGAAATAATCGAGGACGCTCATTCCCACGGCTAATTTCAATAAAACCGCGCTCTCTTTCTCTGCATATACGCACGATGCGGCTATTATAATACACCGTAAAGGAATCGGGGATATGAGACAGGTTGAAGCTCATCTCTCTACAAATCGATCGAAAATTCGTTCGTGCAAGGTGTTCTCTCAGCTTTTTTGTCGATGTCGCGCGTCTCCCGTATATCGACGAGCAGCGAATTGCGGCGCGCTGCGCATAATTCACGCGTGCATATACGCCGGCCGGCGTGTAACGAACGCGTATATGCACGTACTCGAGTATGCACTCAGGTGTATATACGTACATGTAATAAATGCATTTATAACGAAGACAGGACGTCCCAGCAGTGCTCGGTTGCGCACACATGCACACACCACCGCGAACGAAGCTTCGCCGCGCGCGGCTCGTGCATTACGATACAGCATATAACACAAGTGCACACAGCTCGCGCTCGCTTGACTCGCTTGCGAACAATTCATACGTATGTGTGTACGTGTACGTACCTACATATCCGCTGCGAGAGAGAGAGAGACTCGAATGTGTGTATGTATGCAGGCCTTTCGATGCCATGGTCGCGTTCTTAATTCGATTCTCTTTCTTTTTCTCTGCTTTCCAGGCTCGTAAAGCTACTACGATGCGTATGCACTCGCACACACACACACATTCATAAGAGAGACACAGCAGCTATGAGCCAACACAGACGTACATACACAAAGCTTGTTACATCGTGCGTGCAAGTGAGAAACACAGCTCATATGCATCTGCTTTTCCACACTATTTGTTGCTGTATGAGTGTGTGTGTGCGCGCGATTCTCCATAGCTCGGTTGCCTATCCTTCTCCCCCTTTTTCGGACCTTAATCAGCTGCGCGTGTAGCAATTCTGACCATTAGGCTTTCCGTACCTAGAAAAAAAAAAATAAATAAAAAATCACCCGTCGAAAAATTTCACCGTGTTCTCGTAATCGATTTTTGTCACTCTTTCTTTTGTGAATGCCCTTTCATATTTCGATGCGAACAGGTCCACGCCCATGCACTCTCTCTCGTGTGGTTTTTTTTACATTTATATTGGGTCATATCAAAAATGAGTTGATAGGTCCAAAAATGACCTATCAACTAAATGCATTTCATAAAAGTACATGAAAAAACAAAACTTTTCATGTGTTTAAAAAGTGCCATGGTTCCTTCCTTCAAAATCTACAGCTGCTCAAAGTTAGAATCTGAAAACTAACTTTTTTCTCCATAGGCCCAATGTAGCTCTGAAAAATACATCAAACATAGTATTTTTATGTATTTTTTGATTAGGAATTTATTGGTGATATGTAAAAAGTGATTCAGATACTCTTACACCATTAAAAATCAAAAAAATGCATTTTAGGCCCAAAATAGATGTGTTCGTCCTCTTGGGTTTGCCTGAAATTAATAGAGTATCATTACAACATCAAATTAAAGTCCTCTACCAAGTGACATTATCGGTTGGCCAATATCGAGGAAGATATACTATTAAATGCGGTCATCTTTCACTTTTACATCATGATAGACTGAATGTCGACTATCGATACTGCCTAGAGCAATGAACTGCATTAAAAGCAAGCTAGAAACACTAATTTATCTTTTTACAGTTCAATCATAAGTACTTTGTGCACAGAGTTCATATTCAATACCACTGTGAATGAAACAAACGCTAAAGTAATATTCAATCCAAACAGTGCATACTAGTATTACTTATCTAGCATAAATAAAGTTATTAATTGATTACATATGAATAAGGTGTTTGTTTTATTCATAGTGGTATTGAATATGAACTCTGTGCAGAAAGTACTTGTGATTGAACTTTAAAAAGATAAATTAGTGTTCCTAGCTTGCTTTTAATGCAGTTCATTGCTCTAGGCAGTATCGATAGTCAACATTCAGTCTATCATGATGTAAAAGTGAAAGATGGCCACATTTCATAGTATATCTTTCTCGATATTGGCCAACCGATAATGCCACCTGGTAGAGGGCTTTAATTTGATGTTGTAATGATACTCTATTAATTTCAGGCAAATCCAAGAGGACGAACACATCTATTTTGGGCCTAAAATGCATTTTTTTGATTTTTAATGGTGTAAGAGTATCTGAATCACTTTTTACATATCACCAATAAATTCCTAATCAAAAAATACATAAAAATACTATGCTTGATTTATTTTTCAGAGCTACATTGGGCCTATGGAGAAAAAAGTTAGTTTTCAGATTCTAACTTTGAGCAGCTGTAGATTTTGAAGGAAGGAACCATGGCACTTTTTAAACACATGAAAAGTTTTGTTTTTTCATGTACTTTTAAGAAATGCATTTAGTTGATAGGTCATTTTTGGACCTATCAACTCATTTCTGATATAACCCATTATATATATTGACAACTGTTGGTGAAGAGAAAATCCTGCCGACTATACTCGTGATCGAGTCTGTACAAGCACATGCTTAATAATAATGTCGATCAAAATTGTTGGTGCGATGGATACATGCTAATTTTTATATTTGATGCTCTGCGAGTCGATTAGTATCGTATCGATACTTTTTAAATCGATACATTCTCTGTACGCGTGATAGGTACAAAAGCTTTGAAAAAATTTATTTTCCCATGCTCGCGCAACCAGCTTTTGCTCGTCATCTCGCGTATCGAAATCATATTTGTTTTTTAATCGTTCTGTAAATATAATATCAATATGATGTTGAAAATAATTTTCATTTATTTTTTTATCGCGGTTAGAAAAAATTACAATGAATGTATAATTTATGATTAGATAAAAGTATGCAATATTGAATTTGTGTGATTACGTTTTTTGGAGAGCTGCGCACAATTACTCTAATCGTCGTTACAATAATGATACATAAGTCGACTTTTATCATTCGTTGAAAAAACGATAAAAAGTCGCCGAATGATTTCAAGCTGCATTTCAAAAGAATTTATGGAAATTAATTTCCTAATAAAGCATAGCGGATGTTTTTTTTTTGTTTGAACACTTGTATATAGTAGGTAGATCAATAAAATTATTCCATGGCGAAGCATCGCACGGACGAAAACAAAAAACAAAATTCAATAAGAACGTCACATAGATATATGTAATAGATAAGATCGTTTTTCTTGACATAACACATGATTGAGTGCAGGTACACTTAAAGTACTCATTTAAATACGTGTAATCTATGTATGAGAAAACACAATAAAACAAACAAACGATATGGACGCCTCTATACATATGGGCTCGTACTGCGATAAGTGTATTATATATACTATAATATAGTAGATCTATTGGCTAAACGATAGTGTGATTGTCAAAAAAATTTTTTTTCTCAAATTATGTACTTTGGAAGAGTGCGTTGAAAAGTAAAAATTCTGAAAGTTTCAACTTAAAAATCATATATACAACTTCAAAACCCATAAAAATGATATTTTCCTGCATTAATCATATTACTGTACTAAAATAAATGTGTTTGCATCTTTCGATTAGGCCCATATTGTAATGTGTTTATCGATCGATATATCAAAATACAACTTATGCTATTTATCAGTCAAACAAATCTACATTATTGAGCTTAATACGAGTCAAAAATATGGTTTTTCTCTCATTTTCTTTGTTTCTTGACTCATATTAAGCTAATAAATTCTGTTTGTCTGCCGATAACCAAAATTTATCAGAAATTGTATTTTGATATATCGATGAACATATTACAATATGGGCCTAGTCAAAGGATATGCACACATTTATTTTAGTACAGTTATATGATTAAGGTCTAACAGGGGGCTTAATTATTTATCATTTTTCAATTACAGTAATAGGCTATAAAAGTGAAAAAAAATGTTTTTTTTTCAATAACACAAATGATAACCCTTTTCAATAGCCTATTTGAAAGTATTTTGTCAAGTTAGATACTTAGAAACAATTGAGTACAATAATAATGAGGGTATTGGTGCTCAACGCAAGCTATACGCATATCTAAGCTACCTGTCGTAGAAATCTGGGATCAAGCATTCAGCTAAAGAAGCCTATGTAGTTTCATTTTGTTCGATAGCCAATTGGCCATGGTCGCAACCAAAAGCTAGCCATAAGATGATAGCCTTGATCTTGGATTTCTACGACAGGTAGCTTAGATATGCGTATAGCTTGTGTTGAGCACCAATACCCTCATTATTATTGTACTCAATTGTTTCTAAGTATCTAACTTGACAAAATACTTTCAAATAGGCTATTGAAAAGGGTTATCATTTGTGTTATTGAAAAAAAACCTTTTTTTTTCACTTTTATAGCCTAGTACTGTAATTGAAAAATGATAAATAATTAAGCCCCCTGTTAGCCCTTAAGACCCTGAAAATTTAATAGGGTTGGACCTAGAGGCCTGAAACTTTCAAAAATTTCACTTTTCAATGTACTCTTCCAAAATAAATAATTTAAGAAAAGAAATTTTTTTCATCGAGATGGATTGGCACTTTGAACAAGAAAAATTTCATTAATTAACTCTACGAAAAGAAATGGAAAGTTGAAAAATCAAAACTATTCATCGTATTAATCTAAAATCTTTCTAGCTTGTTTAAAATAGTTAGTTGGAATATATAATATAATTTCATTATAATAGCTTCAAAATTCTCGTTTTCAACTTTGAACCAAAAAATCTCATTAATTACCTGTACGACAAAAAGTTAACTTTTTGTTGAAAAATGAAAACTGTTCATCGCATGGATCTAAATCTCATTTAATACATTTCAAATTAACAAAAAGCTTATTATTTTATCTCAAGCCACTATTGTTTAATTTCATAGCTATGATATGAATGAAATCGATAATATTCTGACAACTATTCAGCGTAATCGAAATTTTTATTTTTCCACCATCGAAAAGCTGAGGAACATTCCAATCGAAATCATGTATCTCTAATTTTTTCAAAGTGCGATAAGGGGTCTCTCAAGCGAGATAGAAATTTCGCCTAAAAGTGCCATGCAGTCGCCGTGTTGGGACACTTGGGATGAAACGCCTCATATACAAAACACAGTACCGTCGGTACTGCTGCTCAGCGTGCCTCGGCTGCTATACGCTCGCAGAGGTGCTGGTGTGCGTCATGCTCTCGAGCATCGAGCAGCAGCAGTTAAGTCTAAAGTAGGTCAGTGGGACTCCCTACCCCTGTTCGAAACGCTGCCGCTGCTGCTGCTGCTGCTGCTGCTGCTGGCGCAGCCGCTCACTCGCCGCGCGCTCGCTTTCAGGCGTACGCTTACATACACACACACACACACACACACACACACACAGAGGCGCGATCGAGTCGCTCGCGCAGTTTCGCGAGTCACTCGCTTACTCGCGCTGCACAAATCGCTCTTACATACATCTACTCATACACACGCGGCGGCCACTCCGTATATAGGCTCGCCGCTCGCTGCTTACGAACGTGTACGTAACATGCGCGCATATGCCTATAATACGAGTGTGTGTGTATGTGTGTGTGTATAGGTAATACTCGCACGCCTCTGTTAGCACCTATACAGCACGAATGTGTGCGCGTATGTGTGTTAAAGCTGCTATGCATGCGCACACATGCAGGCCAAGTGTATCATTTAGCGCGAATTATTTACGAGAGACGTGTACTGCGAGGCACGGCTCTGTTATCGTCCGTAATTTTTGTTATTCTATAATTTTTTTACATCAAAAAAGGCCCGCACACGCATTGCTTTGCATCGTGCTACGAGCTTGCAGTAGGCGATCGTTAATTATACATTGTAGCGTCACGAGACTCTTGAAGACTGATCTTTGAGACTTCTATGTTCATTTTCATATTTGTAGCATATGTATCGAAAAGATAAAAATTTTAAGCATTATAAATCGTGTTTTCCCATTAATAATTATGTTAAAGAGCGAAAAAATTTTTTTTATCTCAATCCCTGACATCAGGGTGAAAATTTTACGTAAAATTTTATGTAGAAATGCACTTTTACTTTTCAAAATGTCATTGTAAAATCGTTCACAATATCGAAAATTTCATGTACAGCGGTCCACCGCATAGCGCCCGTGGCTAGCCATTGACACATTAAAAATTTTGAATGTGTTTCTATGTAAAATCGTTCACAATATCGAAAAATTAGTTAACCATCGGCCGTGTTTGCCTCACAACGGGCGCTGTGCGGTAGACCACTGTACATGAATTTTTCGATAATGTGAACGATTTTACACTGACATTTTGAAAAGTAAAAATGCATTTTACGAGGTTCTGAAGAAATTGAACGTCTTCTCAGGGGTTCAATCGACCACGTGTGCGAAGATTTACATGGTCATGAAGGATAACGAATCATTGGATTCGTGTTTCGCGCCGGCTACAAGGACGAGCCCAAAGTTGACGAAACCGGAAAGCCATCGTTGCGTCGCACTACACCAATTCACATCTCAGCTAGACACGACGGGATTCGTTTGAACGCCGTCGTATATGAACTTTTTCAAATATACAATAGATATGACTTGAATTACGTCGACGAGCGGGGTACGTCGCACTTTCACTTGGCCTGCCGGTACGGCTTTGACGACGTTGTCCAAAAATTTATTGAGCTCGGACAGGATCCCAATTGTCTCGAGCAACCATCGACTGATTCACCGTTACATTTGGCACTGAAATTTGGACGTAAATATTCGCTCGAATTGTTGCTGCGTAACGGCGCTGATCCAAACGCTGTCGATTCGAAGGGCTTGTCAGCTCTGCATCTGATTTGCCAGGAACTAAATTTTCATAATAACGAGAAGGACGACGGGGTCGGACTATTCTTCGGTATCATCGCCGAAACAGGTCAGGGGGTGCAGCTCAATTTGCGGGACAAGTTGGGTAATACTCCTCTACATTACGCATTGCACTGCAACAATACGAAGGCAGCCCAGTGTTTGTTGTCAAGAAGAGCCGATCCTAATGTAGCCAATAACGAAGGGTCGACTCCATTGCATGTTATTTGTCAGTGTTACTACGACAATACCATGTCGGAAGAATTCTTCAGGATTACCCAAAATCGTCGTCAGGCACAGGTCAACGCCCAGGACAAATTCGGAATGACGCCATTGCACTGGGCTCTGCGCTACAGCGAAGGGAAATAGGTCAAGTTGTTGCTGAGAAAAGGAGCCAATCCGAATCTGACCAATGCGAAAGGAGAGCTGCATATTATTTGCCAGAAACATCAAGATAATGGATTAGCAGAGATACTCTTCAAGTTCGGCAACAAAAGGCATCAAACCATACGGGTCGACGTCCGAGACAAGAAGGGCCGGACACCGCTGCAACTGGCCGTGGCGAATCTCTTGCCGAAAGCGGTCGATCAGCTCTTGAATCATGGCGCTGATGATCTGTCTACTTTCGTTTTTCCCTCTTCGACACTGGATCCGAAAGATTTTAGTCACTCGGACGTTTTCAAATTGACACTAGCGTCGAGGACCATGTGCGTCGTTCAACTCCTAGAGGAAGCAGGACACGAACTGAACATAACGGACATTTTGACGATTATGGATTCGTTCGCAAAATATGGAAATTGGATGGCGACCCAAAACAGCGGCGAAACTAGTCACTAGCACCGACTACATGGAGTTCGCGGGCTCGGATCGTTATCTTTCTCTGCCTGTAAAGCACAAAAAGGCTTGTGCCCTTCATCTTTGCGAGAAGCTATCGAGAGGATTTTTCTGCGGTTGCGCATTGAATCCTTTCTGGGAGCTGATACCTTATCGGTTGCCAATCGAGTGTTGTGAAATGATGATACAACATCTGAGGAACAAAGATTTATATAATATTTGTTTAGCAGCTAACGGCCCAAGTTATAAAAAATATGAAAATAGTGTAAAAACAAACGAAACAAAATGTATAAAAAAAAAATGTAAAAAGAAATGTAACAAAATGTATAAAAAAAAATATTGTAAAAGTTGAAAAAATGGAAAAAAGATTTTTTCAAGCCCTTAACCCTTTAACGCCCGAAGTGACCATTTTTGGACAACATTTATAGCGATGAATTACACCGATTAAAAATTGTTTGAAAAATTTTTCAGACATAATTTCTTACGTAAAATTTAATGTACTTTTCGAATCCGGTGTCAGAATTTAAAAAAAATTATTCGATAAAAAGTTATAAACAATTTTGTAAAAAAAAACATGAAATTTCGAGAAAAAAATCTCGTTCAACTCAAATTTCAACACGGAAAGAAGGTTCGCTCGTGGATCTGACGCATATAAATTTGGTCAATGGCATGTATACTTTATTGTAAAATAGTTATAATGACAAAATTCAAAATGGCGATCATAAATTCGGCTCTCGAAGACCTGTATGTCATAAAATGATTTCGACAATTTTTAACTCGATAACCATCAACTTTTCAAGAAAAAGTTAAAGAATAAAAAGTGTTTAGAATTGATCGAAGAACATGACTGAATTTTTTCAGAACTTTTGGAGCGATTTTTGGATTTCTGGATAACACCATTTTTTCAAAAATCCAAAAATCGTTCCAAAAAATTCTGAAAAAAATCAGGCGTGTTTCTTTCTGCGTTTAAGTGCGATAAAATTCGCTACGTCGAAAAAATCTGATTTCTGGGCGTCTTTGCCTGTAGCGAGCAGTGCAACGAGTTATGTGTTACACACACGCGCATGGGTTATTGCGACACTCACCATGCGTTCACGCATTGGTACATGTACTTATAATTGCGCAGCTTGTGTATGTGTGTATAAAAGCCAGGCTTATAAACGCGAATATATATGCTATAAAAGCTACAACTCGCTGGATACATTTTTTCCGCAGAGCTCGTTGCTCGTCAGCAGCAGCAGCAGCAGCAGCAGCATGAAAAAAAAAGTGAAAAGCTCTTTTACGAGAATCGAAAGCTCGTGGAAAGAGAGAGAGAGAGATAATCGTCTTTGTTTTCGGAGCTGCCGAGCGAATTTTTTCTTTGTTCGCGAAAGCAGAGGCTCGCACCAAGCGAGCACCCAAGATACATACACATAAAGGCAGAAGGGGCGATCGGTGTGGTAGTAGCAGCAGTAGTGGTATATATATATATACGAGTCAGGTCCGCGAGTCCTTTCTCTTTCGTTTGCACCTTTTTTTCGTTGTTGTTGTATACGGCGCGGGCTTCCTCGCGCGCGTGTATCGGATATTTTGCGCTGCGCGCCCAGCTCGCTTCGACGCGCGTCGATTTACTCGACTTTTTCTCCGTCTCTCTCTCTCTCTTTTCGTTCCAACAGCAGCAGCAGCGAACGTTTCGGATTATGGTAATCCGGTGTCTATCCCTCCTACTCGGACTCGGACTCGGATCTCGAAGCGAGCTCACGAGTGTACCAAAGCTTACGTAATATATATAACACGTATTATACGTATGAGGCAGAAGAATATGGCAAAGATTATTCGACGCGTTTGCCTAACAGGTACTTCTTCATCTCGTCCTCTTGCTGCTGCTGCTGCTGCTGACCGAGAGAGACTGCTTGTGCCCACCGATCACGCTTAAAAATAACTCGATCACGCGCGCGCGCACACAAGCGAATTTTATCTTTCTCCTCTCGCGCACCACACAGCACATAACACATAACACATATAACTTGGCACATAAATTTTGTAACTCGTACGCATAATAATTATACTTTATTTTTATAATCTAGATGAAATTTAATTCTCCTCCGCGTGTAGCGCGCTCGCAACAAGATTTATTTCGTGTAATCCTGTATTATTCATTTCGTATATTATACTAGGTGTGTGTGTGTGCGTATAGGCGAATTGACACACTTCGCAATTGATCTCTCGGCAGGCAGTCAGGCCAGTGCTCGTTGGCCGCGAGCGCGCGGCTATGTTTAGTTTTAATTCTTTACCGAAATTGATATTATAAATTTAGCGTATCGCAAGCGAAATTAAACGATGTGCGCGCCCACTGTAGTTACGGAAGAGAGCTCGCATAATATCTCGCCCAGACGGACGTGAGCTATATAGTAGCGCGAGACATCATATAGATCCATATTATTGAGAGGAAAATAAATTCGCTGCAATTTTGTCCGTTCGCGGCTCGATTTCACAACGAGCAGAGAAGCTTTTTACACGTGATCGAGGGATGACGACCACGAGACTGAAAAACATTTTTTTTGAAATTGGACGATGATCAATCGTCGGCGGATTCGGCTCTCGACGTTACGGTCACGAGATCGAAAAGGGTAGAGAGACCCATTTTTTATGTGTGTTTTTCAAAAGCGTCACTCGTAATTACGAATCATTTACCCGCACGAGAGAGTGTTTCAATCCATATACATAATTGAGTTCAGTTTGTGTCGGTATAGCGCGCGTGCGGCAGTGGCCGGCGATTTATTTTAATCGGGGTTGATATTCGGAAAATATTGATTATCGCCCGCGCGAGCACAACACATCCTCTTTCGGGGTGAACAAACTTACGTCTATATATACTATACAGCTGACGACAAAAAAGAGGTCAATACTCTCGCAAAAAGCTCGTCCACGACCAGAGTGCTGCGTATTTTTTTTTTTTTTTTTTTGCTATCTATCTCCACCGTGAAAACGAGAGTTATAATATCTCGACCGCACGTTCCGACAGCTCGATCAGTTTTTCCTATTATTATATACTCGTGCAAATGACGGATAGACTCGATTTTTTTCGTTAATATTAACCCGTGTAGCCAGACGCAAGGGCATTAATCAAAGGCCATGGCTATAGAGCGCGCGTCGTCGCTCGTTTGACGCACGCCAAAAAATACGTGGGTGCAAGAAACTTGCCGAGATCCGCGCGCGATTCGTTCGATTATTCCACTACTGGCTTTCGAATGACGTATTATTATATCATCGTATAGAAGATAGCGCGCGTACCGAAAAAGCGTATCACCTTCCGCGAACTCCATTTTTAAAAGCCTGAATTCTTCGATTTTTTTTTTTTATGTTGTATAGAGATGACGTATAGGCGCGAAAAATGCGCGCACTTATCTATCTATTATGATAATACAAAATCGCGGCGTGAACTTTTATCGCGATCGGATCGATCGAGTTGCGAATTTTTGACTCGCACTTTCTACCATGGGTTTAGAATGTGTGTTTCTCGAGATCGAGTCACGTGCGACTCTATGTAACAGCACCCGAGTCCTTGCAGTTAAATAATAATCAGGAGAAATTACGAACGCGAAAAAAGCTCACGTGCTTGTCGAGATGGACCGCATTATCGTTCAAAACTTTCGAATGTATTGTAAAAGAAAAAAAATTTGCTCATCGTGGCGCAAAAAATTTCATCGACGTTAACCACCAGCTGTCTGTCAAATATTAAACTCGCGATAAGCTATCTCGTTTTAACGTAATCCGTAAATTTTACTAATTTATGATCCGCGCGCGCGCGCGGCTGATCCTTCGCAAGCGTTGGAGCTTTTTACAACGAGCGGCACATTTTTTCAATAATTTATCGGTAAAAATCGATCGATGGAAATTCTCGCCTATATAGACACGTTTCGCGCGCATACATGTAAAATGAGTTTATCGATCGGTTAATATACTTCGTACATAATCGCTTTAAAAAGTAACTCGTGCGCTTCGGACGATTTTTCTTTTTCGTTTCGAGCCGCATCGTCGTCGTCGAATTATTTGTTTGTAATAATGCAGTCCAAGGCGCGCACACATATTCGATGTAATGTATACATTAACACGACGATAAGCAGCCTGCACAGCGCCCGTTTAACAAACCGGAAAATTTCTTACTACACGCATGGCGAAGTACGTTCGCGCGCGCGCGCGCGGGGAACGACACTCGAAGCCAACAATTACCAATAAAAGCATAAATAAAGCAAAAGCGAAAAATTAGGTCAGATAAAAATTAATAATGGATATCAGCGCTCTCGGGGCTCCTTATACAACATTAATGTAACGTACGCCTCGTTCGTTCGTTCGTACGTATACGTACGCTCGCTCGCCAAGAGAGTGACTATTATGATCGAGTGACGCTTTTTTTTACTTTTTTATCACCTCGTCCGTGAAATATTAAATATACTCGTTTGATATTGTATTGTACGCATAAACGGCCGGAATTAACAAATCGCGCTATTATACCCGCGAAACTTTTTGTCGAAACGAAATTTCAAAAGATCGTATAAAAGTCATAGTAGCGTATTACTCGCGCTTATGACAGGGCGGCATTCATTCGAATATGTACCTATATAAAAATCGCTCTATACTGTATCTATCTCTATCTCTCTCGGCCGCGGGGCGCAAGAGTACGACGCGTGTGCGTACAGAGCCGCGTTTTATATTTATACACACACATTTTTTTTTGTTTATTTGCGTAAGTGGCTGAATTTTTTTCTTTAAAAATACCACACTCGGCGCTCGTTGGACACACACACACACACACACACACGGCCTTTGCGAATTTGCTCTCGGCTCGCACGATCATACACACACACACACACGTAATATAGATATAAGGCTTTGCTCGCTCGCTAGCGATAGATATAGCGTTAGACGTTGTCGTCGGGCTATTATCGTTCACTCGAAAATAGATGAGGTTCGCCTGTGTATAGAGAGAGAGAGAACTCCAAAATAAACCGCAAAGGCAAATATCGGCCAGTCGGCCAATATATAATATTGCCGCGCGCGCGCACATACTGACACACTGACACACAGCTCTCGCACATACGTACATACATACACATTCATCGTATCGTATCGTTATATATATACATGTCGTGTATATGTATATACCACGTAATACATGTTACGCCAAAAGTCTTTTGTTCGTATGCATGATGTGTCACGCGGAGTGTAGTTTCACAAAAGCGCCGAATACGTATGTGTATATGTATTGTATACGGCAATTGCGAAATTCGATATTACAGTTAAATTTCGAATTGATTGTTGTAAAAGTGCAACGTGTTGCTCGTGCCGCTATACGACTATACCTCGACGATCCCCAACACCACCATCGGAGTTAGTACAGTTGGTCGCGTGCAAGCTCGCGACTTGGCTCAACGCGTCATGTACAGATAAACATTTATGATATTAAAAATCTAGGCGCGTGTATGGACAGTTTTGAGCTTCTGCTATTGGTCTTTGTTTTTGTGTACCGGGTCTTATACTTGGTCGCGCTACACAATAGCCCCATCGCCGTAGTTCTGGCTGTACCACGAATTAGCTCACGTAGCCGAAGGGTCCATATGTATATATACCGAGTCCCACATAACATACGTACATCACGCACATCAGACGTTCTGCAGACTATACAACTATTATATACACACAGAGCCATGCGAGCGGTATATAAGGAATTAATAACTTAATCGCGTAAGCGTTTGGGACAAAAGGCGCGCGCTGGTCGTATATGCCGGTGTGCTGCTCCATATGCGAGAAATATAGGCCGGTAAAAATGACGTAGACGACAGATAGCCTCTGCTGCCCTTAGGCATTCTCGCAATTCGCGCGATCGACTTTATAAAGCAATTAGAGACACGTACGTATATATATACCCGAGTACCGAGCACACGCGTGTTATGTGTAGGCAGGGCAATAACGGCGTCGACATACAGTCTATGCGGTACGTAATAATAATAGGTACGCATATAATTACGCGTATACAATTGTGTGCCTGAGTAAAGACGGTAGCCCGCAGCAAGTGTCAAACTCTTTATATAGAAGATTTGATAAAAAAATTAAAAGAAAGAAAAAAAAAGAGGCGTGTGTGTACACAAATAGATGAATATTTAGATAAAATGAATCTAGGCTCGATATTACCTATTTCGTATCTAAGGTGCACACACGCGGATATCGAGTTTGTATCGCGCACGAATACATATATCAACGTATATTAAAGCATATGTGTGCGTGTATCGCATTATGTACGTTTCGCGCTCTCCGTATTAAGTAATCGCGCCCCGCGTGTGTGTGTGCGTTATAAGTATAAGCACACAAACAGCAGGGTACACACAAAGCTCGCGAGCAGTCCGATATACACACACACGCACACAGTGACACAATGAATCGTGTTTCTATACGTATACACACACAGTATAAATACAATCGAGAGCGAGAGTGCGCGCGCGCCGCCGTCGCGCTTTGGACAATATTTCTCCGGCCGACATAGACCTGGTTCCGTAAGTAGGTCATCCCTTCTCTCTCTCTCGACTCGACTCTACTACTACTACTCTATACCTCGGCAGTAGCAGCAGCAGTGGTGTGTGCCCGCGATCGGCTCTCTCGGCTTCTCTTGCATACATACGTGTGTTGGTGTGTGTGTGTGCGAAGTCTCCCTCCCACTCGTGCAAAAACTTGTCTCTCTCTCTCTCTCTCTCTCTCTCGCTCTTACGTTATATCTCTCTATGGAATGACTGCACACACGTACACAGACACACACACACACACACACACTCAAGCTTGCATCTCTGTGTGCATGCATGTATTATGTAGGTGCGCGCGCTCGCGCGCGTGTGTGTATGTAATATTTACGTTGTGCACGCTATATGGAGTGCATGCACGTACAGTACACGACCCTCCTTCGTTTTTCGCGACGGCGTCGTGTGTAATATTACGTGCTGCTGCTGCTGCTGCTGCTCGTGTGCGTTTTCCCCTCCTCAGCTTCGGTGTACATATATACGTTTCCCCTCCCGCAAAAAAAAAAAACACCTTCGCAACTTTTTCGCTCGCAGAGTCTCGAGCTTGTCTCTCTCTCTCTCTGTCTCTGTCTCGTTGGAAAAACGCGGCATGCGATATTCCCTTCTAGCAGCAGCACGTCGTGCATATGATTCGCGAATATTATATTATTCGAGTCGTCTCCTCGCCGCTTCGTGCGGCAACTCCGAGCACACCTGGGCCTGTATATAAACGTACTCTCGGCATCATCGGCTCTGGTGCGGCTCTACGCGAGGCATGCACCGCTGCTGGCTGCCGAATCACTTTCACTTATGTGCCTGTGCCGCCGTCGTCGTTTTTCGCTCGCAGATTCGCCGCCGTGGCTGACTTCCCTCCCTCCTGCGCTCCCTCTCTCTTTTTGTGTTCTCTTACTCCACGCGATTTTCCATATATATTATGCGAGAGGGCAAAAAGCATTAGCGACTCTCGATTTTTAGTACTGCGGGGCCCGTACTTCTATTACGATTCGACACACTTATAACGATCTATCGTAGCTTATAGTAGCTAGTGTATAGCGTTAAAGCTCTCGAGTTGCGAAAAACGAGAGCGAAAAGGAGGAGCAGATAAGGACGGAAGGAAGTTGCCGCCGCTGCTGCTGCGCGCGAATCGAGCGAGTGAGAGAGAGAGAGAGAGAGAAACACAGTGTATAGAAGCCGCGACGACGAAAAAGGAGAAGGGGAGCGCGCACACGAAAAGTGAAGCCGAGAGTGAGCGGAGAGAGACAGAGAGACCGAGAGAGGGAGGCGTTCGCCCGAAGCGCCGCCAACAGCCCTTCGGGAAACACAACCAACCAACCAACACACTGACACACATACACGTACGCGCGAACACATGCACGCGGAGCAGCAGAGAGCGAGCGAGCCGAGGAGTGCAAATTATATAGTCGGTCGCTCGGTCAGTGTGATACGAAGCTTCGACGCGCCGAGACACGCGCGCGGCGTGGGCTTTTTATCGCTGTCGGGAATCTCTATCTCTCTCGTTCGACGCGCCGATTCTCTTCCTACGCGCCTCGTTTCAATTCGTATGACACGCTCGATGTTGCGCGGATTTCAATAAAATTTGCAAAAATGATCGAGCTTTGAGCCAGAGCCGCGAGAATCCGAGCAAAGCGACGACGAACAAACATCGAAAGTATCAAAGTAGTGGTTAAAATTCGTGCGCGCGCGCGTTCGCCCGCGTACGAAATAAAAAAATTAAATAAAAAATAAAAAAAATAAAGTTACGTACATTCGTGTGTGTGTGTGTACCTCGGCTAGCTCTCCTCGACTCCTCTACTTAAAGCATTGATCCGTGCGCGATATAGTAGCAGTGTAGTCGGTCGGTAGCTCAGCTCGAAAGAAAGAAAAAAAAATAATAATAAAAAAGTGCTAGAGCCCGACTCTAAAAACCAGTGACAGCGCGCGCGCGCGCCCCGCCAAGAGAGCAAGCAGCAAGCAGCTCCGTATTATCATACGATATCGTAATAGCCGTGTGTATAACCAGTGGTGTTTTACTTGTTTGTTTTTGTGATTATAATGATGCCTCGCGAGTGTGCACAGAAGTAATAGAAAAGAAAAAGAAAGAATTCATCGACCCAAGACACGTACAATATACACGTAGTAGGCCCAGCGAGAAACGACGAGACACGGTTGAAAAATTGCAAAACAGAAAAATTAGTATAATACACAGTGGGTGCGACTCGAGTAAAATCGATCAAACTTCGAATATGCTTCGGACGCCGGTGTATCTATTGTGCGATCGAATCCTGCGCCTCTGGATTTACAAGTTCTGATGAAAAAAAAAGTGTGTTTTTGTTCTAAAATTGAATTAATCAAAAAAAAATTAAGTGGGTGCCGTTTCGAAAAAAAAGTGAGAATAAACCTCGCACGAGAGGCTATTTCTCAATATCTCTGTGTGTCGTTTGTCGCGCGTGACTATATAATACAGTCTCTGACGTAAAAAAAAAGAAAAATTTTGTTAGTGGACTGTGTCTCTCTCTCTCTCTCAGTGTGTCTCTGTGTGCAAAAGCTCGACTCTCTCTCTATCACTCTCTATCGCTCTTCCAACTCTCTCTCTATACGTCAGTGTTGTTCGACCAAAATCCCGAGCGTGTCAGTGCTGTTGTGTGTGTGTGTTTACGCGCATGCTGCCAGCTATAAGCGTGGCTCGTTGCCGCGTGCTGCTGCCGACCCGCAAAAACAACAACAACAACGACGATCGCAGCTAGCTGCTAGCTACTAGTAGTATCTCGGAAGCCACCCCGCTAGCAGGCGGCTGCTATGTTATTAGAGATGGAGCAGCACTCGGGCCTCATGTCCCTCAATATGTCTCCGTTCCAAATGAGCCCCCAGAACAGTCCTCAGGGCGGCGCGGGCAACAACGCGCCCGGTCAGTCCCAACAGCAGCAGCAACAGCAGCAACAGCAACAGTCCCAGACCCATCAGCAGTACGGCTCGTCGTCGTACTGCGCCCAGAGTCCCACCGGTAGTTTCGGCCAGCCGCGTAGCGCTCAGATGGGCTCGCAGCACAACGGCCAACAACAGCAGGCCCAAAGCGCCCAAAGCCCCATGACGAGCTTCGAGTCGGCCTTTTACGAGTCGACCAGCCTCGAGGAGCGCTGCCCCATGTGCGGCGACAAAATGTCCGGCACCTATCCCTATCACGTCCTCACTTGTAATACCTGTAAAAACTACTTTAAGCAATCCACGACGCCGTGCAACTCTAAAAAGGTCTACACAGTTATGTACTCGCCCACAGGTCCCGGCGGTGGCGGTGGCGGCAACGCGGCCGGGGGTGGCGGCGGAAATTCCAACGCCGCCACGTCGCTCGGCAGCCTCGTCGACGGCCAATCCTCGGCTTCCACCAGCTATATGACGGCCTCGCCCAGTCACACTGGCGCTGGCAACAACAACAACAGCAGCAGCAACAATAACAATAACAGTAGCAACAGCAACGGACACTCGACGAATCCCAGTCAACAGCAGCTGCACCAGCAGCATCACGGCACGAGCAGCAACAGCAGTAATAACAGTAGTCCGACCACCAATAGCACGACGAACAATAACAATAACAACAGTAGCAGCAACAATAATAATAACAACGGCAGCGCGTCGGTGCTCGCCGCGGGCCTGTGCCATCCCTCGCTGAGCGTGAGCGCGGCCGCGGCTGGCCTCGGCGTGAGCGTCGTCGCGGCGGGCTCCTCCGCGGACTTCAGCGACACGAAGGACAGCATCGAGGAGCTCTGCCCCGTGTGCGGCGACAAGGTGTCGGGCTATCATTACGGCCTGCTCACGTGCGAGTCGTGCAAGGGCTTCTTCAAGCGCACCGTGCAAAACAAGAAGGTGTACACCTGCGTGGCCGAGCGCACCTGCCACATCGACAAGACCCAGCGCAAGCGGTGTCCCTACTGCCGCTTCCAGAAGTGCCTCGAGGTCGGCATGAAGCTCGAGGGTGAGTACACAATGCTTTATCGACATTATTTTTTCTATAATTTTAGTTCTGTAAGCGCGTTGTATGTAGAGTTGAAACGAGAATCCGCGCGAATCTGTGACATTTAACAGTGTTGAAAGCTTGTCGAGCCTTTATTTTAACGTTGAAAATCGTGTCTTGAATGAACCTGTGTCGAATATACTCTTAAAAACATACATAAAAGCTCGGACGTATAAAAGCTGCTGAAAAAAGCTTCGCGCGCGTCATACGCAGCACATTCAAGTTCAGAATCCAGTAGTACAGCTAGCGATACGTGTGTACGCGCGGTTATAGCACGCGGAGTAGTAGCGAGGAGTTTTAGCAAAATATCAATACTTGCAAGCTCGAGTCCAATGGCTACGCTTTTTTTTTTTTTTAAAGCTCGTAAGTCGAACTCTCGGCATTGTGGAGCACGAGGCCTATATATAGTAGTCGTCGTAGTCGTATAGTCGTGTGACATGCTCGGAAACGCTGCGGCAAACAATCATGATAATAATAATGCAACGCGATTGCTCGTGACCAGTTTATACTGCGTGCACACAGCGGCTCAGCTGTCGATCGAGTTAGCTTACTCTCGTATACCACTGCACACACGAGCGTCAGCGGAGACGTACACACACTTACGCGCTCGTTTTCTCATGTATATAATACTCGTTATCGTATACGCAAAAAAAAGGAAAGAACATGACGAGTTCAATTATCTTTCGGTATTTAACGCATTTAATTGTTCTAATTATTGTTTGCTCCACAAACTCGATTGCGTGTCAAAGTCACGTCTCTGTCTATGACACACGCGCGCATCGCGTAGATCACACGTGTAATACAGCAGAACGGAGTAAACGTGCATAAAAGCTCCGTGGTAAAGTAAATCGTTCGTTAAATGCGAAAAATTTCCGTCAAGCTCGTCCAATCGCTTAGAGGGCAATTTGTGGATTTTTCAAGCTTACCGCGTCTGCAAAGACAGGTGCGTATCTCGTCCTTGCTCCGCGAGCACAAACGTCCCATTAAAATTGCAAAAAAATCCCCCCCGTCGAGGCCGCGACGAGACTAATCTCATCATACCCTTCGATATTACGCGCGAAAATCGTTTTATCTCATGGACTCGAAGGTGTCGGTCTTCGCGCGTGAATCCGCAAAAAAATTATGAAAAATACATCGGCGAGCGATAAAAGTCGGCAGAAATAGCGATAGCGAATAAATTTCCTCGTCCTCGATGTTATCTCGGGCTAAAACGCGTGTGCTGCATCTATCTCTCATCGTGTACACACACACATAATACCCATGCGAACTTTATGGGCCAAGGACGCGCAGTCTCAAGGTCGCGAAAAGTAAAGCTTGTGTATGCCACTATACGTATATCTATATCTATATATCGTAGGCGAGAGAGAGAGAGAGAGCACGCAAGGACGCGTCGCGCGCGCCGTGTGGCTGGCTATGCTGTGTGACTGGTGCTTCGAGAGAGATCGGTACAATTCGCATCGGCTCGTTTGTCATTATTAATATTAATTTTCGCGGCGCGCCAAACGACTGTATAATACGATCTGTTATTACGAGAGAAGCTCGCGAGTCGAGCTTTTTTTATTATGTTTATTTATAAATACCAAAATATGGCTCGAGCCCCGTGTGTGTAGGTATACGGAATGACTGATTTCACACGAGCATTTATTTTTTTCGATACCGTAACAAACGAACTGTCAAGTCAGTAGCCACGCGTACTTATATACTTAAAAAACTCTAACGTGCCTCTCGATGCTTATTAACACACATACACGCTGTGAATAGACAAATTGAAAAAAAAAGGGAAAGTGTAAATCGAGGCGCTTGGCACGCTCTATATGTATACAGGGAAACCGGAATATATATCTTTGAACGCGCGAGGGATGTCGCAAGAATTACGAAGTAATTCTGTATGTACACAGTTATGAGAGGCAATAATCGAGAGTGATTCAATGTTTTTCTGTCAATACACATTGTATACTCAAGTATATATCTCGCGTGTAAAATTTATGTACGGAAAAGGAAAGTAATACATGACATAATCGTAAAAATTGCGCTCGTTTCTGGAAATGAATCGAAATGTACATCTTGCACACATGCGCATACGCACAACACACTGCGCGTATAAATCATTGACAAAAAAAAAAAGATTAAAAAAATACAAAATAAATGACGCGATAGCAGCACAGCTCGTTATTTACGCGCAGAAAAATGCAATATTATACTTTTTGCGCGTTGTTTTTCCAAAAGCCCCCCGACGACAGCGACGACTATAAGCACGTGCTCTCCCGCGCGCATTGGATGGCTCATAAATATACGCGCATACATAATAAACACGAAGTGAGCGGGCGATTTTCGGGCGAAAAATTCGAGCGAGAGAGAGAGAGAGAGAGAGACTCGGAATTCCGTCGTCGTGCTGGCTTAAACATACATTCATTGCGAATCACATTTATATTCGAATTTGGTCAACAGAGTACGACCGCAAAAAGCCAATAAAAGTTGAGCAATTTTCCCAAGAGACAGCGAGAGAGAGAAAGAGAAATGCCAAAAATGTCGCACTCATTACGCGTGGAAAGAGAGCTCGCTCCCCCCATTGCGATTCATACACGGATCATTATCAAAATGTAAAAGAAAGAAAATCAATCGTGCGCTGCTGACGCGATCGCTTGGGTCGCAAGCTCGAGCGCCCAAAGCTCATTAAATCGACGCTTTCTCCCGAGCTATCGTTGTTACTTTGTTATCGAGGCGAGAGAGAGAGAAGAGTCTCGGTCGCGGCAGCGAGCGAGCTTTAAAAAAAACAAAAAAACAGCGAGCAGAAGCGAAAAACAACAACAACCGAGAGAGAATAAATGTGTGTTGTTGTGTATGCCTATTTAAGCACGAGGCGGTAGCAGCAGCTCAAGCTCTCGTTATAATTCATTACGCCGCTTCGAGCATTCGCAATACATTGTATGGAGAAAGCGAAATGTACTCGGTATACGAGGCATTTAAATGTAACAGTCATTTAACTCCGGCGGCGTGCGATTGTCGATTTTGTAATACGCTCTACATATATAGCAGACGATACACGATACAGACGTACTTCGTATTATACGGTCGGAGCGTATATAGATGTAATAACGAATTGTCCGGCAAAAGTCAGAGAAGAAAACGACGACGACGACGACGATGCCGGGGTGACGTAAGAATCTGATAAGAGCGACACACCGGCCAAAGAGAAGGAATTTGATAAAGCTCGGCTCGGCTCGGCATGACGCGTCGCGCTTAATACACAAAACATGATATAAGACACACGAACGTCGTCGTGGTCTGTCCGTGTGTGTGTGTGGCGTCTTGGTCGTTGTCAAAGTCCAAGTGTCTATATACATCTCTTTCTCTCGGTGCTGCGCGTGGGTGGGGGTTTATCGTATGTATATAGGGGGTATAGAGCAGCATGGAAAACGTCTGTCACGGCCTGCTGTGCCGTGCTTACATGCTTGCGTCTGTCTGTCTGTGCAGCAGTAGCAGCAGCAGTCGACGACGAGTATTTAGGTCGAACGACAAAAGTGGATCAAAAGCGTTCGCTTACTGCCTCTGCTTTATATACACGCAGCAGCAGCAGCAGCATCGCCACCACCACCGACACCACTGTCAAAAGCCGCCGTACCACATGCCTTACAGTATATACAGTGGTAGTAGTAGGTGTCAGTAGAATATGTGGGAGCACGAAAACACACACACTGACATATAATCGTGCGCGTATATTTTATTCGCGCGTAATATATGTGTCATGTATTATACATCTATATAGGATATAACGCGTGCGAGTGCGCGCGCACCGCCTGAATCTCGATGGAAATCGAAAGGCGAGCACACGACGGTAGTATTATTATATATAGTACGATCGAATTCGCAAAGTGTCGGTGGCAGCGGCTGTCTGCGCGCTCTGGGAAACGTTATCGTTTCTTTTTTCCTCCGCTCACGCACTCTCGATATATGTATATCGGCTGGTCGCACAAAACGAACGGAAGAAAAATTTACTCGCACGGCGCGCTTTAACGTTTTACCGAACTCGAGAGAGACCGATAATTGCGTAGGATCGCAGCGAAAAATAAATATATATACGAGTCGCTGCACGTTGCAAACGCAGCCAGTTGTCGTCGGCGGCGGCGGCGGCTATATGAGCAATTCTCTAAATGAAACGCATTTTTGGAGGTAGAATCGCGACAAATTTTTTTTTCAAGCTACGCGGATACGGACCCCCGGAAAATGTTTTTGGGGGTCCCAGGAACATGTAACCACGTAGGAACCATTGAAATTTCAATAGTGCTTACTTTTATAGCTACTTTTGTGATTTAGAGGACGAAAAATCATGTTTTCTCGTAAATGCGGCTAGTTACTCGATTTCCAAGTCATTGAAAAAGTATCAAAACTCATCTGAAAAATTTAACTGACTACTGTAATCGATAGGAAATTTCCTCAGCTTTCCGATGGTACTATTTGATTTTTCGAAATATCCAATTTTTACCGCGAAAATCGCCATCACACATTGAGGGCTAAATATGTCGAAAAATTCAGTGCGGAAAAAGTGAACTTTTTGGATAATTGTTGATTTTTCCTTGTGAAAATGAAATTTATCGAAAAATCTGACTACACCATGAGAAAGCCGAGGAAATTTCCTATCGAAATCATATATTCATTTATTTTTTCAGTGGAATTTACGAGCTAGTTTTGATTGTACCGAGCCGAAAACCTCGCGACCGCGCTGAATCAGCTCGGAAACAGAAAACAGCGAACAACGTGAAAGAAATTCCCATGTATAACATTGTAATTCCACCGAAAAAATAAATAAAGATATGCTTTCGATAGGAAATTTCTTTGGCTTTCTCATGGTGTAGTCAGATTTTTCGATAAATTTCATTTTCACAAGGAAAAATCAACAATTATCCAAAAAGTTCACTTTTTCCGTACTGAATTTTTCGACATATTTAGCCCTCAATGTGTGATGGTGATTTTCTCGGTGAATGTGCAATTTATCGGAAAATCTGATACCACCATTGGAAAGCTGAGAAAATTTCCTATCGAACACAGTAGTCAGTTATTTTTTTTAGATGAGTTTTGATACTTTTTCAGCGACTTAGAAATTGAGTAATTAGCCGCTTTTGCAAGAAAACATGATTTTTCGTCCTCTAAATCACAAAAGTAGCTATAAAAGTAAGCACTATTGAAATTTCAATGGTTCCTACGTGGTTACATGTTCCTAGGACCCCCAAAAACATTTCCCGGGGGTCCGTATCCGCGTAGCTTGAAAAAAAAATTTGTCGCGATTCTACCTCCAAAAATGCGTTTCATTTAGAGAATTGCTCATATACACACACGCGCACGCGTACACGCATGTATTATAAGTACGTCGGAGACGTTTATACGTAGTTACGCAATAGGCACGCGAGAGAGAGACGGAGAAGGAGGAGGAGAAAATAAAAGTTTGGCAGCCGAAAAAAGTGCCCGATTACGTGGACGCGCTCCTTTCTTTTTTTTTTTTTTTTCTTATACTTCATCGTTGAATACACGTTGTGGCAGCAGCATCGGCGATGGAGAGACCGCGCCCGCAATTAAAACGATCCCGACGGCCGTTTCGCAGTTGCATACACGCCTCTGCAAAGTACATGTAGTAGTAGTACGAGTACGATTACTTTCGATTTCACCGGCACACCGCTGCTCGGTGCGCCGCACACACATGGGGAGAGTAGTTCCTCTCCTCTCTTTTGCTTATGTGTGTACGGGAGAAAGAGAGAGGAGGGACTCGCCGCGGACGACGACGACGACGAAAGCGAAAGCGCCGCACGAAGAGACCGTGAACGAGAACGTGATATACACACACAAACACACACGCGGACACGGCAGATCGAGAAGCAGAATCGCACAGCAAGAGATGGAGAGAGGGAGGATCTCGTTCGCACGAGCGCGCGCGAGCGTTGGCGTATACGTATACATTATTACCACCAGTTATGTACGAATCGTTATGGGCCTTACGTTCGATGTTCACATAAGCTGGAGGAACAGGCGGTGGGCAATCGTTACGCAGAGGATAAATGTACAAAAGCTCCGGTAGTGCGGCAGCAGCAACACAAAGGGCTTGAGTTTCCATATGAACTTCGATATTGCTTACTTTACGCATTAAAACTTTCGTTTTATTTCTCAACGCAGCGCGCTGCATGCAGAGCGGAATCGAATATAAAAATTTTGTAATCGAGTGTGCTATATACTGGGGGCCCCCGTGGAAAAAATTCAGTATATTACCAATGTGCCGCTTGCAGTAGAAATGGCAGTTTATATGTCATGGAATGCGCTCAATGCGAGCAGTAATATTATCATCCTCATTAAAGAGTCGATTTTCTCGATCGATTTCATTTTTCAACAACTCGAATATATACGTAACTCAGCTCGAAAAAGCTCACACGCCAGTAGTATCTCGGATAAATGGAGTAGTAGGCCTGTACGAACCGAGATAACGATCGTGTCGCAAGCGCGCTTCTGGCCAAATCTGGGGCCGGCAGCAGCAGCAGCAACGTTTGTAAAAATTATTCATGCGTCGGTTATACGTATGTATAAAGCGTCACATCGTTTTGACCCATCCTCTGCAGCGGTAGAAGCTACATCGGGCACAGGTCGCTCTCTTGAAGCGTCGCGAATAGTGCCAAGTGAACAGCAGAAGCAGCAGCAGCAGCAGCAGCGCAAACACAGATACAGAGTCGCACACCGACAACGACGACTTATCGATCGGCAAATGTATATATATATAGGCGGTCACCAGCACACAGCCACCTACTCTCCGGCTCGGCGCAAGCTGTTGGTCGAGTACGACGTGTATAGCAGCGGCACAGAAGTCGAGCGCGCGCTCGGCTATAAAGCTCGTATATAAGAGCGCGGCGCGCGCGGTTCAACGAGCTCCGAGCTCGTGTATATACGCGCAAGTACAAAGCTCGTTCGTCTGAATGTACATAGGTATGCGAGAGAGTATTTGTGTGCCAGTGAGCTAGCTAGCTGCTCCATTTGCAGAAAAGGAAAACACACGAGCCAAGATTCCCCACGAGGATACGTACGTATATACACACTCGCGCGCAAGCGCGCACCCACATACGTACCCAAGAGTATAGCAAGATAGAGAGATAGTAAGTTGAACGTCGTCGTCGTCGTCGTTGAACTGTCAGTCGGAAAACTAGGCGTTTCAAAAATAGAAAAGTCGCGCGCGCGCAAGTTCACGCAAGCGCAGAGCTTGCAAAAGAATCAGTGGCATATGATATCTTTCTCTCTGACCGTTGCGTGCGGGGCGATATACAGCTCCGAGTTTGAGGTCATCGACAAAGAAGCTGCTGCTGCCTGCCTGTGATGTCGCTTTTTTCTTCGAGCTTTTTTTATTATATTCGGAGAGCTTCGATACCACTGCGAGACGCCGCGCGCACACGCATGTACTGCGTATTATACGCACGACGTGTAGGAGGGGGAATAAGCCCTACCGTATGAAAAAAGTACGCGCCAGAGCTTTTATCAACAGAACTGGAGAGAGAGAGAAAAAAGAAGAAGCGAGAGACGTACAGAGATAAACTAGCGGTAGCCTAGTCGGCGCGCACCAATTCCGGACTTTCGATGCCAAGCTCTCTCACTGTCCGGCTCTCTGGCAAACAACACGACATCATGGGCGCGCATTAAAAGCTAATGGAAGCATTACAAAGGTCGATGAGCAGTGGTAGATCAGTCGTGCTCGCTCGATCACACACATATATTTACACACATTCGCCAAGAGATATAAGGTTTACCGAGTTGGAGCTTTGAGCACCGCGAGCACTTCAACAGCCAAGTCTCGTGCAAGCTCTATTCTTTCGAATTTTCGATCTTGTAATAATATGGTGTGACGCAATCGCGTGTGCAGTCGATTACAAAGGACGTATAGTCGCGTGTTGAATAGCAGCGGCAACGAGTCGTATGGTCAGATATCAAACGTGTTTTCCGTATACATACATACATTATCGTACGCGCATTTAAACCAACACTTGCCATGCAGCAGCAGAGAGAGAGAGAGAGAGAATCAAAAGGAAAGAAAGAGAGTCAAAGTCAGTAGTTGCTGCATTATATATACGCCATAAAGCCTCCCGACAACGATCGCGACAGAAAGAGAGAGAGAGAGAGAGAGAGAAAGTGAAGGAGCGCGAGTACATACGGTGCGCTCGATCGCGAAGAGAAGGGTTACTGCTTCGCACACGAGTCACGATACGCGGCTGCTCGTATAGTTGGCTTGGCTTAGCCGAGGCATTCTGCAATATAGCAGAGAGCGAGTCATAAGTGGGTCTAGGCCCCCAAGGCCCGCGCCGATTAAAGCGAATCTCGAAACACACGGCGGCCCCTTACGCAATCCTTGCCGCCGCTGCTGCTGCTGCTCTTTCCCCCTTCCTCGCTTTTATAACACAAAAACCTCCTGCTGCTGCCACTTCTCTCTCCGCAGAAAAAAAAAAGACTTCTCTCCGCGCGCGCGAGAGCCGAGCTCTCTCGTGTGCGGTGCCCGACTTCTCGTCGTCGCCGTTGCACAATCGCTCATACACATTCGCGGCCGCCGAGCGAGCGACTATTATAACTGATGTGTGCTTGTGCGTATACGTATGTATGTATGTCTCTTCGTTTCTGCGTGCGTGCGTGCATTATTACGAGACGCGACCGAGCGAAAGTATATAATGAGTCGTGAAGCTCGTAGGCTTTTCGTGCGTACGAATACCTTATAACATATAATATACTGTGTCAACTCGATCTGCTGTATCGGCATTACAGCTTCATCGCTGGCCATACCACGAAAATCGCCTAATATAGAGAACGTCGATCGTTTTAACGATCGACGTAGCCTTTTTTTCGATGCAGCTTTATGCGCGAGCTTTTCACTATTTCGAGCGCGCGATCTTTCTCAATCGAGTTCGGATCCTTATGAAATGTCGACTTTGGCGACAACTTCCACGAGAAGCAAAAAATAAGAAAAAAGAGGACGAGGAAAGAGAAAAAGACGGTTTTGCAAATGTCGTTCCTCCGGTTGTTGAAAAAGATAACCCGCTGTGCAAAAAGAGAGAAGAACGAGCACAGAGCTCTCGACTGTGCGCGAGGCGCACACATACGCGCTTATAACGTGGATCTGTCGAAACTTATATATTATACACGCACAACGTCTCTCTCTCTCTGGGCGAGCGAGCGAGCGAGCGGTTGATCGCAAATTACGCAATATCAGCCTGGTCATTCTTCTGTTTGGCTATTTTCCGATGTGCATATCTCGCTCGTTCTTTTCGATGTGTTAATCTTTGTCTCTTGCACCGGCTGGATGATGCTGTATATTATTATACGCATGTGCACGATAAAATAAAAGCATCCCGGAGTGGATCGATCGAATCTGCAGCTGCAGCCTCGCGCGACGAAATTGGTGCGCATCGAAGCCTTATGTACAATACTAAAGTCGCGAGCTCGTGCATGTGTGTGTGTGTGTGTGTGTGTGTGTACGAGCTATATCGTGCATGTATACATAAATACAACTGCACACGTACACAGAGATATGAGCCACCACACGGCCGGCATAAATTAAGCCCGAGTCGCGCGAACCCAAGCGATAATTTATCGATCAAGCCTGTGCACTATACACGCCGTCTTGGGCTCTCCTATACGGCCTGTAGAGAGGCCCGCGCGGCGAACACCACCATTGCAGTGCAACACTCGACACGCTGGTGTTTGCTATTCCATTTCGATATACATGTATACCTGCGCGCCTAGCCTCTGTATAGCGCATGCCTACCTACGTATCAACCTATATCTATTCAGTCACCCACAAAACTACCTTTACCTACCTACCTACCTTCAGAACGTAAGCGCGTTGCTGCTGCTGTCCATTCGTAAAATGTGCATAGCACCGCTGCTACGAGTTTCTGTTGCCGACGCGCGATTATTTCTGTATTATTGTTCTGTAGACGATCCTTGTTTTACGCGATAAATACGTGTAGCAAAAATGCATCAAAGCATGCAGCGTCAAAAAATACATTATCTTTAAGACAAAAAAAATCGCTAGAATTATGAAAAAACTGTTGTCACACGCTGTTGTTTACAAATGGCGAAGAAAAACAAATCGATCTCAACTTTTCGAGGTTCGAGTACCCCTGCACTCGGTGGGTTTAAGAAATCGGATTAATTAATAGAAGACAAAATTTCCAAGATATCAAAAAAAAAAACGTGTCTCATTACAATAATAATAGGCGAAAGATATAACATTAGAAAGTTGATAAAAATTTGATAACATTTTTTGTTGCGATAATTTTTCTGTGTATTGTATACAACTGTACAAAAAATCATTTTTATTGATTCTAATTTTTTTTTTCTTTAATCGTTATTTTTTATCGTGAGAGAGAAAGCGATCGCATTTTAGATTTCTAAAAGATCGACCTTATCTTATCGACAGCTGCAATACGCGCTAATAATAAATTTCTTATTGTCCACGAATATTCGTGTATCTATACATATGTATGTGTAAATATTTATTAACGCACGCATATATGTACATAATTATTTGCGCACACCGTGCGTTTCCCACCCGAACTTTTACTTTTTTCTACATAACCGTGAAAACAGTTAAACATTGCTTCGTATCGGTTTTTCAAATAGCTGAAACAATCGAAAGTGTGTGTACCTATTTTTTTTCGGTCTGTGCACGCTTTTGATAATTTTGTGCGATTTCTTAAAAAATTTTTTTCCGTTCTCGTAATGATACACGATGAAAGAATATTGCAACGGAACTGTACCAAACTTCTAGATACGCCTTTTAGAACCAATAATAAAACAGAGAGAAAAAAGTCTGCACTTGCTTCTTGTATTATAATAGCGTAGGCCGATCGCCTGTTTTTTCGAAGGGAAAATGTGTATGCAAGTTTAACAGCTGCTGCTATAGGCGAACGCGAGTTGCAGGCCGCGAAAAAGGCATATACAAGTAAATGAAAAATAAAAAAAAATCGGCATTGCCGACTGCGCGTTGCGAGTGACAGCAACAAATGGACGACTTTGCCAGATTGATTTTGAAAATATATTGCTCAATTCGTATTGTTGCCCGCCTCGCGGGTGTGGTCGGAAGTATCCTTCCTGTTTCTGTGCAGTATTATACACACTCGCTGTCGTCGTCGACACTGCTACTGCTGCTGCTCGTTCACTTCTGCTTTATTTTATTTTTTTCTACGCATTATTCCATCTCCGCGTTTGGTCTAATGCGTGCGCGTGTGCGACCGAATTTTACAAATCGGGCACACGGTAAGCGAGAAGCGAACGCAACGCAATTTATGAATAATTCAAGCGTGATCGTTATTATAATTCTATAATATGCAATGATCCCTCGCGAAGCTTTATAGAGCTTTTTGGTAATGATACATTATCGATTTTTTTTCACATGCGAATCTTCTTTTCGACGTGCGTTAGATTATCAGCGAATTAATAACGTTAGATGGCCTACGAGAATAATAATATCAAAAGTATACATACATCGCTACGAGTACAAAGTGCGTATCGAGTACATATTTTTATATATTCGAGAGCGATATATCGCGAATCGTGATTCGAATCGTATTACGATTTTTTTTTGCGGCATACAATTGTGCTCGGCTATATAATACTATATAATACGAATGTACGAGAGACGACGAGCGGCTCGCTCGTGCAAATCGCTATATAGGAGTAGCATAATACGTTCTTCGCAGCGGCGATCGTCGCGCGTAAACACACAGCCGACGACGCAAGCCGCGTAGCCTTGACCGAGTTCGACGGAGCGACGATTTTCTATAGATAGATACTAGGCTAGAAGAGGAGCGCAGCGCGCGTATCTTTTTCTGACATATGTAAATATTCGCGCTCATATGATCACTCGGACTCGAGCTCGCTGTATTATTACGATGTACTTGTGTGTCACTGTGTGCTTTCAAAGTCGGACTTTCCGGGGCCCCGTGTGAGTTTACCGAAGTACACGTATATTATCGCATTTTATTCGAAGCTTCGTCGCGCAAAAAAAAAAAAAGAAAAATCGGACCGCCTTTGTACCGAGCAAAATGCTCTCTTTGATGAAAAAAATAACATAATATAATAAATAGAAAATGTATGTGTCTCAGGCGCGTGTTGTACATTTTTTTTTCTCGTCTCGATGTCGCTGTTGTTCCCGCGCAGCGCAGCACAGCCGAGAGTACGCTCGTTTCCTATAAATGTTATACCTAAAAAATTAAGCATTTATAATAGCGCTGCAGCAGCAGCAACAGTCGTAGGAGCAAAGCACGGGGAGCCGCATAATGCGCTCTCATTGGCGTGCGCAGTTTGTTTCTCTTTAGAAACTCACGAAATTTCATAATTGTAGTTCTCTATTACGTTCGTTGCTCAACCGCGTGCAGCAGCTCCTTTATTCGGCAGCGCAGCGGCAACTTTTCTCGCTCGATTTCAGCGCGGTAGCCGCCGTCTCTTTATACTACTATATGCCCGAGCTCGTATAGTAGTACACCTCTTTACAACGTTTTACAATAATAATTATAACTGCATATACACAACAACAACGAGCGCAGCAGTATAGCGCGTTACTCGTTTATAAGCTCGGCAGACGAGCGAACTCGGCTCTTGTGTGCGCTTGTATTATGTATGCGTGTCAGTGTGTCACTGATTCGACTCGGTATTATATATAGTACGGCATAACTTCTCTCTCTCTCTTTCTACATATCGTGCTCCGGTGGAGGGGTTCGTTCTGTGTGTGTACGTGTGTGTCCATGTATGTGCGAATATATCTGCGCACGAAATTCACGCAGAAGACCGCAGGTATCTGATCGCGGCAAGAGAACAGGAAAGATCATAAAACCGATCGAGTCATGAATGTATCGGTGCTTTTAGACAGCCGCGATATCAGCGACTTTGTAATACATTTACGTGTCCGTATATATAGCGAAGTTGTGTAACTTGTGTGCCAAGTCAAGCCGAGGTAATGAGTTAATGAGAACGAGAGTAGTGGCTGTATTATACTTGTAAGCGACATAGCTCTCTGCTGTCTGTATGTGTGTGTGTGTGTGTGTGTGTGTGTCGGCAGTCGGGCCTATGCAGAGAGTTGCTGCAGCTGTACACTGCGCCAATCTCGCGCGCGCGCGTGCCTATATACATTAGGAGCAGCGCCTATATAAACTGCAGTGGGCTGCATCGAAAAATCGAGATCGGATGTCGATATATATAAAGTATTATATTATAAATCTGGACCTCTCAGCGACCAGATAAAAAACTTCTGCTGCCGTTGCTACCGTGGGTCGAATAATATTCAAGCTCGCGCGCGTGTGAGTCCGCGGCCGCGGACCGATCGACTCGACGTCGACTCGCGAAACTTACTCGTACTTACGCGCACGACCCCACGTATACGAGGTTGTATACATACAGTTGTAATGTACTAATGTTGCTGCTAGCGCTGACGCTTCGAGCGCAGTTGCCGCGTCTCGAATCGCATTATTATTACATACGTCATATAGCCCGCGCGTTCTGACTGGCGCGCGAGCTTACACTCACATATAATATAAAGCACACAGAGACAAAAAAGCATGTGTGCAATTCGAGTAGTGTGCGTAAGCTCGGCCAGGCCAGTAGTATAGTGGCTGTACGAACGCGTGGTCTGTGCACATATGTACGTACGATGCAATGCGCCGCAGTACATACGTATGTGCATATACGCGAGAGAGACTCAACGTCTGCAGGTTCTATATAATATGTGCGCGCCTCGTGCAGTTCTCTGCTCTGTGTGGGCCGCCGCCGCCGACGACTAGTATAGCAGCAGTATTAGTATTAGTATTAGTAGTAGTAGTAGTGTAAGTAGTAGTACGTATACGTATAGACGTGTCTGACTGCAGTCTGTGTGTGCGTGTGTATCGCTGCCCTCAATATTTTCTCCCCCTCCCCTTCTCTCTGTCAGAGTCACTCTCGCCTCGCCGCTTAGCTCGTGCTCTTGTCTTACATACACGTATAACGCGCGCGCACACATACACCGTACACACAGCTGAATCGTTTATTCACGTGCATTGTGCAGCAGCAACGGCGACGGCGACGGCGAACACGCCCTTTTTCTTCGCGCGCGCTGCATTATATACTACGTATATACGCGTGTATATGCACAGCGGTGCAGGAGCGGGCGCACGCACACGTGTGTTCTACGTCTGTGTGCGTGTGTGTGTGTGTGCGACACACAAACACAACGGAGCCTTAACGAGCAAGGGTAATTTCGTTAAAATCTATATATCTATCTACCTCTAACCGAGCGAGTAGCCGCGTACGTATAGGCACTTTGTCTCTCGTTTCTCGGTCTGTATGGCTCTCTCGGCTTCGGTTCGGCGTTTGGCATTACACACATGTACACAGCACGGCCACCTATATATATTAAGACAGATATATGTACGACAGAGGCGCGCACACATGTGCTATACGAGTTTTGCTCGTATGCTGCTGCTGCTGCTGCTGCTGCGAGGCGAGCTACGTGCGAAATTAGGTCATCAATATATTTTTTTTGTCTTCTATTCAGTTTTTCTGCGCCTGCTCGGAGCTGCTGCTGTTAGCACGACGACGACGGACACTGTACCGAGCGTTATAAAGCTTAAACGACTATAAGTATAACGAACTGAGAACGTGTATAACGTGTGTCGCAGAGAGCAAATATTGTCTATGCCGTTACAAACTTACCGGATTTCGATTTCTCGCAAGCACACGCACGCACGCACGTATTTTTACCGCGCGAGCTTATCTCGTATCTCGAGACCACATGTATCCGCACAGCGCTGAGGTCTGCTGTATCCGAATTTCGGCAGTTTGAAATTTTCGATATAAATTTTTGACGCATAGACTTGCGGCCAAAATATAATTGTCGTTTCATTAAATGTACGCGCTGAGCTTTTCTTCCCGCGTGCAGCTTTTTTTGACTATCTGACATTACCGGCACAGTTTAATAGATTATACACGAACATTGGTAGTATTAATTTTTCCGACTACGCTCGAGTTGTCTCACAAAATGCTCCAAAAAAATTATACATCCAATCCATCCAATCTGTGCGGCATGTGTGTCTGTGTGTGTGTGCTAATTTAATAGCTTCGGAGTCGGAAAGTATAAACTCCGCGGTAACGTGACTCCGCGTCTGTCTTTTCTAGCTCCGGTCCTTTGTTCTTTCTCTCTCTCTCTCTCTGCGTTCTGGTTTTGGTTTAATATACGAAATCCATGTGTGTGCCGCATGCGTCGCGCGCTCTATATTTTATACGAGAAAATTTTTCGCTTCGTCTTGCGTACGACAAAAATTCTTGTAGCCGAGCGATTTGCTCTTTACATTTCTATTTACTAAGAGTCTACATGACTGACCGAAGATGCAGCTTTGGCGTAATTTACGTTTGAAAAATTATGTTTAAGAATAAATATCGAATTTGGAAGTGTATATCGTCCGTTGAAATCGATTGCGCTCCGTACACACAAAATCGTCACGATATTGTGTATCGTTATGCAAAAATGGGACATATTCAGGCTCGTTCGTATTCGAGGTACACACACAAACGTGCGAGCGCAATTAATTCCGAAGACAGTGGTGACGAAGGCGCGCGTTATTACGTGCGCGAGCGAAGCATACCTCTCTATATACCGTACTATAATACTGCATCGAGTACCACGCATACGTACATGCATATACGCGAATGTCGCGCACGCACGTCGATATTATACTGTATATTACAGACGGCTACGTACACGTACGTCCGCGCGAGCGCAGAAAAAAAAACCAGTTGACGTAATCGAGCGCTGCGCGCGGGCCAGCGTACAAAATTCTCGGCAGGTATATATATATAAGAGCCATAATATATCCGTGTATATGTGAGTATAGCGCGCGTTGCGTAAGATAAAATTTCGGCAGACGGAGCAGCGGTGTGTTTTCACTTTTTGGCCCACTACCTCACCAACACACTCACAATGACTCTCCACGCAGCGACACAGTGGCGATGGCAAAATCGAGTGTATATGCTGCGGCGTCGAAGGAGAAGGAGTCGCAGGCTCCGTCTCTCTCTCTCTCTCTCTCGAGCCGTGCGGTGTGCAGAGCTCGTTATATTATATATACGAAAATTCGTGAAATGCGAGATCTCGGCCGGACGATCCCTTGATATTTTTATATGCTAAAACTCGCGACTCCCGCAACAGCAGCAGCGGCAGCGGCAGCAGTGGTATAAGCGTGTACGGCAGTTTCCAGCTGGCGATCGGATTGACGAGGAACCACACACGTACGCCAAGAGAACTTTTGATGGCAGTAAAATTCGCTTCCGTATTTTCTGCCTTTAATACCTGTCGC
This sequence comes from Trichogramma pretiosum, assembly GCF_000599845.2. Lineage (NCBI taxonomy): Eukaryota > Metazoa > Arthropoda > Insecta > Hymenoptera > Trichogrammatidae > Trichogramma > Trichogramma pretiosum. The sequence goes on from NW_019641680.1 coordinate 1,094,831, forward strand.
TAATGGCCTGAGCTCGTTCACCGATTTTACCTTTTTTTTTTTGCGCGCGCGCATAAGCTCGTCCCACCGAAATCAGATTCTATTCGCATTTGGCTATATATAGGTATACATATTAGGTAGATATAGAGAAAAAAGCGAAGCGCAGTGTCAAAACTTTCGTATCCACGATCATCCGCGCGGTTCCCGATTTCATCCGGTTTTCGATGCGTATATTGGGAAACGAGATTGGTATATACGGCACAGAATATAGGAGTAGCAAATCGTAATCTCATTTCCCAATGTATAATATTTTTTCGGCAACGTTCGCGTTCGTAAGATATATCTCCGAGCTTCGTGCTCGTGCCATTTTTTCGCGATCCTGCGTGTTATAATATTATTTTTTTTAGTCGAAAGAAAAAAAAAGGTAAAAGAAAAAACAATGAAGGCATTATGTTTCTCGGTATCGAAACTGCGCAACTCGCCGCAAGACTTTTTTTTATCAGTCGACTTTCCATTATAACGCGCTCGCCTATGTATGCTCTCTATATGTATGTGTATATATGTGTATGTGCAAGTACTTAAGTGTATAGGGCAATTAGCACGTTGAGCGAGTGCTCGCGCGACATTCGGAGCTATAAGTATATTTCTCGTAAGTAAGTCTCTCTCTCTCTCTCTCTCTTCATCGACGCGATGTGTATTATAGCTTCTCGCAAAAAAAAAAACGTAATAACGAACGAACGACGATACGTTCGAAATAATATATATATAGTAAGTAATCGCGCTATTCGGTACAATTACGACGAAAAGTTAAAAAAAACGAAGATGGGAATTATACGTGGCCCAGTGACTCGAGAAATGCGTGTATATATAGCATATTTCGTTTATCGTGCAAATATCCTATTGCGATTTTTCGCTTAGATGAAGCGCTAATCGCCGACACCAATTCAATGGTACGTTGTATACGCGACGATAAAGTGTCATATATATGAGATATACGCACATTTCTTCGCTCGATACCGAGAGGCCGCCTAAATACTTGCCTTATCCGTGAACGTGTGTCGCATTTCGGAGCTCGCGCGCGCTCGCGAATACAGACATCATGCCGGTATACTTGCGCGTATTATATGCGTCGATTAAAAAAATCACACATTCCTCGCGGTCTATTTGCGGGGGCAGTAGCAGCGATAGCTCTTCCGTATTCGAAAAAATCAGGCAAAAAGACCGCTGCTGCTCCGAAGTAGCCGTGTAGAGAGTTGTAAATATAACGAAAAATACTCATGGCGGTATAATACGCAGGGACTGCAAAAAAAAAAGAGTCAGCTCGACTCGAGGGGCAGCGAACGAACGAACACCGCCGCCGCTGACTCCGTCGTTCGCGTCACGGAGCTATGACGCCGGAAATCATAATAACGCTCGCCTCCTCTCTATGTGCGAGCGCGTCGAATCCGTGTGTTTACTCCGTGCTGCTGCTGCTGCTGCTGCTCCTACGTGTGTGGGTGGGTTTTGTATGCGCCTGTGCATATGTGTGAGAGAACGAGCCTCGAGCGAGAACGCCGAATTTCACGCGAATACAGCGTCGAGTTCTGTGTGTGCTTTAGCTCGGAGTAAAAGAAACCGAGAGAGAGACTCACAGGCGTGCGCGCGCGCTTTTTTTTACTCCTTTTTTTCTTAGCTCCTTCTCTCTCGCTGCTGCTGCCCCTTTTTTTTGTTCGTTTTTTTTTATTTTTCGCTCTCGCGCAGAGCTCTTTTTCGACTCCTATAATGTGTTTATACATACACGACTCTCTTTCGAGTCTCTCTACTCTCAACGACGAATGCCTAGGCTCTAGCTGTATAGCTAGCCACGATCCTGCATAGCGAATGCCAAAATCGTCGAGTGAACGAGATCATCAGCTCTCGTGCGTTAACTCTGTTGCACGGAATATCGGGGCTTTACCACGCGCCAGCTCCTATCTTCTTGTTTTATATATATATACGCACAAAAAAAAAGTAACGAAAGGTGTATGTGTGTGTGTATACTAGACGGAAGATCGAGAGAATTCGCGCGGCAATTGGCGCCAACGGGCAAATTTAACTTTTCTGCGCCCTCGCACGGCTCGACGCGACTATATCTCTCTATGTTTTTATATTCAGCGGCCGTTTTCTACGATTCATGCATATATACACACTCGCAGGCCGATCGTCATCTTTCCTCTCTTTCTCTCTATACGGAGCCTAACATCCGCCTCAATGGAGGAGAGACGAGATTCTCCGCTGATTTCGTCATCCGTACGGCAACGACGACGCTGGCGGCGACTGCTGCTGCTGCTCGTATATATATAATGCCGATGCAGGCGCAGCTCGAGGCTGCTTAATAACCGGCCTCGCAAAAAAGTTAAAGGTGGCCATGCATGCATGATGCACAGCGCGCGCACACCTACACCTACGCGCGAATTTCGCTGTCGGAGCAGGCAGCTACCGTGAGTCGTATACGTTGTGTCTTGAAATCTGCGATTCCTGATGGAACTCGATTGGGCGCGTCTTTCCATGCATAAACAGCGAGAGAGAGAGAGATCGATTAAAAGCAGCCCCGCAGGCCTTAATGAGTGTGTGTGTATGAGCTGTATCGATCGAAATTCGCCCGAGTTACGCGAATAATTATCACTTTCGATCGACGCGGACGCAATCACGCGGTAAACGAGAGCCCCTTAAATTAAGGACAAACCCCTGTATACACTTCCTGCTGCTCGTGATTTCTGGCGAAACTTGGAATTCCCGATTCGCACGCACCAGACTCTCGTTGACTCGAGCGCGCGGGGAAAGCTTTCTGTGCATCGGGTCGGAGAGGAAGTAAAAAAAATATACGTCACACATCCTCGTGGACGTGCTGTTATACACGTATACACTACATCGAAGATGCCATCGTCTTCGCTCCTGGGGATCATCTCGACTCGATCGTAAATGTAAAATTTTGGAGCAGCTCAGCTGCGCTGGTGTGAGTGTAATCGATATCTAGCACTTGCTCGAGCGATGCTAAAGCGCCTGTCGAATTACGTCAATTTGGGTGCATTCGGACTAGGCCGACGAGGCCAAAGTTTCTTGCCTCTGCTGCTACTACCACCACCGTTGCTGCTATACGTACACCGCCGTACATGCATGTACGTGTGTGTGTGTGTGTGTCGGCGTAATCTGTGTCGTTGACCCACTTGCTGCTCTCTCTCTCTCTCTCTCTCTCGCTTAGCTCTCGTGAATCGCGAAAAACGAGGTGGCCGCATTGGAGAAAAGCTCACAGAGCTAGCTAGCCTGGGCTGGCACTGCCGTGGTGTGGAAGCGCCGCGCAACCCCCCAGCAGCAGCGATTGCCGCGCTGTGCTTCTATAGCTATATATGTATTATATACCTATATACATATATTGCACGAGCAGCAGCTGCTCTCTGTGTGTAAACGAGAGTCGGGAGCACAAAGCTCATCGAGACGCGATTTAAAGCTCGACTCGTCGAAGCCGCGCATTTGGATCGTTCGATTCGTATATACGTATAATCGCGCGGCTCTCTAGGCCTCTGTATAGAGGTGCAAGCTCGGAATAATTGCGTCTCGGCTAAAACACAGCTTGATCGATCGCGACGTGCTGTTGTTGTTTCGAGCCCCCCGGGGGGGCGAGACCACGTATGCATAATTTTTCGACTCACGATTTTCTCTATTTATCGCCTGCGCTGAATCGCGCGACGAGGAAGACGAGTGGGCTATTTTCATGGCCGCACCTGCGCCTCTCTATATAACTATACGAGAGCTTGCGTAACCCCCCCCGACCACGACGACGATGCAGCATTGTAATCCATCGAACACGGGGGGCATTTGTCAGGCACACAAGTGCAGCACGAAATCGACGACGAAAGCGTGCTATATTGCTTGCTGGGTGGGTATACACCACGGGGGCAGCAACGGCATGCAACAGGTTTTGTTGGAGAGCCGACAGTCGGCGCTCGCGCATCCATGCTATACTAGTATACACCACACCGCGCACGTATAAACGTACTCTCGCTTTTCACGCGCGACGAGGTCCTTTTTGCGCTCGGATAGCACGAGGCAGCCGCCGCGTTACATGTATTATATGTGTGTCTCGAGCGCGGCACGGCCGTCGTATTATGCGGTGTGCGTTTATATATATAGCACGAGCGAAAGAGGGAGAAAGAGAGCCCGAGAGCGAGAGGAAGAGCAGAGAGTCAAGTTTACTTATTGCCAACTTGAATCGTGACGCAATATATATATAGAGAGAGAGAGAGAGAGACCTTTCTCCTGGTTGTGTGCTGCACACTACTACTCTACACTCCTCTCTCCTCGACCTGCTTCTCTCCTCCTTTCCTCCTTTGGCCGCATAATATATAAGCGCATCGTCGTCGTCGTCGTCGCAGCCGGCGGCGCAGCGCACCACGGCAATTGCCGCATATAGATATATTTCGCACTCGCTCTCGCTTCTCGCATGCGGCGTCGTTCGACGAATACGAGCCTTTCCCTTTCTTTTCCACGCGCACATGTGTGTCTATGTGTTTATAATACTTTCGATCTTATTCCGTCTCCATGACACCATACTTATGTAGCATCTATATTATGCACGATAAGCCTGTATACACATTATATACTAGAATCGCGACGCAGCACGTGACTTTAACGTACCGAACGGTGTTTTTAACGAGAACGCGTGCACCGGGACACGATACACGGCATGCGTGGTGTGGCCTACACACGAATGTGGTGTATGCGAGGATACGCACACGTGTTCGAGGGCCATAGACCATTGATTAGGAATATATACAACAATCGTGTGAGTTAGAGAGATGTCGCGTGGCTGCTGCGTGTTTGTGTGCGTACATTACGTAAGGCGGAAAATTTTCCGTGTACCTTGTTAACTAATTATTATACTACTGATGCACTGAGTGTGTGTTTCTGAACTTTTTTCATCATTAAAAATTTACGCGAAGTTGTCAAAACTGACTTAGAAAACTGCTCTTATACAATTATTTTCACTTTGCCACTTGCAGATTTCACGTATAAAGAAACTCGCCATCTGGCGGTGGAGACTGGCTTCAAACGCATCATTGAATTTTTGTAAATTTTTCGATTAGTATTTAAAACTTAATTTTAAATCAAAATAATCAAATTCAGTATAGAATTGAATATTTTGTGTTGATTTTGCATTAAAAATAATGTTTACGATTGTCATTTTTCTATAGGTTACATTAATTTTATTTTCTAACTTAAAAATAAATTTGCTTTGAATTTGAGGTTTTTTTATAAGCGTACCGAAATAATTGTGTTTCGAATTCGCTCCATTACCACACTTGAGTCGAAGAATAATCAACATTAACAATCAAATAAGTGGCATTAACGGATCGAATGTAATCGTAAATTAGAAATCTCTACAATACGCTCGTACCGTTGCGATCTATCAGTCCCAATTTCCAACGCATTGCTCTAAATCGTGACACGTAAGCGTCGAGAGGACAATCACGCGTTCCAGAAAGTTTACAAAAAATGCACTAGTCGCGGTCGCAAGCTTGAAAAATCTTTGACCAGCGCGAGGCAGGTGTACACAGAAGTATTTTAAACGATAACGAGCCCCGTCACTCCGCGTCTGAGCGGAAGTGCAGCAGGTATTGCGCGGGCAAAACTTAGGAGGCAGACACGCAGCCGCCGCCGATATATCTCGCATAGGATGCAATATAATTAAACGAAAAACGCGTGTACGCGCGTTAAGTAGATCCAGCCGATCGATTAAAGTTGTACACATATTCGTTAGGTACAGTGAGTATGTAGGTATGGCGTGCCGCGATCTCGCGATTGAGAAAACACCGCGTCGTCGTGGGGAAAAATCAAGGCGCGCTTTTAACGAGCGAAATTATGACTCGCGCGTTAAAGTACCCACACACAAATACTATACTATATGCCACGACTCTTATTGTCTATTACGATTATTAGCATACACGTGTATACATACGTGGTGCGCGCACGGAGATATCTAGTCACAGAGACAGAGAGAGAGAAATAAGCCTCGCGCATGTGTGCAGCAGTTAGCAGCAGCGCCAGCCCGGGCCCTCGAACTATGCACGCCCGATTCCATACACAATCCTATACCAATATATAAATCGCATTATCCGAGCGTATTACATCGAGCATATCTGTACGTTATTATTTCTATACGCATAATATCACGAACGCGCGAATGTTATGGTATACGCGTGTTGCGTTATGTGTATACACCTACGAATATGCGCGTGTCTCGATTATGGTCGAAGATTCTTGACCGGCAATTTTCTATCTATATCTATACGAGGCTCTCGCAGCATGTCGAGAGCAGCAGCGCCTCGTGCAGATCGATAGCAGCTGCTGCTTAATGTGTCCTATACACAGACACACACACACATAGATAAAGCGGCCGAGCTGCTGCTGCTGCTTGCTGGCCGTTTTACGGCTTCGATACACCTTCGGAGTACAGTAGTATATAGTACGTAAGAATCGATACCTTTCAAATATGTATGATGTGTGCTATTCGCCGTATAGTCGAGCGCACGAATATACATATATTCGCGCAGGAGTACGTACGTATATCGACGCACGAGCAAAAAATTTTCCGCCAACTATGTACGCCAACGTGTGCGCAGAGCTATATAGCTGTTGATTTCGATTTCGTTGCAGGTAAAATCTCTTTCGATCCCGAGACGCACCTTGAAAAATAAACGGAGCAAGATCTCGATATCGTCCTGTATTCACGACGAGAGCTCGACCAAAATTTTTATAGCCGCGCGCGCGCGCGCATAAGATCGAGCTTTTACCGTTATCTGCAGATTTAGAGAGAGAGAGAGAGACAGGTTTTATGGTCTGAGTTTTTGCCAGTTGTCGATTTGGGGCCTCTCCTCTCTTGTCTCATGCCGTGTGTGCGTCACTCCGAATTGTGTGCACGTAACTCGCACACACACACGTGTGGACGCATCTCTCATACATACAATATAGCTCTGCGAACTCTTGAGTTTAGCTCAAACTTATATATATTTCGTACATATGTCTGGGCAAGCTATAATAAAGTCGAAGGAGCCGCAGAGTCGAGAGTCAAAAGTCGAGTAGGGCGCGCGCGCCGCATTGGACAAAGTCAGTCGCGCTCGCTCGCAGTTTTGCAGATTCCTTTCACTTTCGGGCATAAGCTCAACCGCACAAACTCGGCGTGCACACACACACACACACTGCAACAACACACTCGGAATTATATATATACACGACGACTACGTGTTTCGTGTCTCCGATGTAGTAGTAGTCGTAGATTTCGCAGTCGAGTATATATATATGCGCCTTGTTGCACACACACACACACACACACACACACACACACACACACACACACACACACACACACACACACACACACACACACACACNCGTAAATTGCCTACGTAGATTGACTCGTGCTCCGAGACCATACACACGCCTTTTCTTGCGCATTTCTCTTTTTCTTTTTTTTTTATTTTTTTTTTTTTTACCGAGGCTTGAATTTTTGCTGGTGGATAAGTAATAATCGTACGCGATGCCCCCAATAGCGCATTATGAAAATAATGTAACTTTTGTCTAAGCTCGTTAGAAGATTAATGTAACACTATTATAATTTGGGCATATTTATACGAATAAATTATATTGGACTTTCATCGCGATAAGACGAATTACCCTGTTGAAAAATTCTAAATGTATTATTGTCCATTGAATAAAAATTCAAACATAAAAATTTAAAAAATCGACCCCAAATTTCATTTAAGGTACGCTTTCATAAAATATTCGTTGGGAATTAATGTATCAATACTGATATATTATTTTTACATAAACTGCAAAAAAAGCATGAAAATACAAAAACAACTCAAACTTGATTATTTTGATGGAAAATTAAAGTTCATGGATTATTCTTTTGCGTTAATTGCTTATAGAACGTATAATAATTCGATCATAATTTAAGTCAGTCTTTACCGTTAGATGGCGAAAACCATTATCTAAAATCGTCCAATCTGCAAGTAGTAAAGTGAAAAAAATTGTATAAGCAAGGCAATTTTGGTACAAAATTGTACAATCAAGTTTATAAAACTTTTGTACAGCAACGAAGCGACGAAAAACAAAGGTATCAGATACGGATATAGATTTTCGTCCGGATGACGAAAAAGGAGCACACCGATTGCTCCGGTATCATGGGTTCTAGTTATACTATAGTTCACCTTTGACCTTGTCGGAGGCAATGATCTCGGATCAAGGATGCATACTAATGTGCCCTTCAAAGTTTTTGCTTCTACACAATACTGTTGGTGTCACGGATTCTCATCTGTTTCTCTCTCTCTCCCTCTTTATTTCTCTTTTTTCGATTATCGCAACAAACGAGGATAGAAATATTCGTAAAGATTAATAAAAAAAAAAACATTTATCAATGACCAACGATTGATCTCGTAATTTTTTTTGCCGTTTTGCAGCCGTGCGAGCCGACAGGATGCGAGGAGGTAGAAACAAATTCGGCCCGATGTACAAGCGCGACCGGGCGCGCAAGCTGCAGATGATACGCCAGCGCCAGCTCGCCCTGCAGACGCTGGGCCGCGTCGACACCGCGAGCTACCCGAACACCGTGGCGCCACTGTTCCACATCAAGCAGGAGATCCAGATACCGCAGGTGTCGTCGCTCACGTCGTCGCCGGACTCGTCGCCGTCGCCGGCGGCGGTGGCGGCGGGCCTCGTGGGCGGCAACGGCAACGGCAACAATCCCGCGGGCAGCGGCGGCGTCTCGGGGGTCGGTATCGCTCATCATCATCGTCACACTACTACCACTGCTACCACCCGGAGCCCTCCCACTAGTAGTAGTAGTATAATGGCTCGTGCTCAGCGCGGCCAGCCCGCGACGACCACCACCCCCACCTGCGATCCGCATTATTACCGTGGTAGCGACGATAATCATAGTAGCAGTAGCTCAGGAAAGCCTTTGTTATTGACGTTACAGAGCGGCCAGCACGGCCTGATCGCGCCCTCGACGCAGGCCATGTCGTCGGCCGGCTCGGCGGGCGGCGGCATGCACCACCTCAACGGGGCCGGCTCGGCGGCGGGCCTCGACAAGCACTGGGCCGCCAACTCCACGACGTCCTCGTCGCCCAAGGGCTTCGCCACGGGGGCCGGCAACAACGGGGCCTTTAGCGGGGGAGCCGACCAGCAGCAGCAACAGCACGGGGGTGCCGGCTCCCAGCAACAGCAACAGCAGCAGTCCCAGTCTCAGCAGCAGCAGCAGACGCACGGTGGCATGCACCCGTCGGTGGCGCAGCATCACCAGGGCGCCGGCGTCCAGACGGTGAGCGGCCATCCACAGGCCGGCGGTACGGCCAAATCTAGTCCGCTGATACGCGACTTCGTGCAGACGGTCGACGACAACGAGTGGCAGACGGCCCTGTTCTCGCTGCTGCAGAGCCAGACCTACAATCAGTGCGAGGTCGACCTGTTCGAGCTCATGTGCAAGGTGCTGGACCAGAACCTCTTCTCGCAGGTCGACTGGGCTCGCAATTCCTGTTTCTTCAAAGATCTCAAGGTCAGTATGCCCCAAACAATTTACTTTGTACAGGCTGTAGTGGCGCGCAAGCTCTCGCGAGAGCTTTTGATTTTATATAATCCGTGATCGATGCCGCGGGCCGCGCGTCGCTACGACGACGACGAGATTCCGACTTTTGAGAAAACTTATAAATAGACACACGCATATGAACGCGAGAAATTGAGGTTGCCCCGTTCTAATGCAAACTGTCGGACACACACAACGGCCGAGTGTCCGCGTGCGTGTGTGCCTATGTAGAAACGCGATGGATAAAGCGAACGGATCATCGACTCGATCGACGTCATCGATTAGCACACACACACACACACTGCTATGTACGCGCAATTTTAAAGCTTCTCTCTGCGCGTGTATGGAAAATTCGTCAAAGACTAGTCGCGCGATTCGGTGTGTGTATATCGAAACGAGATCATTTATTCTTGACCGATGAGCTTTGTGTGCGGCCCCGCGGTATATATATGGCCGATTTACGATCGGCGCAGAACTATTAGACACGCGCAAAAGCGTGGGTAGAGTACAGTACTTCGTTTGTGCGTGTATATTATACCGAGCGACGCACAATTGGCCCACTGTGCTGCGTGTAAGCGAGGAGCAAAAGAGAGAGACAGACAGACACAGAAAAGTGCGTATTCGGCTCCATATAGATCGTTTGAAATAAAATAAAATACGCGTACATGAAAAATCGGTAAAAGCAGAGGAGCCCCTAGGGTAGCGCCTAGTATAACGAGAGCTCGATCGCATCGCGATCGCATCGGCAAACTTTATTTACACACACACACACGCTCTCTTTCGCGGCGGGCGCAAAACTAGGTCAAGACTTTGTCGACGTCTTCTGATTACTTACTTATGCAGAACGCGAGCTGTGCGCCGCCGCTTATACGTTCATAATATAATACGTGTACGTTATATGCATTTGTCTGTGTGTGTGTGTGTGTGTGTGTGTGTGTGTGTGTGTGTGTGTGTGTGTGTGTGTGTGTGCGCGAGCGCGCGAGTAATGTATGTTAATGCATTCGCGAGTGCAGTAAAAGAATTTCACATTGCAAAACTGCGCGCGCGATCGATTACGGATCGCGAGCAATGGCGCGGGGCACGGAGCAGAGCGCAGCAGTGCAGCTATATATATAATACGAGCGAATCGAAAGGGTGTGTAGTCCAACGCGCGTATATATGCAGGCACGAAGATTGTATTATACGCGAGAGAGGAGCTACTGCACTGTCTGACTGCCTATACACGCCGCATTATTACGCACCGATTCGGCGCCGATCGAAATCGGTAATCGTCGTAAGCTTTGACCCGCGGAATCTCCAAAGTATCGGGTAGCGCATGGCGTGGGGCAAAAATATAATGCATGTGCCGTGGCAAATGGAATAATTCGCACGCCGCCGCCGCCGTCGCCGTCGCCGCGTCGATGAATAAATAACGGGGGCTATAAATACTAGAGGCTTGTATAATAAGCCGCGCGCGGCAGGTCCGAGAGAGGCTAGAGGCTATAGAGCTCCTCTAGGCCTGCTACGAGAGCTAAATTACATCAATGAATTGATGAACGCTCGTTCTTGCGCTCGCGCGACTAACCAACTGCATGTGAGCGTGCATGTATATAGGAGAGCTGCACATATAAGCTAATTCGATAAATTGACATTCTTGAAATTCGTGTTGGTTTTCTATCTCGATGCCGCAAGCGCCGCGCGACAGTAGTATACATACATACGGAGGTGTACACTAAGCTGCTGCGCTTTGCTCGTGTGCAGCGGCGACTTGCGAGCTGCAGCAGCAACTGTTTGTCCGTGTGTGTCTGCCTGTCTCTGTGTGTATCGTATGTATGTATTATATGTATTATATGCATGCCGCAGTGCACATGCGAGCTGCCTCGATATATAGTGTGTCTGTGTGTCAGTGTCTGTGTGTGTGTGCGAGCGCGCGGCGGCCACGGCGCAGCAGCAGCAGCAGCAGCAACGCAAAAGAGTGTGTCATTATACAGCGCTGACCCCATTAACGTTTAGCAACTCTATCCATATATACCTAAAGCTGCTGCTGTTGCTGCTGCTGCTGCTGCTTCGCGCAAGAGTCGGAGCTCGCTAGCTAGCTAGCTAACTCGCGCGCGCGCCGTTCGCAAGTCGTATACACTACGTGTATATAGTACACGATATATAGGAGCATGACTGCCAGAGGCAGCCGCAGGCCAGCATCCAATTGCGATATAGAGCCGCCGCTGCAGTTCTGAACGCGTAAAAAAATGTTGCTTTTTTTTCGCATACCGATTTTCGTACGAATCGCGTTCGCTATGCGACAGAGAGATAGATTCGTATAACACATACGCGCGCGGGAGATTCGAACGAGGGAATCGTCGTCGCTACTTGGTATCGACAAAAATCGAAAGTCCTTGTGTCGAACGCAGCGAGTCGGTAGCAGTAGTAGCAACGAGTACAATATAATTCCGGCTCGCCGGTATATACAACAAACCGCGCGCGCTCAATATCGCTTGTTTGTGTGTGTGTGTGTGTGTGTGTGTGTGTGTGTGTGTGCAGCAGCGCGTCGAGAGCGAGAGTAAGTGCATTAGTGCACTCCGCGTGTATATTGTATATATGTAAGGCAACAGCTATAGTGCGCAGCAGAAAGTTGCAGCGGAGTAATTCTCTCTCTACTTTGGCTCTCTGTGTCAGTGTGCTAATACTTGGCTGTTTGCAGCACGAGGCGCGTTACTATATATACATATACATCGTAAGCCAGCAACATTGCTCTCCTCTCTCTATGTGTGTATATGTGTCGGTTGCGGTTGTGTGCCACTACTACCACTACTTTGTATATGCATGCATGTAAGAGTGGATTCGCAAGCGAGAGTGAGCGAGCGAGCGAGTGAGTCTCTGGCTGCTGCTGCTCGAGCTCTCCTCGTCGGTGAGGTAACACCGCGCGTTTTCTCTGCTGCCGTGGAGCGCCAGTGGAGCATTGCACAATCGCCCGCTCTCTCTCTCTCTCTCGCTCGCGCGCGAATGATTTCAAGCATCGCCTCATATCTGGGTCATAAAGAGATACATTTCTAGGTTACGGCTGTTACCCTGAAGCACAGCAGCAGCAGTAGTGACGACGACTACTATATAACTACTGCTACTACTACTACTACTAGCACTAGCTGCTCCGAAATATGCGCGATCTATATAGGCTGCTGCTGCTGCTGCGATGCTATATGTATTAACGCTGTGTACCAAGCTCAAGCTCGTCGCTGAAAATGCACTCGGCTGCAGTTTATTATTATAATAATAAGGCGCACCGAACGTATCATCCACCAGTGTGCATTATACACCTACACGTCGCGCTCGAATATTCATACGAGTAATGCACGTACCTATACGAGAAAAGCCCTCTTCTTCTCTCGCCAATTTTCGCGCGCACTTATCCTTATGCGCGCGCGCGCGCGCCTTAAACCTACTATATACGATGTCCTATATCTATCGCTCGCGGGGCTATCCGCACGTACGATCGGCGCGACGACTGTATATAGGCTACGTTTTAACTAACGATCGACTGCCAGGTACACCTATGCTACCTACGCGACGTGCAAAAACTGAGCGAATCGTTATATTTTTGTGTGTTATAAAGCCCGGTATAACTCGATTGCTGCTCGTTACACACGTATTTTCTCTACTACGCGCGGGCACGAGCATTGCGTCTTTTTTTTTTTTTTTTTACTTCAGCCTTATTTTTCTTTTTTTTGTTCACGCAGCTCGACTCCTTTAAAGACTCTCTTCTAGCCTCGCGGTACTTGACACGTACAATCCGATGCTTATTGCACATTTCACGCGTCGTGCACATTTCTGCGCTGTATACGTATGGTACGTACGCGACATTTAAATGTTATTTCAACGTTGTCGCTCGCTCGCTCGCGCACGTTGTAAGTATTACGGCGATTTTGTAACGAATTAATGCTACCTGGCGCTCTCGGTGTGTGATGTATGTTAGGCCTGCTTCTCGGCGCGAGTGTTTTTAAGAAATTAACGCGCCTGTGTTTCGTAAGATAGCGGTGTGGCAGCATTTCGAGAGACCAAAGACGTCGTCGTTGGTCGCTCGTCGCGTCGTTAATCCGTGCATCTGCGTTTATATGCAGCGCGATTTATATATAGGAATACATGTGAATAAAATAATAATTATCATATTAACGATTCTCAATTTTCGCTGCGTAGGTCGACGATCAAATGAAGCTGCTACAGCACTCGTGGTCGGACATGCTCGTGCTGGATCACCTGCACCAGAGGATGCACAACAGCCTGCCCGACGAGATAACGCTCACCAATGGCCAAAAGTTCGACCTACTGTGTCTCGGCCTACTGGGGGTGCCGTCGCTCGCGGATCTCTTCCACGGTCTATCCTCGACGTTGCAAGAGCTCAAGTTCGACTTTCACGATTACATATGCATGAAATTCCTCATGCTTCTCAACCACGGTAGGTTTTTTTTTTTTCATTGCTTCACAACTCACGCGGCCTAGTTTTGAGTTGAAGTTACATCGAGTGTTGTTTTTTTTTTGCAGATGTTCGTGGATTAGCCAACAGAAAGCACGTTCAGGAAGGACACGAGCAGGTTCAACGAGCGCTGCTGGATTACACGTTGACAACCTACCCGACCGTACCTGTAAGCGTTCACTACCTAACTTAGGCAATCTGCGCGCGTACCGATCCGTCTAAATGTTTTTTTTCCCCATTTCAGGACAAATTCAACAAACTGATGTCAGTATTACCGGAGATTCACGTGGTCGCGGCTAGGGGCGAGGAGCATCTCTATCAAAAGCACTGCAACGGTGGCGCGCCCACGCAAACCTTACTCATGGAAATGCTGCACGCCAAACGAAAATGAAGAAAAACGAAGCAGAGACATCGAGAACTCGAACGTCAGATTATCGTGATTATAAGTTGTCGTATCGCCGACGCCGTGTTCTGGCACGGGGCGAACCATTGCAGCTGTGATTTTGTTGCGCCCATGGACCGTCGCATCGTCCAAGCAGCTAATCGCGTTACGGTACGCGCAAGGGATTGACACCCGTTGCGTCGATGATGAAAAAAGCAAACGTTTCGTGACCAACGTTGTGTGCTCACGAGGCGAAGGGTTGACCGCCCGCTGCTTACCGTACAGTGATGATGATCTCGTTGAAGCGCTGCACCGCCGCGCGTCGTATTGGCATACAATTGGAAAGCCGATCGTGCTTCGGTTCGGGCCAACGGATGGGCAGAAGATTGTTTTGTGAATTGTAGGGAATTTGGCGCCTTGCTTCTTGGGTTATTTGCTCTGCTCTATGATCGAGAAAGAGACGAAATAATCAAGACGTCGGGACTGTAAAAATGTGTGGTCGAAAAGGAAAGGAAAAGTTACGATTTTCGATAATCAAATTATGAACGTTATTGAAAGTTCAGAGTTATTTGAAAAGTTCTAATGAAAGCGGTTATATACGTAACTTACGTATACATATATTAATTAAACTATATATTGTACATTTATCACATTTAATGTAATGATTATGAAAAAGAAAGCATAGCGTCTATATATAAATATATATATTTTCTATAATTGATGTTGAACTTTTAAATCCGCGGGCATGAGCAAACAAAAGTTTCAATTGTGTTTAATGCTACTAAGTCTGCGTGGCTTCATAAGTCTTACGATTCTAGTTTTAAGAGAAAAGCAAAAATGTTTAATTATAATTAAAAAATGTGCCAGAGTTGAACTCGACACTGGTGAAAGCAGAACTTACAAGTTCTTAGTGTTGGAAGAAAAAAGTGGCATGCCTTGAAAACAGTACAAAGGGTGGTTATTATAGACAATTATTGGTCAAAGGGCTGGCAACTTTTGTCTAAAATAAGTGAAGCTATTTTTCTAATACTTAGGAAATGCAAAAATGTATCTTTAAGCGTACACCACTGAAGCCTTGCTCTCACTTAAAACAACAAAATATCCTATTGTGTGTTCAGAGTTGCACATAAACTTGCACACGTTTGAAAAAAAAAATTAGGACACATGCAAATAAACCACGACAAATCGTGCTTTTACCAGGGATTAAATGGGCATACTTTGTGAGCAACAGATTTAAACAAAGGAAAATAATGTGATATATGTATAAACAACACATATTTATTAATAATTTTAATTGCTGAGTTCTATACCCCGTGTATTGGTATTAAAAACAGTACATAAATGCAAATTATGTTATTGCAAAAAACTTGCCGCTAGTGGCCACGTGGGCATCATTTCAAGTTCATTTTATAAACCATTCTTCCTACACGTAAAACGATTATAAAATAACGATTTTAGAAATCTGCATTTTTAACACGCTTGCACTCAGCAGAGCTACATTATTAATGGCAAAAAATGTAAATACTAGTTAACACATTCCAATTTACGTTGTATAGTTAATAATGTCTCATATTAAATGTATAATTCAAAACTATTTTTTGTATAGTTTTACTTGAAATATGTCATAAATATACTGATATTATTTAAACACTAAATTGAACAATTTAATTAGCTACTTAATTTGCGTCTCAATCTATCTCCTGACATTTGTGTATTATTCATTTTTGCTCTTTGTTTTTAATATCCGTTCCATTAAATTTGTTCAAACTTAGGTGACGGTAAAACAGTGCATGGAGTATTTTACAAATTATATGATAATTATTGTACATTTTAACTTGAATACAGATTCTATTCATGTAAAATAGAAAAACGAATCATTGGAGCAAGGTTTATGTGGTCCTATATATTGTCTAGCGTTACGAGTAATTATTAATGATTATAAAATACGTCTATATATTAATTATAAATATATGTATAAGATCGATATTGTCTTATAATTGTTAATTCTAAATGAAAAATATTTAATGTACGTTAATCATAGTTATTATTACATCGATCATAATTATTTTTCACTTATAGTAAATATTATTGTTTAGGTATTAGTCAGAAATTTTCAGTGCTGTGAAGGGCGTCTTTTTGTGACGCACCTGTGGTACCTAAGCCATCGGTTTTATTACTGACAAACGGTGAATTTTGAGGGTTAATCGTTACAAAAAATGCAGGAGATTCAAGGAAAACTTTGTATCAAATGATAAATTGCGCCAATCCTCTCAGACTGGATACTGAATCAGAATAAGAGTAAATCTATTTGCATGAAACTACTTATTTCGTGCTTTATTCTGAGCGTTATATGCTCGGTTAACTGTCAAAAAAAAAACGAACTGTTGTACCCAAAAGGATGATTAATTATTGAATTTTATTCAAAATTGTACGGGTTTTGAAACCTGAAAACCAAATCTTGTCTGAAAGGATTGAACCAGTCGCTGGTTATAAAGGAAGCTCACACTTATAAGTTACTTCATATTTGTACAGATAGTAAGGATTTTGAATGCGCTAATGTACCAATTTATTTCAATTTATAAAGTCAACGTACCTGAAAATGTAATGTAAATGTATAAAAGAAAAAAACACTATTTTATTATATCCACTTTACCAGCACATTTTACAATGTTGTATTTAATGAACTACTAGTGTATGTCTGGAAGAAGTTGTAAGAAAAAAAGATAGATAACGCATAGATTGAAGTATTTATGAACGAATATTATTACTTAAAAGCGTGTGCTTCCTTGCGTAATTATGATAAAATTGCTATTTAACAAATGATCGAAAAAATAGTTTCAAAAGTTTTACAGATACGATTTACAATGCATAAGTTGCTTGTAATTTGAAATTTAGTAGTTGCTCAATCGATCACTTTTATTTAAATAATCACGTTACATATCGGAATTGGCCTGGTTACCAAAGTTTGCATCATTTAAATTGTAACACGACACAAGCGAGATAGCCTTTCCGTTAACGTATTAAATTTATTTTTTGTATTTTTACATTTTTAGGTACAGCATATCAGTAAATGAAAAAAATTAAGCCCAACCGAACGGCTTTTTATCTTGGTTATATGTTACCTGTTTTCTAAGTTCGTTTCATTTTCAAGAAAACGATGTATCCCACCAATTTTACTACACAATTATCATTGTCATAACGTGTCAATGTAATGTTACTCCGATCGTGATTCATTTTTAAGCCGTTCACTAACTCTCTCGAATCACTTGTCGTTGATCGTTTCAATAACTTCGTCATTTTCAAAAAAAAAACAAAAAATAATGAGTTGCATCATTTGCAATTAGATTTTTCTTGTGAGTACTAACACACATTGTTCGATTTGACAGTTCTTATTATTTTTACGATTATTCTTTTCTAAAACAAAAAAAAAATACAAAATATTCAAACATGTTTTATGTTTATGTCATGTAGCCCAAAACAGAAAAAAAATTCATCGTCTCTGTATATGCCCATCATGTTCAATCATTCGTTGAATTCCGTTAATGAATATGTTTATTAACAATAATTATAACTAGTGAATAATGTAATTACCGTGTTATGTACATTATGTTTGATATTAATGTACAGTTACCAAATTAATTATTCGAAGAAAAAAATATAAATGTCACATTCGTTTCCTTGATCGGCAAATATAATTGTAAAAAAGTTTAGGGGCCCGCATTGAAAAGAACCAAGGTTGAGTGGTATGATGAAAATAATATGGCGAAAAATGACACTGTATAACTTAAACGTTGTTGACACTGCCATTTAGATGCTGGCAATTGTAAATTATGTAGAAAGAGAAACTTAATGAATGTAAATATATCTTTATTATTAACATGAATAACTATTGTTCCTTCTCAAATTCAAACGTCGCTGTGTGTTAACCACGCGGTGCAAATTGCGCCTTAATCACAAATATTCCAAATTTACTCTAGATGTCTCAGATGTGCTTTTCACATCTGCTCAATATTTTTTCATAATATAGTAATACCAGCTAGAAAATGTGTCTTGGAAAATATTTTATCAAGTGCATAAACCACGTAATACATTTCAAGTGTCAATGAACTAAAAAAAAATCAAAATATAAGAAGTGCAATAACTCAGTACAACTTACCATAACAGACATGATATATTACTTTTTTAAGATAAAACTTACATTGAACGCATGAATTAGATTTTTCTAATAATCAAAGTGTATGAATTAAATTTTGGATTATGTCATTGACTACGTTCCAATTTCATTAAGAAGTAAAATCTTGCACTGTCACTTTCGATATAACATGAAAGAAAAAATACCGAAATGGTTCAAAAAATCCATGATTTATTGTTTAATGTTTGTTACAAAATCTGTACGTGCTTAAAAGTACGTCGACGTTGCTTACAACTACTTAGTATTGATAGATTACCGCTCGGGTGACCATAATTTGTTGATTAACCATATGTCAGCTGTACAATGAGTGCACAAACGATGAGTATATTTATAATTGGAATTGTGACTCCAACGATAACAGTCGAACATAACAATAACAAAGAAATCGGGATCCTATAACGAAATTTCAACAATCTACATGTATTATGCGAGCCTCGTCGATTATAAAATTTAGTTACAAATATGTACAGTTTAAAGAATTCGATAGTTAATCTGCGTCTGTGCTGATTATTCATTTTCAAAGCAAAAAGCATCGTGCATATAATGTGACTTTCAGACTTGACTGTTCAAAGGTAGTATGAAAATACTTGTAAGAGCATGTGGAAACATATGGCTGAAAATACGCCGAAATATGAGAAAAAAAATTTGATCGACCGGTGAATTCGAGCGGAAAATCGAGTTTTGTACATAATTTTGTTAAATCATTCAACATACGTCCATAAAATAAATCTTACTGCTTAAAAAAAAAAAAAAAGAAAAGAATATTACAGCATCAAATTTCAGGAAGCCTGTTTTGAAAACGATAACATGTTTTACTATGAATAAAGATGTGTAAGCAACAAGTCATTATCATGGTTTTTTTTCCGGCGAAAATTTGGCTTATTATCAATTGTTTATTTTGCAAAAGTTTATGTGTATTATTGAAAAGCTACGTAACACCGGTTACCGCACATTCGCTCGTTGCAATTTTTATGTTTTTTTTTTTGTTGTATTTTTGTGTTTCTACATGTTCTCAGCTCTTTTCTTTGAACCTCGCTTACTTTGAACGTCACACTCTGACACGGGTATATTGCATTATATTTATTAATCGCTGCTTATAAAGTCGCGATAAGCAGTGCACGCACGCGATTAATGCGGGTCGGACTTGAGAAACTCGTTGTAAGCGTCCTCGTCCATGAGATTTTTGATCTCTTCGGGATTGCTGACTTCGACTTTGAATAACCATCCCTCGTCGTAGCAGGAGGTGTTTATCAGAGCAGGTTTGTTCTCGACGGCTTCGTTCTTCTCGACGACCTTGCCGCTGCACGGACTCATGATCTCCGAGGCGGCCTTTACCGATTCCAAAGCGCCGCATTCCTCTGTTAAAAAGATGAAAATTTGAATTGAATTTGGAGTTAGACAGCCCCGATGAATCGATGTACGAGTTGACCACAAGTACTCACCTTCTTTTTTGATCTCTTGACCGATATCCGGTAACTGAGTGTAAACAACGTCGCCGAGTGCATCCTGCGCGTAATCGGATATACCGACTGTGCCGATTTTTCCATCCAACGAGACCCACTCGTGTTTATCGGTATACCTTCTCTCTGGAAAATTAATCATATGTATGATATAAATACAATTTTGGAAAAAATGAAAATCTCGTTATCGCGAGGGCATAGATGTTTTAGCTTGACACGCGTAACCGCGTGTGCGGTCATCATCGTGGAATTACATAACCGATCGACCCAGCTCGAATCGGCGCGCCAGCGATATTGCAATATATGCGATCATCTTGACAGAATTTTTTTTTCTTCCACCACGATGCTGACGACGATGAGATTTCGCAACGAACTGCGGAGCGTCTAGTTTACGATTTTTGTACTCTTTTTTTTTTTTAACACAGTTGCAACGAAACCGATTTTTCAGTCAAGGCAAGGGCGAACGTGTTTTTCTCGATTATATAGCTTCTCTCCAATAACATCGAAGCGCGCTCGGATCCTCGCTCCAGATGTCAAAATTTTTCGATCGCGTCCATTCTCAAAGAAATAGATAATTCGACCGAGTTCGATTTATCGGCGAACATATGTGTCCCACACGCGCCGCCGCGCGCGAACTCGAGATAAATATCAATGCAGTTCGGAGCAGCGCGATGAGCACAACAAATGTGTGCCACGAATTTCGCGCGTGCTTCGCTATTCGTCAAAAGCCATTCGATCGAGAGCGGATCGTCGGTATCAAAACACCGGAAAAGTTAGGAAGCAACGTAACCGAAATGCGAGTTGCGCAAGGAGCGACGGTATTCAAACGATAAACAGTAAGTAACGCAAGATCCGCGAGTAAATAAAAAAAAAAGGCATCGAGCTGAACACGTGCAGAGGAGCCGAATGCGCCGACTGGTGGGCAGATTATTCCCAGCCCGAGCAGAAGATATCGTATCAATGTGCAATTTTAAATTGCATTAAAATGTAAGAAAAAAACCGAGGCAATCGAGGAAGCTCGCGAGAGGCTTCACGTCGAGCTTGAAACTGCCAACAGCGAGCACTTGATGTATCAAAACTATCGTATACATAGCAACTTACCCGCGAGGCATTTGTGTGTGGTGGCGAGGTTTCTGACGAAGCTCGATGCTTTGGGCGCCGACAGGAACGACGTCTCCAGAAGGACGATCGACCTCGCGCCGCAGCGGGCCATCTGCCTCACCAAGTGTGCCATTCTTATTATCTGTTACTCTTCCTTTTGCGATCCTTCGATCAGTTCTCCGTCGACGCGTGGGACGTTTAACCTTTTTTCTGTCGGTGGTACAACACCGCGTCGTCTGCTCGAACTGGCGTGTTTCGGTGTGTCGCGGCTGCGTAATCCGCGCCTGCAGGCCTCTCCCGTGCGTGTATATTTCAAGCTTATATCAGACTTCGCAGCAGATGCAGCGGCAACGGCAGAAACACAATTATTAAATGCGGGGCTGGCTCGCGAGGCGCGCGCGACTCTCTCTGCCTCTCATGCACACGCAAAAATCTCGCTCGCTCGGTGTGCTCGGCAAGTGGCGAACGCTGACTGGGAGAGCAAATGATTATTTCAGATATGCGTATTAGGAAGTACATTTTATCGCGAGCGCGAGCTGGTGTGTACAATTACATTATTGCATGCATCGTCCGATTTCGCCTCTGCCAAACATCGCGTATATGAACTTTCGCTTTCGCAGATCGGCCGAAGAGCTTATTGACGGATTTAACTTTTTACCCTCTCTCTCTCTCTCTCTCTCTCTGTCTCTCATCAACAATCGCGTCTTTGTACTTTTTTTTTACTTGCATTACTTTTGATCAACTGTTGTTTTTTTTTTTTTAAGAACAATGAGAATACGCCAACCAAATAAGGATAATTTTTGCAGATGAATGAGAATCGCTAGTTGCAAATTAAAATGATCTTTATTCATGTCATCTAGTATTTCTAGTCTATTCTATTTGTGTATAAAAAGTATCTTACAAGTGCACTTGAGTTTAATTTCTTATTTTTTCGTATAACTTAAAATAAAAATTATTATTAATTATTCATAACTAAACAAAACAATCGAGTTCCTAAATTTTTAAAAATTACGAGGAACCCGTGAGTCATTTGCTAAGATAGTTTTCAGGACACTACCTTATAAATTATAAAACATCAATAGTATTAAAAACTCAAGTTTAACTGCAATTTAAATGACTATCAATACTACTAAAAATAAAGCTATTAAATAAGTAATAACAAATTGCAAAGAGCTCGTCACTAGCTTACAAAAATTCGAAAATAAAATAAATCAATGAAAATGTAGTTCCTTGAAAAAAGAAAAATAAATTATAGTTGATTATGAGACGGAAAAATACAGCCTAATTAAGTTAGACTATTTACTAAATTTTCTAGATGTGTTGGGCAGTGAAACGATTCGCTGCGTATTCTTTACAATCCAATTTTTGAGGACCTGCCGTTTGGATTGTGAATCGCTACAGGGATTGGCTTTTCAACTGACCATTCATACCAAACGTTTTTGGTATTTCCACAACGCCAAAAGTGACTGACGATCTCGTCTCCGGCTTTCAAATGGACTGGAGTCTAAAAGGCGTTTAAACAATTTTTGATTAATGAAAAATACACAGATACAATTTCAGTTAAAACATATTTTGCAATTTTTAAATTATGCGATGATACCTTTATCGGGAAAAATATAGGGAACCAACTAAACATTTTTGGACTATGAGTTCGTGGTTCAATGCTCATCATAACGTCTTTGTACAGTTGACAATCAAAATATCCAGAAAATCCATGGAGGATACAGTCTTGACTAGCTTTAAAGGTATTTTTTCCATATCTTGAATTATCAATTGGATCATCTGAAAAATTATTAGTATATAATTTAATTTCAATGAATATTAGTTCATTTTACTAATATAATTATTGTTCTTATGATATGATCACAAACCTTTGTTAGGATGAACAAAAGTAAAAAGAATTTGTGGTTCATCAATGTCATATTTATTTTGGAATTGTACAACATAAGGCATTTCAAAGTTACTTTCATGCTCATTCGTTGATTTTGCTGCTCTCACTTCATTGTATAATTTGTTAGCTTGAACAGGAGCTACATAAGATGAATAAGCTTGAGGAATACTTATTCCATCATCTGAAATAAAACATTTTTATTTTACATCAACTCAAAAATTAAAAAATTAATTTGTTTAAGCAACTTTTACCTTTCAAGAATTTTTGGGCCCCGTCTAAGCATTCTGGAGACAACTCATTATCTCCAAATGAGCCTAATAATTCTGAAACCAAAATATCACACTTCTCTGGAGCTTTCCATTCTCGCATATCACTACTGACTATTGTAACTTGATCACCCCACATCTCTTTCTTTAAAGCTTGTAATCTGTAATATTTTACAAATTAATTTTAATACTGTTAAAATAAAGTATAACATAAATAAAATTACTGACGTTATAATGGCATTCGGATTTTTTTCTACTGCATATAATTTAATTGTAGTTCTTGTACTAATAGAAGCATTGAGAGCTGCTCTAACTAAAGGGCCACGACCTGCTCCTACAACCATAACAACTCTGCAAAAAACATGTAAACAAAAATATTGAACATTACATTTTCTAAATTTTTAGAATATTAAATAGTGCCAAATTAATTACATTGGTGTTTCATCCTTTTCTTTTTTCTTTAGCTCTGCTCTATCAACAAGAGCAGACTGAATTGCACGTTGGTATAATTCATATTTTATAGGATCTTTTTCAAAAATCTCGTAAGTACTAGATTCTAAATTATCCATCAATGGTTGTAAAGGATTTTGAAGATAATCTTCAAATCCACGAGCAAACCTTTCAATTGTTCCATCAGGCTGCCAATTCTAAAGAAAAATTTCAATTAAGCATGAAATTCTTTTCATTAATTCAGTAAGATTTCCAATATTACCTTCCACAAATGATCAAGGTAGTGATAGTAGTAAGCTATATTTTGATGGCGATTAGATCCAGTTATGATGTATTGCACATCAAGAGGAACAAATGCTTTTATCAAGTCTTGATGTCCTTTGCTTAGTACTGGATATCCTTTTTTATTTGTAATAAATACAGATGTAGGAATAATTAAACATTTAACAGGTTCTCCGATCCACCTTAAAATCTAGTTTAAGCAATACAAAATCAGTAAAAAAATTAAAACTTGTAGGTAAGAAAAAAAAGTCATTACCTCTTCCTTGTCTGGGACATCATTGCTGACAATTAAAGCTACAATTAGCTTTTTATGATAATTACAGACTATTCTAAAAGCATTCCACCAGTTCCACGTATTCTCAACCTCCATTTCATCTACATTTTTATCCACTCTATGAGAGTATACTTGTTTGATTGGGTTTTCCATTGGTACTTGAACCCAAATAAAAGCCTAAAAGTAAAAGGTAATTTTTATTTTATTCATTAAAATTATCTAGAACAAAATTACAAATTGGTAAATTAAAAATTTAATTACAAGATTAACTCAGTTATTTACCTGGAAATGAGGTTCAGCAGCTATTTTATTATATACTATTTGGGCAAGATTCATAGTTTTTTCCAAATTTCCTTTCAGTTTTATAGTAATAGCTATTAATCCCAAATGAGTAGCAAATGATAATTCTTGATTTATTGTTTCTCTACTATTTTTAGCTATAAATGGTACCGTTGAATCCACATCAATGTAAGGAGATAATTTTCCAACAATGTATTGGCTCCAATCTGAAACATAGTTAAATACATAAATAGACACTAGTTCTAGCTTATGGGTCTGTATAAATCAAAGCATAAAGTCATTTTACCTGAACTGCAAAGTATCATGTCTGAACGAGTAACTGGTCCAGGTCGATTCTTGGCTTTTCCTTTTATAAATTCTCTTTTGAAATTAGGATGTGTTATTGGAAAAGTTACAAAATGATACCTAAAAAACGAAAACATAATTGAGAATATTTTCTGGCTAACACAAAATGCAAATAAATACATACTTTGATGCAGTGGCTACATGTAAACCTTCCTGAATATCAGGAACGGCAGCAAAATCTAAACCGCACGAAGCAGTTTTAAAGGCACTCATTTTTCTCCTGTAAAAATGTTGAAAAATTGAAAACAAACATCAACAGCAGTAACTGCTTTTAAATTGGTTAATTGACATATTTGGCTTTTTTTCTGAAAATGTTTTTATAAATTTTTGCGATAATCGTGAGACAAGCTTTTACTTGATTAGTCTTTCTGTTTCAATAAATTCGAACGATACAATCACGGGAGGTTACTCGCGCAAGTTCTCAACACGGCAGGTTAAGTTGATCCACGAACGATTTCAAATCGCAACAAGTACACAGAAGTGTAAAACAATTTTCGGTACCTTCAACGGTTTACGGTAATCCAAACGAAAATCCAATGCAGCGATCTCGCACTGACACTTGTTAATAACAATGAAGTTCCAATTCCGAATCACAATGAACAAATGCCGGTCACGTTTGTATGAAACGAGATAGACAATTTCTGCAACACGCCGTATTTACGTTTGCGCTGAACAGGCGCGCGCGCTCCGAACTCCAACTTGTATTGGCGAGCTCCAACTATTTCTCGGCAAGTGCCTTTACTTATAGTTATTGTTGGTATTATCGCCACTTGTTGCGGGTCATATATTTCAGTCTTGAAGGTCCTGCGGTCAATTGTGTTTAGATTTTTTTCGGTGCGGAGAGATGATAGTTTTATTGTTTTAGAGACTACATAACTATTGAAACGTAATCGATTAGATAAAAGTGTAGAACGACGTATTTGTCGAAGATGTCTTTTTATAATAATTATTGTTTCTGGTTACCTTCGAAACTTGTTAGTTGTTTGAAGGGGTATAAAATGGAATTGAACGTGACGATGTGCGAATCCTTTTATCAATCAGCAAAAGTTTGGATATTTTGTACAGTGATAAAACAAGTGCCGAGCGATAACACTAGTGTTTCGGTAATAATCTTAACATTTAACATTTTTCCGTTAAATAAGAAGGCGTGAAAATAGAATTAATCATCATTGACGATTATTACGAAAATATAATAATTCCTAATTTCCAAATAGTTTTTAGATAAAGAAGCGATTTGCTTTAGTTTTATCTAAATCCTTTAAATTGTTGCAGGATTGTTTTTAAATTGGAGCAAGTATCGTTTAGTGAATATAAAATACATCATTTTTATAATATTGGATAATAATTAATTACATGCAATTAGATCAGTGACAGAAAGTATCTGTTTATCTGTGTACTACTTTCACTGATTTCTCTTGATCTAATCAAGTTTACATAGCACCTGCTACAGTGGTCAGTGGGCGTTTGAAAGTTCTCTAATTCGTATTTAATGAATTCCGATTATTCTTTCTAATGGATGAAATCTCGGCTGTGACATTAAGAAACTGATGTGTCTATTGTCCCAAACTCCAGAATGAATGCACATTTGAATGCTCGAGTAACTCAGCACGCGACTACTAGCGCTGCGCACCGGCGGCAAAATTCTCTCTCCTGCCGTGCTTCGGTCGGTATTGAGGAGCGCTCGCGCGCCTACATGTCGCAATTAAAAGTATAATCCCCTCTCCCTCCCTCCTGTATATGCGGATAGGTAGCGTCACACGTCTGTAACGACGCGTCGCACTCGCCTCCATTTCTATTTTACTCGTTGCTTGTGCTGCTGCTGTGTAAAATCTTTGATATATATTCCCGAGCCCTCGAGAGGCAGCCTTGGGACATCTCGCACACACATTAACACACACGGAAAAGCAAACGCGCTCCTCCGAACTCTCGACTCGCATCGTTCGGGACCCGTCAGCGTCTTCAACAATCATTGGATCATCCTCTCTGTTGACAATTGGTGAGTCGCGCGTTGCCTTTGCTGCCTTTGGCCCGCACGGAGTATCGATTGCGCTCTCGAGCTTCGGTGTTATATCAAAACCATATATAATATATCGCGTATTCGTGGCTCTCGCTCGCTCGTCCTGCCAAGCCGGCAAAGTGTTTGCTTGTATATTTCTGTTTCTTCCGCAACGTTTTGCTATAAATACGCGTCAAACACCGACGAGGCTGAATTATTTCTGCTGCTATTAGACAAGCTGTAGTTGGTGTTTCGAATTTTCATCTCGGCTGGATTCGCAGAGTAATCCATTGGTCCTTTTTTTTTATACGATAAGGTGTGATCCTCTAATCGGTGCGCCAACTCTATGCTGCTACTCCACGCTTAACCATTAACGACATCTCGTACGTACACGTTATCGTGCGCCCATGAGTAATATCGGCTGTTATTTTCATTTTCCAGAATCATAATGTCGTTCAATCGCGGAATGAAGAGAGACTACGGTAACAACCGTAACAATTTCGGCAACAACCGTAACATGGGTGGCGGCGGCGGCAACAACATCGCCTCGAGACTCGGAAACATCGTGGGCGGTGGAGGCGGCGGTGGCGGTGGCGGCGTCGGAGGTGGTGTGGGTGTCGGTAATGTCAATCCATGGGAGGGTGGCATGATGCCCGGTGGCAGAGGTATTCTGCCTACTCCAAACAACAACATCAGTTTGGCATCACCCCAAGCCCAACTTGCCATTGCCAGCAATTTGATATCCAACCTTCTGCGCAATCAACAAGATACTCAAACACAAGTGAGTTTGATTGATCATCGACATTACTATTTCTCCTTATGTTTATTTAGTCAATATCTTCAACTTTAAACGAATTTGACATGATAGGTGCCATCGTTGTTGAGTTTGGGTAATAACTTCAATGCCCCCAATTCAAATTACAATAACCAGCAAAATTACAACCAAGGTCGTTTTGATCGCATTGGTCGTCAAAACATGAAAAATCAACGTCCTCAACCCTACAACAAGGTATGTTAATAGTTTAAGTAGAACATAACTAAGCTCGTTATAAATTAAAAAATAATTATTTTAGAATTTTAAATACTTGATCATTTTGTAACAAATGTTCTTAAATACTAAATTAATATCTTCTTCGGTTCATTCTTGTTAGATTTTTTTCTGTTGTGATTTGTATTGATATTTGAATTATTAATTTGAAGCCACTCAATCAGGGTATCCACAAAATTTATTTAACCATTTGACAAAAAACATCCATCCATCCACAGTTTTGCAAAAGACTTCTGAGGGAAGATGTTTTTCATATTCATTATCATAGTTGGCCAAGTAAAATAACATAATTTGTATGAGTACTTTACACATTGATCTTTATATTTTGATTGTTAATTTACATGTTTTTAAGAACAAATATTCTATTGCAATACGGTTTTCCTCTAGTGAAGTTTAAAGTTCATTTTCAATCTCAACTCAAACTATTATAAGTTTGATGTACTTGTAAGAGGTCTTATCATTTTTGATATAATGTTCAATGAGATTTGAATTTTCAAATATGAATATTGCTACTCTAATTTTTATCACAACCCAAGTTCATGAAACATAAATGGCAATTCATAAATGGTAATCTGTCACAAGAATTTTTTCATTTTATCATTCATAGCCTCTATTTTCTTGTGTTAAGTGACAAATATGTATAGGTGACAGAATATTTTACTTTAACAGCTGATGATAATTTCTTAAAAGCTTTTCATTAGTACTTTGAAAAGAAAACTTTATGGTGGAATCAAGAAGATTTCTTACATACTATTTGTTGGCTTATCAATCTTTCCAAGCTTGAAAAGTTGAAGTCATAATATTCAAATTATGACTACATAGCCAATAAAGTTACCTCTAATTATTTTATGATTCCCTTATCCATAAAATAAAATCTGAATGGTTTTAAACCATTTTTATTTTTTCCTATAAAATATCCTTTGACTATTAGTTTTTAAGTGACTCAAGTTTGTTTCATTGCAAACAAGTCCATTTATTATCTGGAACTTTTCATTTAATGGCTTGGTCATTCCGATCTTCACTCATAGATGGGCAATCGAGCCCGAGATGGAGTTGTTGGGCGACGCCCTCAACAAAATCGTAACCAGTCCGGTAACCAGCGACAGAATGGCAACCAAAATCAACGGAATGATAGATCTTCTAAAGCTAATTCACCCTCTAAGCAAAATCTGAACATCAAAAAGGAACCCCAGGAAAAGACCTCTGATAAGACCAATGAAAAAGCAGAAGCATCTGTTGCTTTAAGGTAAGCTTTTTTCAGAGTGCCAATGGTTTCCTTCAAATTCCGAAGAATTGTTTCACATCTTCTCTTGAGTCTCTCAAAAGATTGATAGCAAAACCAGTTATGGCATTCAAAAAATTATTCCTTTATTCATAAGATTATCAGTTTTGTGCTATATCAATATTTGATTTTTCTATTTCTAAGAGTAAACCAAAACATTTCAGGAAATTTTACTTTAACATTTCAAATAATTATCTCAATATAACATTTTTACACTTCTTTCAAAAATTATATGACTTGATAGAAAAAATACTTATATTTGGTATGGTATCTAAAAGTTTATCTGCAGGTTTTCACCAACAGGTAAAATGTGTGTAAATCAAACCATGTTTTTATTTGATGCACTTATGTACTATATTTTATTGACAATTGATCATAATAGAAAATTGATCTTTCTTTCAAAACTCTATCCACAAAGGATTGAGTGACACCTTGATTTAATTTATCTTCTATTGGGAGACAAGATATATTCATCTTAAGAGTTCAATGGATCTCAGAAGTTGTATACTACAATTATGCCATTCAGCACTAGTACATAAGTTTTAATTCTTGCACAATGCTCCTTGTTATCTTTTATATATTTCTTCAAAGAGCTAAATAATTATCAAGTTTTCATATTTTAATTTAATATTAAAAAGTAGTTTATTTGGCAGTGCATAAATTCTTTACTAAATGTGCGAATGACTAAAATATTACATCAGCCATAACTTTTTCATAACTCAGAATTAAAACATCAGAATTAAAACATTCTTAAAGAAATTTTCTAACATTTAAATTTAATAGAAAACAATATATAATAAAATAACAACTGAGACAATACTTGGGTACTACATAAGAATTTTTTATGAATGACTTTTAAACTTACTATTAACTTTTTAATAATAATAGCGAGGAAAATGATGATTCCGAAGAATCTAAGAAGCGTGAATGGAAGGATGAGAAAAAAGAAGTTTTCCATGATAACAAAAAAGATGAACCAATGAAAAGTGAAGATGAAACAGCTAACAAAGAAGATGAAAAGTCAGGTAACAAGAGGTCTGCCGCTAGACATGCAGAAAGTCGTTATGCTGATGTTCCAATGTCAAGCATGTTCTGTCACGTGTGTAAAAAACACATGTGGGATGGGGCTGTAAGTTTTTATAATTTCTCAAAAAGACCCATGAATGTCATTTGAGTCAATGTATTAAATATATTTATTATGGTTTTAGTCCTTTGAAAACCATCTCCGAGGACGTGCTCATCAACTAATGATGGATAAACTCGATGAATCATACAAACTTAAAGTCGAATTGATGCGTCATGAGTTACGAGTTGCTGAAGAACAACGAGAGCTGTCGCTTAATAATTCTAAAAGACGTGGTAAAAAAGTACGTAAATGAGACTTATATAAACATCATTTAATTATTTATATAGACTTAGTTCATGTGGTTCATTAACTTTTTTTTTTTATTTAGTTAAATGTTGATTTGAATGTGCGTGAGTATTGTACCATGTGCGATTTGAACTTCTTTGGAACGTTATCAAGTCACAGGAAGGGTGAAAAGCATCAACAACTCAAGACGTTTTTACATCCACGCTGCTTATCATGCTCAAAAGAATTTCCTTCTCGTATTGAATATGATGAGCATTGTTTGACTCCAGCTCACATGAAAAATGCTTGTGAACAAGAAGAAAAAAAGAAGTCGAATAAGAAAGGTTAGTACAAATAATGAATGTTTAAATTTGATGAATAATTATATGCACTTTTATTTACCTGATACTTTTTATCTTTAGATAAACTTGGCAAAGGAGAATCGGAAGTTCGATCGGCCGAAGATGAAGAAAAAGATGTCGGAAGCGATTCTAAGAGTGATAAAATTGATGATTTAGCAGATAGCAGTGATTTCGTTCTAGATATTCCAGAAGGCGAGATTGGCACTAAACTTAAAATTCCCACCTACCGACATGTTAAGTCTAGGCAGATGTCAATTGGCAGATCTTTGGTAAAAGAAGTTGTTGGATTCAATTGTGACAAATGTCGGCGATTCATGCTTACCGAAGAAGATATGATTGCTCATTTACGTTCAGCCACTCATTATCGTAGTTTCATTCAAGAAATTAAAACATTGCAAGCAGAAGCTGAAAAAGCAGCTAAAGAAGCCAAAAAACAGGTAACTATCTTATTTTACATAAATCATACATCATTATTTTTAATTACTAAAATTAATTATCGATCGTGATTTTTAAAGGATCCTGATGACTCGAAAAATGATTCTGAAGAAAAACTTGACAACCATATAAAAACAGAAAACGAATCAGAATCTACTAAAATAGATAGAAAAAGAAAACATGGAGACGATGATGATGACGAAGACGAGGATGAAGATTTAGACGATGATAAATATGATCCTGCTGAAGTTAATGATGAATCTGAAGAAGAGACTGTTGAAAACGAGAAAAAAGAAGAAGAAGAGGAGGAGGAACAAAAGGAAGAAGAGAAACCAGATGAATCAAATGTTATTACACTGAATGAGCCCGAGGATACTATTTTAGAAGAAAGTAACGATCATGAGGAAGAAGAGGAGGAAGAAAAAGAACCACCAAAGAGTTCTCCAGTGGTTTCAAAAAGTCCTGCGCGTGGAGGTGGTGCTGGCCGTGCTCGGGGAAACCGTGCTCGACGTTCCAGGCGATAAAGTATCACCAATTTTTATTTTTCATGTAACTAGATTTATTTGTGCATGTAAACATGAGAAATGCAATATTTTAATATTGACATAATATTAATTCAATCTAAAATTTGATAGTTTGACAGAAAAAAAAATTAATTTGTATGTTACTTTTAGTCAATCTTTGTAGTATATATAGAATAATTGGTATATACTTCTAAAATGTCATTCTTCAATGTACTATTATATGTATTCTATTACAATTACTGATCATGTATAATTGTAAAATCTTCATTCCAATTAAATTCATGTACTGCAATAAAAAAATTGAATGAACGAATTTTTTTATCAAAAAATTTTATTTACTTACATTTATTGTGTAATGTATATTTTTATTAAGTTATAAATTTTTCACTTGAATTTTTTAGTTTATCTTTCTAGTGTACAGTTTCTTAGAAAATATCACTCTGATCACGTTGAAACAAAACAATGACATATTTTCTAATCCATTATTAAATGGGTTGACAGGAACTCATCCACAGAGTCTGTGTCCCATTTATGAATGTCCAGAACGTCTTCTAACTTATTTTCACTGTCATAAAGTTTAATAATTGGATCTAAACCTCTCACATATCGAATTTGCAGATTTTTATACTTGTTAGGTTTGTCACTCTTGATAAAAGCTGTAAAATATGAAATTTTGTTTACGTTACATCAAGCTAATCATGGAAATGTACTTCATCATCACAAATCTTACCTTGAATTTGTGGATAAGCTCCAAATTTACAAGTGCACACTTCCAACACAGCTTTTGGATATCTCTTAGAGGTCGAACTGTCATCTTCATCTTTCAAGCAGCATTCTTTACATTGGCTCCTACAAAATGAATTCAATGCTGAATGTTTTACAATCGTAAATATTTCAAAATTTATGTATTAAAATTCGGTACATACGAAATCTCTTGAAGCTCGAACTTGTCAAATTTGTCACACGTCGAGCATAATAGCACTGCTTTGTTGAATCCAAGACTTTTGCAATCTTCCGCAGTGTACTCCGAACGTACGACATTCTTTTGCAGAAAAAAAATTTATTTAAGTGTACTGTAATTAGCTTTTGCTTTCGACTAACGTAAATTTGGAAAACTTACCGCTACGAGCAGAAGAAGAGCACCCAAAAAGATATCCTTCATTTTTAAAGTTGACAGCTCTCTCTGACGATTGATGATTTTTTCTAAATAGGCAAATAATTTTTTTGCTGATTTTTCATTTGTTTCACTGATGCTTGATTAAAGATAACAAAATTTTGACTAAACTATACGAGTGAGGTTAGAGTCGAAGTTTACATGTATACACATATGCTGATGTTGTCATTATTCGGAGTTGACGTATGTACGCAGCGGCGGACCGCTCAAGGTGAAAAACATTTCGCCTGCTACAAAATCAGACTCAAACTTCAATCTTCCATTGATCTCAGAACATTTTAAAAAACTATAGAACATTTTAAAGTATTTTGACATTTCTTGTATTTAATAAACTTACAAAAAGAAATTTCTTTCTTTATTTTTTTCGATCGTTCGTATTTTGGAATATGTTTTAGAAGGTCTAGTAGGATTTGACATTCAAGTTTTATGATTAAAAAAAATTTTTGTATTAAAACTGAATAAAATTACGTTTTCATGAATTCATATTGAACCTTTGAATAATGTTTTGATAAAAAAAAACTAAAATTTTGTCCGTAAAAGAAAGCCGAAGTTGAAGCTAATTCTAAAATATTATATTTGCACTGTATGTTTAACATGATAAGCTGATATTAGGTCACGAGGTTTCTGCTTGTATGTAAATAAAATTGAAAAAAAGGTGTAATAATTAAAGTCTGCAATTATATTTATAAACTACTGATTCTTTTTAGTTATTAGTTTTGATGAAAATTGTGAAGGAAAAGATACATTAAGATTTGTCGATTATTTATTGACAATCAAACAGAATAAAAGGTATGTACTTATTTTTTCCAGCATGATTCCGGTTAATTAACCTTCAAAGTATCTTAGTGTGTGAGGGCTGATAAGGGTTAAAATTGATAATTCAATCTGTTAGACTTAAATAAAAATAGTTGATTGAATCATTCACTAGCATACATTTTTAGGATCCTGAAAATCAATATTCTATGTATATTTGGAATGTTCAAATAAAAATTGTTGACAAATTTAAACTGTTAAACGGAAATGGTGCAATTGTATTTATCGCAATCATCATCATCGAACATTTCTAAGACCCATCGAGTGAGACTTAGCGTGCATATAAATTTCGTGCATCTGCACGGAGAGAAAGTTTTCACCGTTATGGCTTTCTTCGAATAATAATAAATGCACGCGCCTATAATGCCGATACAAAACTATTTTGCACCGATGTATTTATTTGTCGCCCGAATTTTCCTACTTACGAGTGTAATATCGATTTTTACACGAGTTTTTTCGAGCCTAGTAAAAATCTGTTAAATCTTGGAATATTACTGAATCGGTACAATCGTTTTGACATAATTACCAAACTCATTAATTCAATTATCTACTTTTCAACTTTACTACGGCCATAAAATTCAATCTCTCGATATCAACACACGCTCTTACAGGGCAGAAATTTACCCTTTTTATGTGCCTGTGGAAGCCAAAGAAACGCACGCATGCGTATTTTTATTTAGGGCTGCGGTAAATAATTATCACGGTGACTATTCCGCTCAGTATTTAACTAAATTTTGTACGAAATCTCCGCTAGTAGTATTTGTCGCGTAACGATGTGTCGTAAATGAGAGGATATTCATGACACTTTTCTTCTACTCGATGACAATTAAAAATAATTGCTTTGGAGTCGTAGTATCGTAAAAAAAATGAGCGAGTTTTGATTTTAAAGTATTTTTGTTACTGGTGTGTATCAGGTAAGAAATAACTCAATATACGAAGCTTTGAATTTTCAATCATAATCAAGTGTAATTTTGATAAAACAAAAAAAATTAATAGTTAAAATAGAAGCTTCCAAAAGTTTTTAAAATATTTTAAAATTCTTTCATTTAAAATTGATTCATAAAATTAAAGAGCCAAGAAGTAATGCCCTTTAACTTCACACGCCGAGTTTCCAAATGTCAAGTCTCGCTATATGAATACACACAGCAGAACATACATACACAGTATAATATGAAGTAAAAGTTTGCGCCGAGCTCAAAAAACACCATCGCAATTACTCTGTATGTATATACTGTACACTTTTCTCAGCTCTCTTCTTTCGCTCGGCGCGCACACACACACACACACAGTCGAGCGCGCCGCTGTACCTACTCTATGCCACGGTCAGGCTTCCATGCCCGACGCCACAGCCAAAGCAGCCAAAGCAGCCAAAGCAGCAGTGTAATCGCCGCAGTCGAGCAGGCCGCCTGCAACAACAACGCCAGTCGTCCGCGCAGTCGACCAGCAGCAGTGGGCATGTTGTTTGCCTTGCCAGTGATATTTTGCTCCACCATCATGGTCGCCGTCGTCGGCTACTCGGCCCTGCGCCCCTTCAAGCTCAGATTCGTCTACGACTTTTGCCGCAACCATTTGAATTACAATTACGTGGCCATCAGGAATATCGTGGAGGATCGGCTACAGGCGAGAAACAATAAGACGGGTATACGAGTTGCTCCTTTTTTTTTGCTTTCCTTTTTTTCTTGTTGCGTGAGCTTAAATGTCATTGCGAGAAGTACGAACAAACGAAAAAAAAAAGATAATAAGTGGAGAAGTCGAGGCTCTAATAGTTTTGGCTCGATGTGGCGTGAGGATGTAAAAGTGAGAACGCGAAATATGTACACACGTATCCTTGTACACAACAGCCGTGTGTATACACCAACTCGCACGGAGAACGGAAAATTGAGAGCATTCAAATTACCTTCGAGCTGGTGCCTAATTTCGAGCTTGTTTTACCTTCTCTCTTTTTTTCTTGTTTGCTTCAATTATTTTCAATGCTCCTATAAGTAAAAAAAAATTCAATTGTTGTCGTTTAAAATATCGCATATTTTATTTTTATCAAAATGCAAGGCAAAGGCCATCGCAGGATTGAAAAAAGTAAACACCAGCGCGCGCGACGCTGTTTGGAAATCGCGCTGAGAGCACATATTATTTCGTCGCGTTCGCGTGCGCGTGTGTGTCATCGAAATTATTACCCAATAAAACAACTTCGTCGGCATTTTTCTCGTAACGTATCGAGCCACGTTCAGTTTTTTGTACCTGTCGTTGTCATTTTTAGATTTAAAATCTAATTATATTCGTATAACGTCGATTCGATAAATCATAAATATCGAAGAACAAAAAGTAAACGAGAAAGTTGACAAAGATCGAGGTATTTTTTCGTTCGTAACCTTGTGTTTTAATGAGTGAAATAACGACACTAGAATCCTGGTTTATATTTTTTTATTTACAAAAAAATACGCTACGTGCGAGAGCACAATCATAATTAGAATTTTAATAATTGGCCTCTTCTTCTACTTTCAACTTGTTATATTAAAATTTTCAAAGAATCACGAAACAGCCGAGCTACATAGAGAATAATATTCCTGAAATCGATCGCAATCGTTACACGTTTATTGATACATGCCATATTACCTCTCAAGTATTATACAATGTTTGGTCATTTCAATAAATTATAATGAATTCGATCTTGTCTCTCTCTCTCTCTCGCAGAGTTGCCCAAATTGACTGGCAAGGTGGCCGTGGTCACAGGCGGAGCTCGAGGAATCGGCGTCGAAATAGTTCGCATGCTATTGCAATGCGACGTCGAAGTTGTGATAGGTAAGTAAAAACTATTTTTTTTGCTTTAAATTAATTAATAATTTACTAATTATCTTTTTTTAATGTTTATAACAAAGCTTGCCGTAACGAGTCAGCCGCGGAGAAAACCATAGCCAGCATCAGAAAATCCGGCGTCACTGGCGGAAAGACAAGAGTCATCAAGATCGACAACGCGAACTTGGACTCGGTGAGGAAATTCGTCGCGGAATTCAAGAAGCACTACTCAAAATTAGACATCTTGATCAACAATGGTAAGTTTCTCAAAATTATACAAATATTTTTCATTACGATTAACGAGATCACGAATTATTCAGCCGGCATCATGTTCACGCCTTACGGCGAGACCGAGGACGGCTTCGAGAATCAATACGGCGTTAACTACCTGTCGCACTTCCTGCTGACGCTGCTGCTCGTGCCGCTGCTGAGCAAGGCCGGCACCGACGAGCGATACTCGCGCGTCGTCAACGTGTCGTCGTGCGCCCACCTCTTGGGCGACATTCGATTCGACGACATCAATCACAAGTGAGTATCATCTTTAATTTAATGTATATCGATCGATTGGGAGTCATTGACACGCGTGTGCGTGTGTTGCAAAATCCGTGTGACGACATTAGAATCGGTGAGAACAAATTCGGATTATAATTCTCGCATGTACACCTGTGTGCCTCGTGAAACGGCGGAGACTTTCTAAAT
Source organism: Trichogramma pretiosum (assembly GCF_000599845.2). Lineage (NCBI taxonomy): Eukaryota > Metazoa > Arthropoda > Insecta > Hymenoptera > Trichogrammatidae > Trichogramma > Trichogramma pretiosum. Next base: position 1,132,266 of record NW_019641680.1, read on the forward strand.
TCACACGAAATTATTACGCATTAAATGGGAAAAGTATACATTATTTTTTTTGTCAGGAAAAACTTCATTACCGGCGAAGCTTACGCCCAGAGTAAACTGGCTCAGCTGCTGTTCACGAAAAAACTCGCCAAGCTGTTCAGCGAGAAGCGACTGCCGATACAGGTGAACGCTGTCCATCCGGGAGTCGTGGCTACCGATCTGTTCGACTACTCGTATCTCTATTACTTCAAGCCCCTGAGCAAGATATTTTTCAAGGTAAAAGATATATCATTGATTGTGATTTTTAATATTGAATATAAATCATAAATTCATCACGTACGAATGTATTTCAGACTCCCGTGGAAGGCGCCACGCCCATAGTCTACGCGGCGGTGAATCCGACCATCGAGAAGAAGTCCGGCATGTACATAAGCAATTGTCAAGATTCGCCCATAAATCCATTGGCCGACGACGAGACGCTTCAGAATCAATTGTTCGATTTGTCGCTCAAGCAGACCCAGATCGATGCTACCTTTTGAGCCCACCTTTTTCATTTATCTTTAGCGAATTTAAAGAGCCAGTTGAATTTTCTTAAAAGTGGAATAGTTACCACTGATAGTGAAGTAGTGCGTTTATTTCGACCTTTAAAAAAGCGTCGAATATAGATTTCTATTCATATAGTAAAGGTGTACATATCGATTCTTTTATGAGATATATATATCCAAGCGGGAGTGAAGAAGTATTTTCATAATATTACTGCGATGTAAATACAAGTATCATTCCGAAAATTTTTCTATTTAAACTTAAGTGGCTGTTGCGAGTTCGCAGCAAAAACTCGTTGATTCCATTTTTCAATCTTATAAAAAAAGCATTGTTACTTAGCAACGTAATTGCATTATTTTTTGTACCAATTAAAAAAATTGAGAGCTGTGTTAATCCACTGAATCACACTATTTTCAGTATTTTAATTTATACTTTATACGTACTTTCAAGTATATTTTGCACTCGAATAATTTATTTACGTTTATTTTGTAATTGTTGGATAAAGTATTGTAAATAAATTATATTATATATACCATCGGAGTCTGTCTTTGTCTGTGACGTAAGAACTTTATTCTCCACATTATAAGTCAACGAGTAAATAGCAAAAAAACAATACCAAAACGCACAACTTATCGTTCACTTAAAAATATCGCTTGAAGCCGCGAGATACATAATTAACAAGAGGCTGCAACTCGTCGTTGAACTTGGAAAGGTAAAAACAGGCCAAAGACCAGAGGGACGAATAATACGACGATTCGTTGCCGATACCGCTCTGCACTCGATCCTTGCTCAGCACAATTCTCTGCTTGTGATGATGCTGATGATCTCTCTGACAATGGAGACCGAAGCCGTGCACGAGCTGCCTCAGGTCCTCCTTGAAGTAGAGCAAATTGAAGAGGAGCGCGTGAGTGCAGAAACCCACCAGCAGCCAGAACAGCTTGGACGAGTAGATGCGCTCCTCGACGATCTTCAGCAGGGCGCAGAAGAACTGATAGAGGGTCAGCAGTAATTTGCAGCGAGGCATGCTGCTGCTGCTGGTGTAATTGCAGAGAAATCGTCGTCTCCTCCTGCCTACGACGACGATCGCCAGCGCCAAGCTCGCCAATGCGTACATGCAGAATATGAGATCGGTCTTGGGCTCCAAGAATCGCCAGAGTCTAGCGACTCGCGAAGCCGCGAATAATTTTTCGCTCGACGACAGTATCTCGTTGGATAACATCGCTGCTCCGAGCGCGTAACGTTCGTAGAGTTCCGTCGATTTCTCTTGCAGCAGCTCCCAGAGAGCAGCCGATAATCGAACCGAGCCGTCGAGCGACGACTGCAGTATCGTCCTCGACTGCCTCAGGTACAGGGCGAGCTCGGACTTTTGCACGTGCGACACCAGTATGAGAGCGATGACGAAGAAGCCCACCGCCGAGTCCATCTTGCTGAATCTCGCTGCTCCCTTGCCTCCATTGGCCACCACCTGAAATCCTCGAAGTTTCGACTCCTTGGCAACGACGTCCCTCTTGAGCTCCTCGGCCAGAGCCGCGATTATCGCGTCCTTGTTACGGCAGTCCGTCTCGAGGGCCCTGACGCTCGACAACAGCTGCGAACTGCTGCGCGTCGTCGTCGTTCGGCGCGCTTCGACGGTCGTGGTGGCGTTGCTCGTGTTGCTGGACGACACCGATCGAGTGCAGACGGCAGTGGAGGCGGCTTCGTCGTCGTCGTCGTCGATGGGCTGCTGGAGATTGCGCAGGAAGCCTTGGAGATCGCGATTGCGGATCTTCAGGCGCTCGAGGCCGTCGCGCAGCTTCTCGATTTTCAAGTGCTGCTTGGTCGAGGCGATTTTCAAAATGTTAGCATCAAATTTGTAAGATGTTTATTAATTTTATAGGGAACCTTGAAATTTTCGATGAAATCAGCCGCTACGAGAGACGAGCGAGTCTCGTCGCCGATCGACGTCGACTTTTGTCCGAAGGCGGAGGAGCCCAGCGTGTTCCACTCGTCGTTGCCGCCGCGAAATCGCTCGAGCTCGCTGTCCTCGACCGTCCTCTTGTCTTTCGTTCCTGAAATTTCGGATTCGCTAAAAATTCGTCTTCGCTCGACAATAATTCGTGTGATATTTACTCGATCCGAAGGTCAAGTCCTCGTGCGAATGATTTTTGCTGCAGTAGCACGTGTACTTGGATCTCTCGCTGCATAAAGTCTGATCGCTCGTGCTGCTGCTCAACGATTCGTCCTCGTCGTCGTACTCCTTGTCGAGAATTACCTTCTTGCATCTGTGGCAGCTTCTTCTGCAATTTTCAGAAGTTGATAAATAAATAAATCGTGTTAATTTACGCACATAGTGTAAGAGAATTCTCGCTTACAATTTGTTCGATCTGATGATTTTTTTTCGTTCGCAGGTCGAGTAGGTGGCGTCCGAATCCGACGTTATCGTCAAATCGTCGTTTTTGTACCCGTGAGTTCGTTTGCTCGGGTTTCTTCTTCTGCGCTTGTAATTGTTCAGGCTGGCTCTGGGTCGATCGGCTCTCTCGGCGCTGTTGCAGGCCGGACACATTTTGCAAATGCTCAAATTGCATTTTTTGCACTGAATGATACCAATGAGAATGATTATTTATTCATATCTTCTTCTTCAAAAAATTGACCTAGTATTGTGAGCATTTGAAGTAACTGCGGAAGTAATACTGTTTTAGTCTTTTGACTATATGTTGTGCACCGCGTTGTAAAAACCGCCGTTAATTCAAGTTTCATAAACGCACCGATAAGTGTCGCTACTTACGCGAATCGAACTAAACTGTCGGCTCACAAGCGGAAACAAATGCAATTCACATAAGTATCCGCGTAAACCAACTGTCAGTGACTGCTGTGAAAACCTGTTCAAAACTTGTCTCTCGGGACTTCTCTTCATTGTTTAATTTGTTGAAGATTGAAGATCGCTAAAAGTTTCACGAATAAATACGTTTCTCAACTCTATTATTTAGGCCAACATGGAATCAACCAAAAGAATGAAGCTCACTACTAAAGCTGTAACAGAAAGAGGCAGTTATACGTGGACGATCAAGAATTATAGTATGATAAAAGCAGAAAATGGAGAGTCGATAGAATCACCAGAATTTAGTGTTGGAAGTGATGATAAGAAATACTTCAAACTGAAATTATACCCTGAAGGCGAAAGAGAGAAAGCTGCGGGATTCATTTCTATATTTCTTTACTACTTAAAAACTGATTCAACAAAGAATCTGGACAAACTCGTATGTAGAAGCAAGGTTTCAGTTATTAATGACGAGAAAGTTGTTACGCAATCTACATTACATGAAGATTTTATGCAATCGCGGCAAAAATCCTGGGGTTGGTCAAAATTTTATGAGCTAGAAGATATTGACAAATTAATTTCTTCCAAGAATACTGTCACCATTCAATGTGAATTGGAAGTTTTCAAGGAATATGAATCTTCATTAGATTCAAAAAACATTGATAGTACAGATGAAACAATTAATGGAGTAAAATTTGACTCTGCATTTCTAAGTGAAGAACTCAGTGATGTTGAGTTGATAAGTTCTGATGAAAGTGCCATTCGAGCTCACAAAATTGTACTCGCTATGGCCAGCCCAGTATTTAAGGCCATGTTTACTCATGATATGTTAGAAAGTAAAAATAATTCTGTTGAGATAATGGATACACCTTACGATATTCTAGTTGAGATGTTGAGATTTATCTACACAGGTAAAATTGCAAATACCAAGGTAGATGTGATTTTGAACCTTTTAACAGTAGCTGATAAGTATCAAATAGATAATTTGAAAATCAAGTGTGGAAAAATATTACAGGCTGAATTGACCACTGAAAATGCAATTGAGATTTTGGAAGCTGCTCATAAATATGATGAAAAGTATTTGAAACATGAAGCATTGGAATTTGTCAAAACTCACATACGATCATTTGTTGAAACTGAAGAACTGAAGAAAATATCTGAGCCTGAATTACTATTCAATGTTATTCAAACAATAACAAATTTCCCAAAGTGAACATTAATAAAATTGATCTATGTTATATAAACTTTGACAATTTAGGTGCAACTGATAAATTGGAATCTTTGTAACTCTATTATTCCTAAGTTAAGATTTTTGAAGTCATAAAAAATTGTTTAATTTAAAAATAAGAATCTAAATAAAATGGAGAAATGGTTGATAAAATTATAGTTAATTATTCCTAAATGTATTATTGAAAATTAGAATAAGAACATCTGCAAGCTTAGCTCAATCGCAGGTATAATTTTGCGAATCAATTAGCACTTTAAAAATTGATTAACGGTTGAATACATGGACTACATTTTATAAATAATCATTTGTAACTCTACTGGTATAAGTTTAAAAATAATTTGAAATGTAATATTTTTGATCATTATGTAAATAAAGTGCTAATTCTTCAGCATATATTCTTAAATAACCATATAAACTTATTTTTTGGTTTGATGCATCATTTTTTTCTTATTCGATCAGTGATCTTATGTGCAAGAATAATACTATTAATTTCCAGGCCGCTAAGTGTCGCTACAAAAATTTACTGTTAGATCTGAGTAAAAAGCTGACTTTATTCATAAACACTGTTATTTTCCCTACACATTCTCAAGTTAAATAATTCAAAAAAAAAACATAAAAGATCACTACTTATAGTTCAAGTGATTACTCTGATACTTAGATTGCTTATTATTGAAGCTACAAAAGATTTTATTATTGAATTTATTATAATATGAAATTTTAACGTATACAGAAATAGGGCATCTATAAAATGGATTGTACTGTTAATAATTTTCATGTTTGGTAATTTAAATTATAAATGAACTACGTTAAGGGGGAAAAAAATGTGACTATTATAAATTATATTTATACACTACTCATCAATATTTCGGGTGCATATAAGAATTTATTTATTGTTAAATCGTCGTTTTTATATTCATAAGCTCGCTTGCTCATTTTTTCTTTTTCGGTGCCGATTGATCTTTTCTCTAGGCGCTGCTGCAAACCGATAACATACTTTGTAAATGCTCAAATTGCATTTTTTCTCTGAATGATACCAACGAGAATGAGTAATTATTCATATCTTCTCCTAAAAAAGTGATTGGTTTAATATTGTGAACAATTGAAGTAACTGCGTAATTTATCATGTTTTAGTCTTTTAACTATATATCTATATTGCGCATTTGGAGATGCGCTTCGAAATCAAATTTCAAGGAGCGTGCTAAGCGCGCCGTGAGTTAAAGTTTCATTACTATACCGACAAGTGTCGCTACTTACGCGAATCGAACTAAACTGTCGGTCGTCGGGTCACAACCGGAAATAAATGCAATTCACATAGGTACCCGCGCAAATCATCCGTCAGTGTTTTCTGTGAAAACCTGTTCAAAACTTGTCTCTTGGGATTTCTCCTCACTGTTTAATCGGTTGAAGATCGCAAAGAATTTCACTTCATCAAGTAATTAGTTTCTTTATCCTGGTAACAAAATGGCATCAACACAACGAATAAACGCCACCACAACAGCTGTTATGGATAAGTGCATTTATACGTGGACGATCGAGAATTATCATGTTATAAAAACCAAAGTTGGAGAATTCATATTATCCCCAAAATTTAGTGTTGGAAGTGATAGTAAAAAATACTTCCAACTGAAATTATACCCTGCAGGCGATCTTGAGGAAAGTGCGGGATTCAATTCTATATTTCTTCATTACTTAAAAACTGATTCAACAAAGAAACTGGACAAACTCGTATGTAAAACCGAGATCTCAGCTATCAATAATGAAAAAGTTGTTAAAAAAATTACGATACATGAAGATTATGCAGAGTCATCCTGGGGATGGAGTAAATTTTATGACCTAAAAAATATTGACAAATTAATTTCTTCCAAGAATACTGTCACCATTCAATGTGAATTGGAAGTTTTCAAGGAATATGAATCTTCATTGGATTCAAAAACCACGAACAATGAAGACGAGGCAATCTATGGAATGAAATTCAACTCTGCATTTCTATGTGAAGAACTCAGTGATATTAAGTTAATAACTTCTGATGACAATTCCATCCCAGCACACAAAATTATACTCGCTACAGCAAGCCCTGTATTTAGGACCATGTTTACTTCTGAAATGTTGCAAAGTAAAAAACACAACTCTGCAAGGAAGCAAAATACTATTGAGATGACGGACACTCCTTACAATATTTTAATTGAGATGTTGAGGTACATATATACTGGTAATATTGTAAGCACTAAAACAGATGTAGTTCTGGAAATTTTAGGAGTTGCAAACAAGTATGAGATTAATAATTTAAAAGTCAAATGTGGAAATATATTAAGCGCTGCATTGTCTACTGAAAATGCAATTAAAATTCTTATAGCTGCCCATAAATGTAATGTAAAGCATTTAGAAAATGAAGTGTTAAAGTTTGTCACAGCTCATAAACAATCATTCCTTAATTCTGATAAACTATTAAATGTAATTCAATCAATGACAAATTCCTTGCAGTAAACAAAAGTAAAATTGATCTGAGTAATATAAACCTTGAAATTCAAGGTGCAATTGATGGATTTTATTTTTTGCTACTTTATTATTAAAAAGATTATTATAAAGATATGGTTTACAAAATGATTAGAAGACTATTAAATTTCCAATAATTAATCAATGGTAAAAAGTAAAATTAAGTTTATTTAATAGTTCCTTATTGTTTTGTCAAATGTTAAACCAAAAGTATTATTAAGCTGTTGCCCGAGCTTGATTGCAAGTATAATTTAAAAAATTTATTAGCACTAATTGTTAATGCTTCATAATTATAAATTGTCAAATGCATGGAAAGAATTTGATAAAGAATGTTTAGTAACGCTAGTAGTATAATTTTTTAAAATAATTTTGAATGCATTGTATATAAAATTGTCATACAAATAAAGTGCATTCGAACATATTCTCAAATGACTGTTGAAGTTTGATTCTGTTTGGTTCATCATTCCATTCTGGTTCATTCAATTATTTAACTTAAGAGAAAAAACAATAAATTTTCAGGCTTTATATGTCACTATAAAAATTCACTGTTAAATCTGAGTGGATAGCTGGCTTTTTTAATTGGGGTAATTTTCACTATTCGTTCTCTAGTTAAATAATTTCTGCAAACTCCATGAATTCACATATATCTACATTGTTCATTGTTGAATTACAAAAGATTGATTATGCATACAAAAGCAGTGGCTCAATAAAGTTTCTTGTGCTGTTAATACTTTCTATGGTTAATAGTTTAGTACATACACAAAGAATCATTTTTACAAACCCAGAAAATTTTTCAGTTTTAAACGTGGATTTGAGCTATATCAAAGAAATAATAATTGTGACCTTTATACTCATATTTATAAACAACTCATCACTACTTCGGGTGCATAAAACGTTATCGTAAAATCGTCATTTTTACATCCATGAGGTCGATTTCTCGATTTTCTTTTTCTGTGCTTTATACTAAATTATTCAGACTCGTTCTAACTTTCTAAATCGGTCGGCTCTCTCGACGCTGTTGCAAATCGGGTATAGGTTTACAAACGTTCAAATTGCAGTCTTAATACGGCGTGATAATAACGAGAATGATTGATTATTTATATCACGTTTTCTCGAAAGAGTGATTGTCTTGATATAGTAAGTAATTTTTAAATATCCTAATCAACTATAGAGCGGAAGTATGAAATTTAAGTAATATGATTTTACATTTTAATTTTAACACATATGCGAAAGGTGCCGTGACTTGAATATGTTTACACCGATAAGTGTCGCTACTTTCGCGAACCAAACTGTCATCATCGGCTCACAACTCACAAGCATAAACAAATGCAATTCACATACCCGCGCAAACCAACGGTAACTGTCTACGGAGAAAACCTGTTCAAACCATATATTGCCGCTTGGTATTTATCTTCATTGTTTAATTCGTTAACATCTTTAAAAGTTTCGCTTGATCAAGTAATTAGTTGCTTCACCCTATTATCAATATGGCATCAACTCAACGAATGAAGGCCACTACTAGAATTGTTACAGACAAGTGCCTTTATACGTGGACGATCGAGAATTATCGTATGATAAGGGCAGAAAATGGAGAGTCGATAGAATCACCAGAATTTAGTGTTGGAAGTGATAGTAAAAAATACTTCCAACTGAAATTATACCCTGCAGGCAATCGTGAGGATAGTGCGGGATTCAATTCTATATTTCTTTATTACTTAAAAACTGATTTAACAAAGAAACTGGACAAACTCATAATTAGACTAAAGATTTCAGCTATCAATAATGAAAAAGTCGTTGAAACATGTTCGGCACATGAAGATTATGCAGAGAAAACTACCTGGGGATGGAGTAAATTTTATGACCTAAAAAATATTGAAAAATTAATTTCTTCCAAGAATACTGTCACCATTCAGTGTGAATTGGAAGTTTTCAAAGAATATGAATCTTCATTGGATTCAAGAATCATTAACAATGAAAGTGAGACAATTGATCAAGTAAAATTCGACTCCGCATTTCTAAGTAAAGAATTCAGTGATGTTGAGTTGATAACTTCTGACGAAAACTCCATTTCAGCACACAGAATTATACTCGCTATGGCCAGTCCAGTATTCAAAGCAATGTTAACTCATGATATGTTAGAACGTAAAAATAATTCTGTTGAGATAATCGATACTCCTTACAATATTCTAATTGAGATGTTGCGATACATCTACACAGGGGAAATTTCAAGTACTAAACCAGATAAAGTTCTGGAAATTTTAGCAGTGGCAGACAAGTATCAAATTGATAACTTAAAAGTCAAATGTGAAAAAATATTATGTGCTGAATTGTCCACTGAAAATGCACTTGACATTCTGGAAGCTGCACTTAAATATAATATAAAGAATTTGGCAAATGAAGCAAAGAACTTTGTCACAGCTCACATACAATTGTTCGTTAATACTGAAAAATTTAAAAATATAGTTGATCCTGGAGTACTACATGATGTAATACAATCAATTTCAATTTCTCTAAAGAAATCAAAATGAAATCAATCTGTGTTATATAAATTTAAAAATTTCAGTTATAACTAATTAATTTTTTATTTTAAAACTTTATTATTTCAGAAGTATGTTTTATGTAATCATAAGATAACTATATAGATTTAATAGTTCCTAATTACATTCTTGAAAATATTTTCAAACTGTTCCGTTAGCTTGATTGCAAGTATAATCAATCAAATTGATTCACACTAATTGTTTGTTCTTTATCATTTAATAAATGATTAAATGCAAGTATAACATTTGATAAAGAATTTTGTATAATGCTAGCAGTGTAAGTTTATAACATAATATTGAAATCTATAAACTTATCTGTAACTTATCGAGTAAATAAAGTGCATCAGTACACATACTCAAATGACCGTTTCAAACCAATGATTTTATGTGTAAGTATAATATAATTAAGTTCAATGCATGTCAATATAATTAACGTTCACTATGAACATTTACCGTTAAACCTAAGTGGGAGGCTGGCTTATTCATAAACACAGCGATTCTATATCTTCTTAAGTTGAATAATTTTAAAAAACCCACAAAGCTTTCATACGTTCATATGATCGCCACCTGTCAGGGCTGTTCTAATGCGCGATGCGCGCGGCGATAACCGCACGCACGTGCACGTGATGCCGCAGCAGCCTTCATCGTTCGAAAATCATCTGTCGTCTCTCTCACAGCTCACGTCAGTACTGACTTTGTAAAGCAGCCAGACGCTCAACGTTTAGAGTGTTTGAACATTCCTTCTAAATTTTGCATTCAAGCATTTTTCTCGTTTTTTTCATTTAGTTCATTTGTGAAGTCATATAGTTGATTTGTTTCCTACGAGTAAGTACATTTATTTTACATTCAATAATTTGTTTATGAAGTTTTCTGTAAAATACGAGTGATTTGTTTCAAGTTGAAAATCTTGAAATTCTCTCATCTCTTTCTTCAGTGTGATAGATCTTATTATTAAAAACTTCAACTTCGAGTATACTCAAGTTTATATAGAAACATGCTTCACGTGGCGGTGATTTGAGGAAGCTGTAGCGATGCACGGTAGTTATATATATACGGGCTAAGCTATAATTAGCGTGATGGTCAAAAAAAATTTTTTGATGTGAAACATCTATATTCGCGTTTGGTGTCAGGGGTAAACCCGTAAAAACCGAGCGTCCGTCCGTCCGTCCGTCCGTCCGTCCGTCCGTCCGAGCGAGCGCAACTTTGGTAGTAGAACTGCCTATACAGCGTCGGTTTGCGCTACGCGCTGTGATTGGCTGCCGCGCCAGCTACAGAACTGCTTTCTGCTGCTGCCCGCTGCCGAGACTCGACGCGCGTATGCCTGTGTTTACGTATACGCACGAGGCAACGTAACAGCATAAGCAACAGCAGTCGGCTCAGCTCACGGGATTGACTGCGTTGAGATATCTTTCTCTCTCTTGTTTATGCGTATCGCTAATACATATAATACGTATGTGTTGTCTATGCATGTACGTCGCGAGACTAAGCACTATCATGCACGTTGTCAAATCTGATACTTATTACTGCATGTATGTATACGTGTCTATGAGTGTGTGTCTTCTTAAGGGAAGTCGAAATTTTGATCATGTTATATTAAGATACAACGAACGATAATAGCTCAATGCACTAATTTGATTAATAAAACAAATTGAAAATTGAAAAAATTAAAAAAAATCAGCTGTTCATGAACAGCTGCAAGATGGGAAACATCTTTATCAATTTATTAAAGAAAATTGGAGAATTTAAAAGTAATCGAACAAGTAAAAGTCGAAACAAAAAAATAAGTAAAAAACAAGTAAAAAAAATCAAATTGAAAATAGAAAAAATTTAAAAAAATCAGCTGTTTATGAACAGCTGCAAGATGTGAAACATCTTACTATTAATTTAAGAAAATTAAAGAATTCAAAAGTAATCGAACAAGTAAAAGTCGAAACAAAAAAAGTAAAAAATTAAAAACGAATTAAAACTCGAAAAATCAAGAAAAAATCAATTTAATACAAAAATCTAAAATCTAGAATCAAAAAAGTAAAAAGTAAGAAAACAAAAAAACAAAAAACATGAATCAAAAAAACGAGAAAATCAAGAAAAAGAAAAGTCAGAAAATCCTAACACAAGCATCGATGTTTCACATCTGGTGCGCTAAAGCTCGAGAAACTACTCTGATTACTTAACTCAATGAGAGGGAACGATTTGAAGAGTAAGCACGCATTGATAATGCACCAGATGTGAAACATCGATGCTTGTGTTGGGATTTTCTGACTTTTCTTTTTCTTGATTTTCTCGTTTTTTTGATTCATGTTTTTTGTTTTTTTGTTTTCTTACTTTTTACTTTTTTGATTCTAGATTTTAGATTTTTGTATTAAATTGATTTTTTCTTGATTTTTCGAGTTTTAATTCGTTTTTAATTTTTTACTTTTTTTGTTTCGACTTTTACTTGTTCGATTACTTTTGAATTCTTTAATTTTCTTAAATTAATAGTAAGATGTTTCACATCTTGCAGCTGTTCATAAACAGCTGATTTTTTTTCAAATTATGTACTTTTGAAGAGTACATTTTTGACCATCACGCTAATTATGGCTTAGCCCATATGTTTTAAAACGCTATTTGCGCGCAGCGCACAGCGTTAGCATGACAGAATATGGGGGAAATGTGTTAGACTGGTCGAAAACACCCATTCATAATTATATCATTCAAAAGCAAATAAGATTTCCTATAACATATATTAATTTCATTAACTTGTAAAGTGATTTGAGCTCGCAGTACACGAAAAACTGTCACTTCCTATATCATTTAGTGTAAAATGGCCAAAACTTAGAATCTCATTATTTCCCAAGTTTGCATGGAATCCCCAAATTTTTGTAATTTCATTAACTATCATTGGTTAAAATTTCACTTCGATCTAATTTTTTTTTCATTTTCGCTACAGCTTCCTTAGCAATAAACAAGATTATTGAAAACAAATTTGAACACCTGATCAAATTTTATATCAATAATTATTCGAATATTTTTATATTCACTCCATAAAAGTAAAATGACAATTAGAAAATATAAATCCAAATTGCGGATACATGAAAGACAGACCTACAAGACTGAACATTTAATTTTCATTTGATGTTTTTAATGTACTCTTTCAATGTAAAAGTTGTTTCAATCTGTTTGTTCATTTCAAATTACTTTGTTTCCCTTCACATTTTTGGCATACATCACGTCGACTATAGTTTGGATTATATATTGTGCGTAATTTCTATCTATAAGAAACATAAGCGATTAAGGCAATGAAACGAGTAAAATACTTTCGTATATAGAAGTAAGCTGTGGCTCCTTGCAACCCAAAACAATGCGATTCACATTTCTGCGCGGACCAACAAACATTTCCCGGGAAAAATTTTTAGGAACAATATTTTCTCCAAGTATTCTTGCCTTCGTTTTTTAATTTGTTAAAGATCGATAAAAGTTTCACGTACTCAAGTAAAATGTTTCTCAACTTCACCATTTAGGTCAACATGGAATCAACCCAACGAATACAAGCCACCACTACAGCTATTACAATTAAGTTCATTTGTACGTGGACGATCGAGAATTATCGTGTGATAAAAACCAAAGTTGGAGAATCCATATTATCCCCTGAATTTAGTGTTGAAAGTGATGGTAAAAAATACTTCCAACTAATATTATATCCTGCAGGCGATAGTGAGGAATCGGCGGGATTCATTTCTATTGTAACGTCGCCTCCGAATAGGCCACAAAAATTCAAAACTTCGAAAACCTCCAAAACGCCTGCCCATAGGCAGCCCGTCTTACATGCAGCTCCGCGAGCTACTCGGGACTTTCCGAACGCCCCGGCGCCCAGCTGTAAGAAGTCTAACGCCTTTATTTACGACCGCCATAACACTCAACGGTTACATTTTTCGACAAAGAAAAAGGCCACATCGAACGATCGAGAAAACGAACGTTCGAGAATATGAAAACACATGGCAAATATTTCTAACCGATATGTAAAACGCCCAAATTATTTAATAACTAATATTCACTCCGAATCAGCCTCAGATTGAGACCGATACACCTCGATTTCTACAGACTCTCTTTTCTTTCATAAAACCTCTCCCTGCCTCCCGCAATAAACAATAAGTCCATAAACAATTTAAGTTACAATAAACAGCCAATGTTAACGTGAGAAACAGCGGGACAACCGAAATAGCAACGAACAGCTAAGTATAACATTTACCCTATGATGTAACAAACCAATTAAAAAAGAACAATTAATAACAATCATTTGCAACTAAATAAACATAATTACAACATCACTTGTAAGTACAATGTTCGAGAACATTCGATGGTCGGCTTGGAAATTAGAAAAAGACAGACAGACAAAACCTTCGGCGCAACGTCGTCATACGACAGATTGGGCCTATCAAAGCTCTCAAAGAGCAATAAAAATCTCAGCCGCCGAAAGCCAGCGTCGACTAAGTCACCAAAAGCTTCAGTCGACTCTGACTATTCGTGCTCCAGCATTCTAACAGTACAGATGTACACTAAAATCGCGCTCCGCGAGTAAAAGTGAAGTGCTCTTAACAACTTATAGTATAGAGCTCACTGTCCGGCCCCAACTTCCAAGCCGCCATCCAGTTCGCTTGTACAACCAATCAACGAAAATGTAAGTCTACGTATAATTTCATAAATAAACTCTCTATTTTCTCTATATAAAATTACTCTCTAAATTCTTGCTATCCACCTACAAACATGCTACGCTAAATAAGTAAATAATAAACCTAATACATTCACTGCCGACCTGGCGATGAACGAGCAATCGTTTCGCCGGGTCGAACGTGTTCCTCCTCCTTACAAATACACGTCGCTCGCAAGCCGCCGGTCCTCAGCCGACCCCTTGTGCCCCGTCTCCTCGTGGACGTGGCACGAGAAAAGGCTAAAATCGTTATCCGAGGCCACGCGAACCTTCGGTTTGCAACACTAAGTCCCTTCTGGACGTTACACTATATATCTTAAGTATTTAGGAACTGATGCAGAAAAAAAACCAGACCAAGTCATATGTAGAGGGACAGTTTCAGTTATTAATGATGAAAAACTTGTTTTACAAGGTATATCGCATCATGATTATGCAAAGCGATGCTGGGGATGGAATAAATTTTGGGACCTAAAAAATATTGACGAATTAATTTCTTCCAAAAATACTATCACCTTTAAATGTGACTTCGAAGTTTTCAAGAAATTGGAATCTTCAATTAATTCAAAAATCACTGACAATGTAGATGAAACAATTCATGGAATAAAACTTGACTCTGCATTTCTAAATGAAGAATTCAGTGATGTTAAGTTGATAACTTCTGATAAAAATTCCATTCCAGCACACAGAATTGTACTCGCTATGTCCAGTCCAGTATTCAAAGCCATGTTTACCCATGATATGTTAGAAAGGAAAAATAATTCCATTGAGATACCAGATATACCTTACAATATTCTAATTGAAATGTTGAGATACATCTATACGGGAGACATTGTAAGCACCAAAACAGATATAGTTCTGAAACTTTTAGCCGCAGCAGACAAGTATCAAATTGATAATTTGAAAATCAAGTGTGAAAAAATATTGTGTGCTGAATTGTCCACTGAAAATGCACTGGACATTCTGGAAGCTGCGCTTAAATATAATGTAAAGTATTTGGGAGATGAGGTTGTGAAGTTTTTTGAAGTTCACATAGAATCGCTCATTGATTTAGAAAAAGTAAATGACTTGGTTGACACTAGCCTGCTTAATATAATTAAAGTAGGAAGAAAAATCCCGAAAACGGATAATTAATTATGATGTAACTGATTAATTCCACTTCTTAGAACTTTATCATTCCAAAAATTTGATTCAATAAATTTTAAGAAAACTATATATATTTATTTAATAATTCCTTAGTGTATTGACTTTAATACATGTTTATGAACTAATTTTTAATTAAATCATAAATTTTTCGTATGAATGAAATGTATTAGTACATATTTTTAAATCTGGTTTGAATATGATCATTTCATTACTGTTTAATCATTAATCTTACGTGTGACAATGATGGAGTTAATTGTCAGGTCATTTAAGTTGGTTAATATTTTAATGCATAATAAAAAAGCGTCTTTAACTACACCGTGCATGTTTTTTATTTGAAATTCTGCCCCTGAGTGATACCAATGATAGTTATTATTTATTGTCGACTCTTGAGAAAAGTTAGAAGTAAAACTTTAATAAAGTCCCACAAAAAATTTTAACCCAAACATGTCACAATTTTAACTTAAAGCTTTCATAAGGAATTCAAATTTGTTTCAAAAACCATGTTTATAATCACAAAACCGTCACGGAACCCTCATTCCAGTTTTATTCTGATTTCCTAGGTGAATATGAAAATATTTTTGAAACATTATTTTAAATGTAAAATTTGACGAGGAATTCAAATTTTTTATCAAAAATCATAATTATAACCTTAAAACCCTTAAAGTTGATCTCCGTTATATAAATTTAGACATTTGAGATCTAACTGAGAAATTTGATTTTTCGTAACTCTATGATTACAAAGTTATGATTTATGAAATTATAAAAATTCATAAACGGTTCAATGCATGGATTACATCTTATAAATAATTATTTGATACTTTACCAGTATAAGTTGCATTTATACATTTCTTTATTTTTTATTTACTCAAGAAGTTGCTCAAAAAGTCACGATTCATGAAGATTTTACCTGCGGGTGACAACCCCATGGGGTTGTTTGAATTTTTTTTAGGTTCAAAATATTGACAAATTAATTTCTGCCAAGAATACTGTCACTATTCAATGTGAATTAGAAATTTTGAAAATATATGAATCTTCGTTGGATTCAGAAACCATTAACAAGGAAGATGAGACCACCCAAAAGGCGAAATTCAACTTGTCATTCCTTCATTCATTTCTATTGTTATACCGTCGTATCTATTGTTATTTTGTTATTCTGGATCTATTTTTTGTGCGGAGTGTTGACTGATAATAAAATACGTGTAAAATTCAGCTAATGCAGTGTATCAAAGCATTACCTTGACTTTTAATTATTCAATAAACTCAACCTGTAATAATCAAGCTCTTGTGTACGTTATCTACATAAATTTAACCCGATACCATCCTTTTAAAAATTCTCAGTGAAAAACACAATGATATTGAATAATAATCTAACTGTATAAGGTCAAAAAAAAAAAAAAAATTGCGTCGACTACTTGAATCGTACATACACTACCCATGACTACTTCGGGCGCATGAAACATATTCGACGATTGGAATCGTAGTCAACTTTTCGTTCGATAGCAACAAGCCCCAAAAAAAAAAAAATTTACCTGTAAAAACTCGCCGCAGAAGCTCTGGTTCAGCTGCTCTTTGCCTCTTTTCGCGCAGGCTCGCTTCTGGGGGACACTTCTCGACGCGCTCGTCGATTTGACACCGACGCTCTCTTCCGTACTGTCGTCTTCCGACCTTCGACAGCTGCTCCCAA
The DNA here is from genome assembly GCF_000599845.2 of Trichogramma pretiosum. Taxonomy (NCBI): domain Eukaryota; kingdom Metazoa; phylum Arthropoda; class Insecta; order Hymenoptera; family Trichogrammatidae; genus Trichogramma; species Trichogramma pretiosum. The sequence continues at coordinate 1,149,354 of NW_019641680.1, forward strand.
CGTACGACGGACTCGTCTTCGTGCCGGTGCTGCTGCATTTTCCATTGGAATCGCTGGACAGATCCAAGCTGAGCTTGGCTACCTTCGGAATCGACGCGTTGATCGGGGAATCTTTATTACTGTCGTTGTTGTTGTTGTTGGTACTGCACAACTCTGCAAAGCAACGAACTCGTCACGCTTTTCCATAGATTTTTTTTAATTTCAATTTTCAAAGACACTCCCTACCTGACTCGCTTTTGCTGATGTACTTGGTTTCCTCGTCGTTGACTCGAATCTCGACGATGTCGCTCTTCGGGACGATCGTTTTGATTCGCGGAACTTGCCACTGTGAAAACGGCTGCCGCTCCTGACGACACTTCTCGATTTCGTTGTCGTCGTCGTCGTCGTCGCCGCCGTGCGATTTCGACGATTTGGTTTCCTGCATTACGCCGCGCCGAATTTTTTTCGATGTCACCAATCGATTTCGATCGAAATTTGTGATTTGCGGGGGGACCTTGGAGAGTCCCTTTTTTTTTTTAACCGAAAATCGAGATCGGCTGTCACGGAAAATTTACACGTTTTTACCGAGAGCAATAGGCGCGTGAAATTTGCCGAAAAACAACTGTATCGTTTGCGCGATTGACTTGAGTGGATTCGTGCGATATTCGATGTATCGATTTTTTGTTCGAAATTTATCGAGTTTGCAACGCGAACGTAGTCGTTGAGCCGTAAAATCTCGGAAAGACAAACCCAGGTGAAAATAGTATGTAAGATCTGACTCCAGTTCTGAAGTGACTGTATTGCCTTTAATTAATTAAACAATAAGTTTATTAATAATTAAAATTATATAACAAATTTAGTTATATCTTAATAATCACATCGATGATATCCTTAAGAAAAATTCCTACAATATTTAGGTTTCTGATAATGTGAATTTAAATTGATTCAACAACTTTTAATATTAAGATTTATTATAAAATTTTAATTATTAGCAAACTTATTGTTTAATTAATTAGAGGCAATACAGTCACTTCAAATCTGATATAAGTTCTAATGTCGAATTATCGAATACAAGATCTGGTATCAGATCTAATGTCAGATCTTACATACTATTTTCACCTGGGAATAATTTCACCCAGAAACAAAGAAAATTGAATCCAAACATTTATTTTATCAACACGCTGAAATGAAACAGGAGTCAATTGGAAAAAATAATTTTCGTGAAAATCAACGAAACTCAATCGTTACTTTTTACATTTCACGCGCTATTGTTTCATCGAAAATATGAATCAAACACATCCGACTCGAATATTTAGTTCACGTTTAGCTCAAATCAATAATCAAGCTTCGACAAATCGGTCGATTCGAAACTTCTCGCGTGTGTTTACATCGCTCCTCGCAATTTCGAGCGTTCGACGGTTGAGAAATATCGCGCAGTCTATTTCGCAGTGTCTCACCGCGAACGTCGTTCGGACCGCACAGCCGGAGCGATTCTCGTGAAAAAAAAAAAGTAAAAAATATTTCGTCGTCACACACAAGATGTCCTCGTTCGAGCAATTGATCGAGATGAAGAGACAAGGGGAAGAGGTCGATTGGAGCGATGCGAATAAGGGACACGAATTCGTCCGTCAACTTGCCACTTTGATCAGAGATTGGAAGGGCGAACTTCCGGATCTGCGCGACGTTTTTCAGCCAAGGGAAATGAACCAGCTTCTCATCCACGTCGTGGGAGAACTATTCGGGAACAAAAGCGACGTATCGACGATCGTTACCATCGTGGCCCGCACCGGTTACAAAGTCGAGGCGGACTTGGATAAGAACAACAGGCCATTGCCGAATCGCTGCACACCGCTGCATTTGATGTCAGCTTTGTACAGGTTGGGTCTCGTCGACAAGGGTTCAGAGATAATCCGTGCGCTCTTCGAAATATACGACGATTTCGCGGTAAATTACATCGGTCCGATGGGCCGAACGCATCTCCACGTGGCCTGCGAGCTCGGCTTGGTCGACGTCGTCCGGAAGTTCCTCGACTCGAGACAGAAGGATATAATAAATTGCCGCGATCAGTATAAAAATACGCCGCTGCTCGTGGCTCTCCAGGCGCGGCACGATCTCAGCAAGGAGGTGGTCCGATTGCTGCTCGAACGCGGCGCCAACGTGGCTCTGGCCAACAGGCGGAGAGAGACGCCTCTCCTCGTTCTGTGCCGGGACCTGAATAACGACGAAGAAAATTACGACCTGATCGAGTCGCTGCTGTTCGAGATCAACAAGAAGGACAAGCGGCGGAGGCAGGGAATGATGCGGCGGGTCGTCAACGCTCGGGACGAGTTGGGTCACACGGCGTTGTTTTGGGCGCTGCAGCGGCACCACGCGGCGACGCTACGATTGCTGCTCAGGCACGGCGCCGACCCCACAATACCCGACAAGAGTCGAGTGTCGCCTCTGCACTGGATCTTCCTGAGGAGGAGCGACGACAACGATCAGCTGGACACGAGGAGGAGGATGCTGTTGCTCGATGCGATCGAGGAGCTGCCGGAACGGCAGCAGCGCCGTCAGACGTCGCGCATCGACGCCCAGTGGAAGGGCAAGACGGCGCTGCATCTGGCTCTGGAGCGCGTCAGCGAGGAGGGGGTCAGATGGCTGCTGTGTCGTGGCGCCAGTCCGAATATAGCCGATCGCGAGGGACAAACAGCCTTTCACTATATCTGCCAGCTGAGATGCGGCATGAGTAATCATCGCCACGAACGCGTTCATGTGGCAGCCTGGGTCCACACGTTCTTCGCGATCGTCGACGAGATGTGGCCGCGGCGGAGCTTGCTGCGGCTCGACGTCAGGGACGAGCTGCCGAGCGGCGAGGCGGCGCTGCACCGGGCCCTGGAGCGCGAAAACAGGAGCGCGTTCGAGGCGCTGCTGCGCATGGGCGCCGATCCGAATCTGGCCAATCTGCGCCGCGGCGAGACGGCTCTGCACGTCATCGCCAGGAGAAGTCTGCATCCGCGCTACGCGCAATCGCTCTTCGAGATCTGCGACCTGAGAGGCCGAGCGCCGAGGATCAGGATCGACGTCCGGGACGAGGGGGGCGACACGCCGTTGCACCTGGCACTGCGAGACATGAGCATGAACGTCGGTGTGCGCGAGACGGTCGTACTGCTGCTGCGCAAAGGCGCCAGTCTGAGTCTGGTCGACGGCCGAGGATCGCCTCCCCTTCACTTGATCTGCATGCTAGGCAACGAGGAGATAGGCTTGCTGGATACGTTCTTCAAGTTGTGCGACGAGAGAGAACACCAGGTGCGGATCGACGCCGAGGACAGCGCGGGGCGGACGCCGCTGCAGTGGGCCGTGGCGAACATGAGGCTGCGCACGATCGAGAGACTGCTCGAACGCGGCGCCGATTTATCCAGCCTCGTTTTCCCGACCGAGAGTTACTTCGGCGACGGTCATTTGCTCTGGATGAGTCATTTGTATAAATTCGCAATAGCGGCTCGCGCACTGGACCTCGTGGACTTTCTGGAAAAGAGAGGCTACGAGTTCGTACGAAGCGAGGCGCTGACGATCATGAAATTTTTCGACAGGCACAGAATTCTCGACCGGAGGCCGAGACGGGAGGAGCTCGATATCAACCATTGGTTGAACGAGCCTGAGTTCGCCGACAGAGCCAAGGAGGTGACGATCGTGCAGCCGAGTCTGACGCTGCACGACCTGCTCCGATTGCCGATCGAAGAGGCGTCGAACAGATTCACGCATCGGGACTACTACGAGTTCTGGACTACGTACAGATTCCGCTTCTTGCCCTGGGCCAGTCAAGGGGTGTGCGCCCGGCGACTGTGCGAGATATTTTGTCGTGGATTTTTTTGGGACTGGGCGCTGGATGCTCTCGTGGAGGTGACGCATTATCGGCTGCCGGCTAATTGCTGCGAGATGATCATGGATAATTTGACGAACAAAGATCTGATGAATATCTGCGCGGCGGCTTGCGAGCGGAACGATACTGATCCGATAATACCGTCTTCTTAATCTTCTTTTGCTCCGCGTATACATTGAAACGAATGTAAAAAACAACGATTATAGTCAGTTTTGAGGCGTTTATCTTTGATCAGTTTTATCGTAAAAATTGTATGATAATTAAGTTACAAGTTTCGTTTGAAAACTAATGACAATCAATTGTAAATAATACATGATTAACATGTATCATCTGTAAAAATCCAAGCTTGACTTGGATAAACATTAATTAAGTTGAAAAATGAATTTTCAAAAATAAATAATTGAAAAGTAATGAAAACACACCCAAGCAATTCTAGTAATTTACCTCGAAACTTTGAATATATATATTCACTTCTTACATTACAGCTTCAACAAATGTACTTTACTTTTACGTGTGCTTTGGGCATTAATGGTTTTCCATGACCACTAGTGAAGTTAAATCATCTAGTTACTGCTGACGCATCTGAAAATTCTGTTTGACAGACGAAAAATTAGATAAAAAATAATTACATATCTGCAAAAATGAGTATCAAAGTTGTCTACCCATGGCGAAAATTGAAAATCACTACATTCAGAAGAACTACTTGAATGGTAAAGATCTGACAATTTTGACACAAAAATTCAATTATCAAAATTACTCAATTTCAAGTAAATTCCCGATTGAAATTACATGTACATCTTCGAAGCAAACCCTTTGAATGTGATAATTGTCACAAATCGTATGGACAAAAGAGTATTCTCGATGTAGATACGTAAATACGTTTGCTACATAATCGTAGGTAACCCTTCGAGTGTGAAAATCATTTTTAAAAAATTAATAAAATAAAATTATAATAATTGAAAAAACACATGTTTTTTTTATTAGACATCCAATAACAATATTATAATAATGCTTTCTTATTAAAAAGGACGAAAGCAACAAAATCTATTCTGCATCTCCGATACGCTTTATTTACACAACTTGCATTTCAACGCATTTAATAAATGACTCGAGTTGTCAAGTGTCCACACGAAACAACTGTACTTGCTTAGAGACGATAATGATGTATTTTTCAAGTTAAAAAATTAGTTTAATCGAAATTCGTAAATATCGTAATACTTGAAAACTTATACTAAACAGTTTTCCAAAAAAAAGACAATACGTTTACAGTTCTATTATACACAATTAGTTTATAAATAAAATCGGTTAGGGTAATCATGCGTAACCGCTAGTCTTGTTAACTTTGCTCAGTGTATTTTCCATCTTGTTGATGAACTTCTGTAAAGGTTTGACTTTGGCGATCGGTGGCGCACCAGCCGCGGAATCGGCAACGTCGCCGCCGATCGTCGTCGCGACATTGCCGTCGTCTCGCTCGAAGACCCGAGCCCTTTTGCCGCTGCTGAAGGTACTCCAGGCGGAGGTAGTAGTAGTCGTTGTCGTCGTCGCTGTCGTCGGTGGCTTTGGCGGAGTATCGCGTGGTCGATTCTTGAAATTCTCCGACAAGCTCACGTCGTCGTAGAGCTCCTCTTGTCGCTGCTGCTGCTGCTGCTCGACGACGTCTATTATTCTACGATTGTGTGACTTTGGTACTTGGTAGTGCTCTTGATCGCACAGGCTCGGCTGGAGGTCCGACAGAAACGAGCTGTTCTCTGCAAAGAGTTATTTTTATATATAAAAACGATTCGAAAGCAGTGCGAACATTTGGCTAAACTTACTCGGATACTGCCTCAAGAGATCGACACACGCGGAGTCGTTATTAATAACGACTTGGGCGCAGCCGATGTCGTCGTAAATCTCCTCGTCGTCGTCGTCGTCGTCGTCGTCGTCGCGAGTCGTGCACTTGACGATGGTCGCGGGCCTCGAGTAGATCGGCCTCGGCGGCGGTGGGCACAAATAATTCTCCTCGTCGACGGCGGCGGCGGTGCCGTTCCCTACGTCCAGGTCCACCACCTGGCTCGGCAAAAGGACGGACGACACGTCGTCGTAGGACGGCAGCTCGAAACACGTGGGTGGTGTTGGTCGGGACGTAGGCGAAGGTGGCATCGACGTCGAAGATTTCGTCGAGGAGTTGGAGCTCTTTGTGGCGACGTCGCGCTTCGTCGTGTCCTTGCGGCCGATCGTGCCGATGATCATTCGATCGCTGAAGAAACGCTTGAGCGGAGATCTCGGCTTGGGGGACGAGTTGGCTTTGGACGATGATTCTTTGGCGCTCGGGGACTGCGGAGAGGCAGAGGTATAGATAGATTTGATAATAAATCGCTGATCTAATTATGCGCCACTTCGTATGTATCATTTTTTACCGGTTTAAGAAAAAGTATTTTTCTTCGCACACAGTGCAAAAATTTGGAAAAATGCTTGCGACAGTTCAGCTTTACAAGTTGCAGATTATTAGAAAGAGCTTCGACTTATATACAATTATTTCGACTTAACCACTTGCAGATTTACACAGATAAAGGTTCTCGCCATCTAGCGGCGAAAGCTGGGTTTAATTATGATTCAGCTATTTTGTATCGTATACATCTCGAAGCAATTATACGTACGTAAAAAGTAAATCGGTATTTACAAAGTTACTTTGCAGTCAGAATCTTTTTATTCGTCTTTATTGCTTAATAAATAATTCGTTCGATTGCATATTTGCGCAATTTTTTAATATGCCTTTTTTTTGTAAAAAAAAAAAAAAAAACATAAATCAGTACTGTTACTCGTTTGAATTTCAAAATTCTGACTTCGAGATTATCGATCGAGCGAACTAACATCGCGCAATTACCTTGACATCGTCGTACGGGATCGAGCCGTGCACGTCGTCGTAAGTCTCGCCAACGGCAGCCTTGTTATTGGCCTCGTCGGCGCTGGCTCCCGCCGCTCTCCTCACCTTGATCTTGGTCAATCTCTGGACCGGCTGGACGTTCTGATAGTCCCGGCCGCGAATGTCCTCGATCCGATGATACAGACCCTCGTCGTCGTAGAGCTCCTCGGACGGACCATCTTCTCGATCGTCGTCGTCCTCTCGAGGTAGCGGGCTCGACGGTAGCGAGGGCAGTCGACGCACCTGACTACGCGCCGGAAGCGGAGGTGCCCCAGCGGCAGCCTCTGGAACGGAATCGTCCTTGCTCCTGGACCTGACGAGCTGCATCGGCAAGTTCACGTCCTGGTACTTCTCCTTCTCCTCCTTGACCGTCTCCATGCAGGCGCGCTCCGTGGCGTCGAGCTCCAGCAGCTCGCCGAAGGTCGCCGCCCTCGATCTGAAGCCGCTTCTTCCTTGACTATCCGACTCGTCGTCACCATTGGTATCGAGACAGGCGGATATGGTCTCGACCCAGTCGCGCATCTCCGCGACGCTCTTGGCGCTGAAGCGAAAGGTGCGATCGCCCGGACAGTAGAGCTCGAAGGCGGCCTCGCTGCGGCGGGGATCGCGCGGTATCGCGTCCGGCGCGGCTCGGCTCTTGTAGCCGCGCAGAGGGGCCACCAGGTAGGGGCGCGTGGAGCCCCGCTCGTTGGCGAACAGCAGCAGATGAGTGCCGCAGAGGCATACCTGTGTATAGACGAAAGTAAACTCTCTTTAACCAGAGCACGAATGTATTATCATTATTGGCATGAATCTCTCGACTTACCCAGCAGGACCTGTTGAGCCAGAAAACGTTGAACGGCGCGAACATGTTGCGCTCCCTGCGCAGGTGCAGCAGCGGGCCGCACTTGGAGGCCTTGTCCCTGGCCTGGGCTGCCGTGTAGCCGGCGTAGAGCGACACCTCGTCGTCGAGCTCGTCCGAATGCCGAACCGAACCGATGCTGTTCTTCTTCGCGACTTCTTTCTCGTTGTTATTGTTGTTGTTGTTGTTGTTGCTTATGCTCTTGAACATGCCGCTGAGATCTTGGAAGGTCTCGTAGTAGTGCTGAAGGGAGCTACGCTGCTGCTGCTGCTGCTGCTGCTGCTGTCGTTTCTGCTGAATTTAATAATTTCGATCGAATAAATTTCTCTCTCTCTCTCTCTCTAGATATAAGTTAGTAATGTTAAACACACTTCGAGCTGTAAGGTATATAAATTAATACTGCGCACGATATAGAGAAATAAAACAGACACGCGATACGTATAGGTGTGGCGTTGCGAGATTAATCACGCGTTAGTTTTAACAATTTTATTATCAGTTAATTCGCCTGTCTAGAGAGCGAAAAATATCATTAATTATAATAATCTTATACACGTATATGAGACTATTTATCAAAAGTAAAATTATTTTACTAAAATATAAATCAGCTCACCTGTACTTCCGCCGCGACGTCGGCGTTCACGTACTCCTGGTTGCTGCCGATCGTCGAGGTAGGTTCGCCGTCATCCCCGCCGCCGCCGCCGCCGCCGAGGACGATCGAGGACGACGCGCAGCTGCTCTTGCCGATGCTCATGTCGAGGTAGGGCTCCGGGGAATCGCCCGAGGTGGCGGCGGGTTCGCGACTCAGTAGCTCGCGAGACTTGGCCAGCAGTTCCGCTCGGCGGCTCTCCAGGGCCTCGCCGAGCTCGAGCTCGTCGCCGAGACTCGACAGAAACGTCGCCACGTCTAGACCAAAAAATAAAGGAGAAACGACGTGTTTTTATTTTAAAAATTTCAATCACGCGCGCGCGAGTGATTCGGAGTAGTGTACAAGTATAACTGCATCGAGGCGGCGCGCGGGGGCCCACACTCGCATAATAAAAGGCCTTAACTATATGTATATCTACTTTGACATCGCGAATCACTCGCGCTTATCCGTTGGCAGAGAGACACACGAGTTTACAAATATATTTATCGTAAACATCTATATATATATCTGTACTCACCTCGCAAGAGTCCGAGCGCGTCCGACTGGTGCATGACGATGATAATGATAACAATGACGCGACGATGCGATGAATGGACGTTATTTATCTTTTTTAATTAGACTAAACTGTAACTGCAACAACGACACATGCTCATCGTCGTCGTCGTCGTCATCGTCGCTGTCGTCATAAAACACATATCGTCGTCGCAGCGTTGACACAGTTGCTTCTTCTTCTTCTTCTTCTTTTTCACTCTATATCCGATTTTTTTCCTCTATGCGTTGCATTATCTAGACGATCTATGCGCGGCGAAGTTTAATTCTCACTCGAAGAACCGATGCATAGCGCAGGATCGTTCGTCGTCGATGAGGCGCAGCCAATATCTGGTCCGTATGTACTGTACGAACGAAAGGAAATTAAAAATAAAAAACAATCCGAGATACAATGACATGCGGCATATACATCGTCGAAAATCATAATTCGACCGATCCGCGATGATTCACTATATGCTACTCGCGTCGATATACAATGAAGCGGCAATTTATTTAAAGTTTAATAACTCGCTCCGCGCCAGTGGATGCGGCAATTATTGCTTGTCTCTCTCTCTCTCTCGCGGCTGCTGCTGCCGCATCCATCATTTGAAATTCATATTCGTATTACTGTTGCATTGCTGCCTCCGATATTGCTCATATCGCGAGGAATGCGCCTTTGAACCGTAAGTTACGGCGGGAGATCGCGTTCGCGCCTTACGTATATATAAGTGTGTACACCTCATTGTACCGTGAAATTACAGGCGACGCTCCTCGATCGTTGGCTTTTTTTTTGCCCAACATTCTTCTGTCTCCTTCGACAGCGATGCGATTACGAGCTTTTTTTTCGTACCCCAAAAAGCTCGATGATATAGAAGAAAGTCGGACAACGAGAAGGAGACAAATTTGTTCGCGTCAATTTCGAATAATGGACCTCAAGTGGCCCTCCGTGTATAAACTGCGCGCATTCCGCGCCCGCCCACTCGCGAGCTGCCGCGCGATCATTCAATATATATATAAGACGTGTACGTGTGCTATATGGCAAATTGACTCGATATTTTGATGGGGGTATTTGAAGCTCTCTCGAGCGCGACGATGGGTGCGCAGTGCAGTTTTGTGAATTCGAGTCGTCGCCGTCGAGTATCTTCTCAATTGCCTTATGTATTAAAGCCTTGTACAATGACTCGTCGCTTCGTCGCACGTATAGCGACGATTCGTAAATTAGACTCTTTATACCGTATACATTCGAAAGATGCGATCTATACATCATACCTGCGGCATCGTAATGTATGTACGAAAAAGAGTCGAGCGAGTCGCGCACGTGCGAAGGCTGCGTCGTACATTACAAGCGCCCGAAACAAATCAATGCGATATTTGCACAGGTCGTTTGTGTATGTTATATAGCTTTTTTTATGGATGAGTCGAAGGTCGCGCTAGCGTATACAAAATTGAAAAAAAAAGAAAAGAAGAACTCGCTTCGTGCGCGCATTCTCTCTCTCGAAAGTCTCGAAAGAGTTGAACGACAGGCGCGCGCGCGTATTCGTGTGTTATTGCCAAATCGCGGCCATCGGCCGATGACGGCCGGTTTCGCGAATGTAGCAAAAAATTAAAAATATAAAAGAAAGAATACTCACCCGAGTGCTCTATGTTTTATAAATTATATTTTCATTCATTAGTGCCCGCGCAGAAAAACTCGACCCGCGAGAGAGTTTCGTATTAAATATTATCTTCGCGATCAAGGAAGCTTAGCTCGAGGCTTTTAACGCTGCCGTGCAATTAGAGAGAGAGAGAGAGAGAGAGGAAAAGAGGAGATCTTTACATCAGCTGTCGTTCTATTCGTTAATTAAATTAAAGTACTCTGAAGTGAAGAAGATTCTTTACGTACGATTTCGCGAATCGCCGGTGTACCACCGATAACAATGGTGGGCCGCGCGCAGCGATCGACGCGATATATTTCATACATTACAGCGTAAAGCCGCGCGCGCGTTTCGCGATAAGAAGACAATTCTCTACGAAGAAGAAGCGGCGGCAAAAAAAATCAGCACACGCGTTGACGCACACACGTGATGTTGGCAAGGTGCTATGTACGACATGTATTGTGTTACGCGCCTATTAAGATGTCTCGTCCACACCTCGTTATGTGTACGAGAATATAAGATAGTGAGAGAGAGAGAAAAAGAGACAACGACGAGCTAGCTCATCATTATATATATTGTGTGTGTGTGCGTGTTTGTGTTTGTCGTCGCGCAATGTGCACGGTATGTGCATTATATATCGGTGACAGATCTCTCTCCGTTAGAGCGTCGCGCGGTGTATAAAAGCCACACCGAGAGATGCGACGATTCGCTACCGCAGTTTATATATTGCACATCCTTACCGTGTATACAACCAGCTTCTGTATATACGTTGTAGTTTTGCACCTGTCGAGATATATATATTTTTTAACCATTCACAGCTTACATCACCTGCACGCACGTACACGATACACAACAACATCAACGACAACACAACATCGTCGTCGTCGTCGCGCACTCGACACTGCGTGCACCGCTTATACTATGACACTAGTATTATACCGATTGGAATCGAGCCGCGAACGATCTCGCCCGGACGAGGGAGAGGCCGAGAAATCCCAGCGCACGAAAATAAATTAGCCGCGATGTATATAATTATTAACCAGCTCCTCTCCCCGCGAGGTCGTGTTGTTACAGGCAGCCAAAAAATTTGCCGAGAGAGCGTTGTTTTTTCTTGTTGTGTTGCGGCTGTGCGTGCGGTCGCTGCTGCTGATATTTACAACGACGACGACGACGACTCCCGCCGAGCGAGCTGCTCGCATGCCGACTGCGGAGCACTGCCGATTGCCGCTGCTGCCTCCGGTATTGAGACTCGCGCGAGCGGCTGACGACGGCTTTTCCCCCCGCGACGGCGTATACACGTCTTTTGCTCTCTCGAGCCTCTCGAAATGCGCGCGATGGTGTTTCTCTGTGCTGCCGATCGCGGGCGTGACATCATGTATATGCAGCGGTACGACACACAGACACACAGCCTTTACCAAGTAGCGGATTCGCTCCTTTCATCCAATTCTCGAATTTTTCGGCCCTATTCTCTCCTTTCTTCTTTACTTCCTCCTTCATGGGTACACTGACTGACTGACCGCCGCCGCCGTATATTGTGTCGCGCGCAGATTTTTCTCGGAGCGCCGCCGACACTTATGCCCCCCGCGCAGAGGGGAATCACACAAAAGGCGCATCCTCTCGCGGCTGTATACACAGCGTGCAAGGTGTACAAGCGTATTGTACTATGTACAAATATAGGAGCTCGAGTTCGGGCTCTCTCTACCCCCGAATTTTTCGAGAACAAGGACGAGAAGGAAACATAATATACCGCGTGCATGTATGAGCCTCGAGTGTATTTAACATCGAGTTGATAGAAATTCCGCGCGAGTATATGCACACCGAAGCTTACGTATCGCTCGGAGGAATGTTTCCCCCAACGACGACGACGACGACGGCTTTTTTTATTATTTTTATTATAGTTTTTTTTTTCTTCAAATTTTATCATTTGAACGAAACGAGGTGCGTTATGTCATCCGAACTTTTTTTTTTTCATCGCAAACACTAGCCAGCTGCCGCGCAGCGAAAGAAAATTCCGAAAAGTCCGTTTCTCTTTCTGTATATATAATACATCGGCTCGCGCGCGGACGTGCGGTATCTCTCGCGCCACGCGCGCATAACGTAAAACGTTTGTTATTCGGGCATCGCGACGTGCAGCATGCAGTTTAAGCAGTGTATATGTAGCAACCGAAGGTATGCGAGCACTTACTTATTTACGCAACACATCTATCGCGTTTCAGTGCGATGGGTTTTTTCGACTTTTCTTTGACTCGTTATTTAGTATATAGATCATCGTTGACACGCATTTTGACACGTTTCATTTTTGCATTCAATGATATCGTACACTGCTCTACGGAATATTCGCTTGAAAATGTTTAATGTGTGGGTGCAATTTTGATTCTTTGAAATTTGAAGAGAGGCCCGCAGAATCTTAATATAAGTATACGCTCGAGAATTTCCATTCCAATTCTGACTTTGACATGCCTTTTCATCGTTGAAATTTCGTATCTGCTTATGCCGCGATCTAACAATTTATCCATTACAAAATACAGTTTACCGACTAGTTTAATGACACTAGATGACAGTTATAATATTTAATGGTAATAATAGCATTTATTCCATAAATCGTATTTACATATAAAATACGCAATAACCGGGCTGAAGTATACACATAAAATTAATAACATAAAATTATCATTACCCGGCAATAAAGCCGTTTCGTTTCATTTTAATATACATATATTAAATAATAAACCACGATCGAGATTTCGAATAAACTTGACGCGACTGCACATACACGACCGGTATATAGCACAATACAGCCGCAATGCAACGAAATTTGCGCCTCGAGACATATGCGTATGCGCGCGTGTGTACACACACCGCGAAACCGGTCGGGCGTTGAAATTTTTTTTTTTTTACGCAGTCGAGGTGTCTTTTTTACAAAGTAACATATAAGAGCCGTAAGTACGTTCATCTTCGTACACATACAAAATAGCACGTTTAATAACTGCACACCGCATCGTGCGGTACTTTCACCTTCGAAAAAACGAACTTGAGATGTTCGTGAACAATTCGTTAATCGAGATACTTTTAATTCGAGCATTAAAAAATGTTGTACGCAGAGAACAGCGAGAAATAAAAAAAAAAGACGAAGCGTGTAAAACAACGAGCCACTTGTATTCATGAGCAGACGCAGTCGCTCTTAATTATCCGTATACGCGTCCGAGAAAGGATCCACTTATCAAGAATATTCAAGCTCGTATACCATATATATAAGCCCTTGGTATAATTCACCAAGTCACGAGCTCGAATTCCATCTCGAGTGCCTCGTGCATTTAACGCGCACTTTGACCCTTTCGTTTAGCATTACATTATACATATAAAATCGAGCGTTGATGAGCGATACAGCGGTACACGCCTGCAGGCGCCTACTACTTCATCGTCTCGCTCGCTTTATGTTCTTGTAAACTTAATACTATATGACTTTCACTTTCAATGAAAGACGTCGTCGTCGTTGTATATCTCGTTGTGGGTTTGTAACGAGTGATGTGTTTTTTTTTTGTTTACGTGAGATTAAAGCGCCTTATAAAATATTGTGTACGAGTGTGGAATATATATATCTCGGTGACGATTTCGATGCAACTTTTCATTTTTAATAACGAAAAAATATGTATCGTAGTTAATTTTTTATTTTCGCAAGACTAATATAGATATGCCATTTTACGATTCTCACATAGGAATTATTATGAGATTTTCTCATTGTATACCGATCCGTATATAATGGATATAGATTATACGAGCGCGTTGGATCGTATCATATGCTACTTCGCACGAATGCGGTGAGGCTGCTGCAGAACATCGCGTCAAAATTGCTTCCTCATAGATGAAGTAGGAAAATTTGATTTACACATTTGTAAACTAGATCGAATGCCTATACGTATGCATATTAAATTCTGTCTCGCTCGCTCGAGCGCATTGTATACTCGGCCTACGTGTTTTTTTTTTCTTTTACTTTCTATACTTTTGTTACTTTGTATAGACTCTGGTGTACAAAGTGCGGTACAGATCAGTAGCGAGCACGTGTCAACGACGTCGCAGCGCATACAAAACTCAGAGCTGCGAAGGTCGCGCAGCAATTAAGTGAATTTGGCGATAAAAGTGGAAAATTATTATATCACGAGAGCCCAGGATGATGACAAACACAAAGTCATCCTGGAGAGGTTGAAGAGCTCGAGAGAGAGCGTCGATTGGGAAATCGAGGAGGAACGACGCCGACTGCGTCGACGGGCGATCGGAAAGTACTTCCGAGCCTGCGGAAAATTTTTCGAGCCCGCGAGATCGATCGGCTTCTCGCGGACGATCTGCTGAAGAACAGACGATCGGCCAGATTGGTCGAAAAGATGGCGGTGGTGGGCTACAGAGACGAGCCCGACTTGGACGAGGACTCTCGGGATCAGTGACCGGGAACCTGGCCGAGAAGATGTCGAGGAGATTTTTCGAGTCTGCCGATTCTCTGCTGCGATATGATCTTGGAGAATCCGAGGAACGTAGATCTGTACGATATTTGCTTGGCGGTAAGACCGTGAAGTGACGTGCATGCATAAAAAACTAATAAAAGTATCATTAATCAACCAACTTTTTGTTCTGTGGCTTTTTTGACTCTTACCGCAAATAATTCAATAGAGAAGTATTTTTATTTTTTACTCATTTTGCACATTTTTCTAGTTACTCAAATGAGCGAACGAATGCACGATATTTTTTGAATTATGGCCGGAATTTAATTTATTTGATACGATTTATTAACAATCACACGGCTCTTGTACGTCAAGTGCCTTTTATTTTAATAGTAAACTTCGCAACTTTTTTTTATATTATCGAACGTACCGTAGTTAAATTCAATTAATGAATTACATAGCTCCTGGTAGATATGCTCTACGGTAATAATGACCCGATGACCAAAAAATGATTATTTAAAATGTTTTGAAACGATATAATCACAAGACGGATTGCACTATATTACGTCTACAACTTATTAAGCGCGTTTTAAATGAACTGAAAATGACAGTTTAGCTGTTTTTTTTTTTTTAAATTAGACCAGTTTTTAAATACTATAAGACTATTTTGAGCGTCTGCCGCTAGATGTCAAGTACCTTTAAGTCCGTAATCCCACAAGTGACAAAGTAAATACAATCAATAAATAAATACAATCAAGTAAGCAGTTTCTAAGTTTGGCTGTACTAGTGGCTCGAGGCATACGAAGTATAAAGCACTCTCCACAGATTCAGAGCTGCAAAAATACTTTTTCTAATTCAAAACACTTGTCCCTGTTCAGAAAAAGTCCAGAAAGAGCGTTTTGAAACAGCTGCACCTTGCGGATGTGATCTCTTTTGATTTGACGCACACCCGACGATGCAATTGCGTTTGGTAGTTGGGAGCTTGTTACGCGTATCTTTGTCTCTTGTATTGATGTTTGAGAAACGGCTTTTTTAGTTTCAGACATGATTCGATTCATTTTCGAATTTTGGAACGACATTCTTATATAGACGATCTTCGTAATCTGATGATTTGATTCGAATTGATAGATTACGAGTGTGTTGGATTGTATCAATTACGATATATTACCACCGCGTAAAGTATTTCATACTGTAAATCAGCAATCGACGCTTAAATAGTTCTTGATATCTTCTGAAAGTATCGAGTTCGCTACATTAGAGCTGCGATCGAAATAGACACACCTACGTTTTCCAAACGATCGTCGCGATGAATTCTAAAAACGGAGCTTGACTTCGTGCTTGTTGATGGCCTGTGCGAATTTACTAAAATAAGATTTTTTTTTTCATGTAAATGTCAAACGATTGACTCATGGAAAACGTGTGTATCTCCTAATTGTATTCCAAAATGTTCACTGAACCCAGATCGAATGGATAAATCATTCACACAGCTTCTGGTATAATTGACGAAACAGTTTCGTACTGTACACGCACATAACGAGCTGCTGCACGAAGAAAAAGTGAAACTCGTTGAGAACCGGCGATGCAGCTTGTGACTCAAATGCGGCGCATACACCTAGTTTTGCCTTTTTCAATCAGAAACTTATTACCTTGTCAGCTGTAGCGCGTGCGAGTAAACTGACAACAACTTTCGATCTTTTTTTTACCAAATGCATCTCTATACCCATAGCGAGCGGTTTCCGAAGAAATTGATAATGTACACGGGCTAAGTATTTATGCCGATGGAAAGATACCGAACGCGCTTAACATTTATTTTAATTTACTTTCGTTTCAACGAAACTATGGTTCATTTTGAAAATGAAAAAAAAAGGTCGGATATTATTTGCTATAATATTCAAATTGCGCGTGACTGGTGTCGATTAATTTTCATTAAGAATCGTTAATGGAATCAAAAAGTATTGATTGTCCTTAAATAAATATCATGGTTTAACTGTTTAGTAGTAGGTGTATTTAACATAAGTACGAAAATTTAATACAAGTTTCTTTGAGCGCATTTCATTAAATTTTATTTATAAATTTATGAGTATTAAATACCACGTCTTAACTTAACCAACTATTTTATAAATCAAGACTATTAAATCAATTTACATTCACATAATTAATTACATCTTCAACAATTTGTAAAAAAAAATCAATTAAAAAATTAATATTGCGGCAATTCTTTACACAGTTAAAATGTGTGACATATTTCGTCACATTCGAGTGTTAAAATCTTAATGAATAAAAATGAAAATTTTGAACAATTTTTTCAAACTAACTTATATCCGTCTGGCAAGAGTTTTCCTGTATGATTAAAATATCTGTTATAGAGTTCTTTTAAATATAATATTGCAGTGTTTATCCAATCTTCCATTATAACAGGAAATGCTTTGGCCAATTTTATAATTTCATGACGTATTCCCTTCAATGGAAAATCAAAGTGTTTTTCAACGTATGTGAAAAATTCCTCAGATTTTTCATAATTGTACACAGGAAAAACTGCTACAAATAATACAGCCAGTAACATGATGACAATGCTCAGTAGTACTGCTTGGTAAAATATCTGACATAAGGAATAACAAGTTCCACCTAAAAAACATATGCAATCAATGAAATTTCCCAATTCTGTTACTATGAAAAAATCATAATGAAAAGTATTTCATACCAATAGAAAAATTATTGTTGTTATGGAATTCATTCAAGGATGTTTCTTTTACTAAACCATTGTCCTTATCATCTTGTGCAGATACTTCATCACCTTCATTGATTATTTTGTCTTTGTCCGCATTCTTTTTTTTGTGTTTCTTCTTTTTATGTTTCTTTTCAGTTGTTACTACTACTTTTTCGCTTTCTGGAAAAATTTATATTTATTAATATATAATGCCTCATCAAAACCAATGAAAAATGCTATAATTTTACCTTGAGCAGCAGTCAAGCGTCTCAATTTCTCTTCTTCTATGGTTACTGCAACATTGGCCAGGTATTTGACTACATTTCGAGCACAATCTTGACACTCTTTAGGATTATTGCATGGACCGGCAATGCTAGCGACAGATGGGGTCAAAGGATTTTCCTTTAAATCCAACCATTTTAATTTTTTCAGCTGACCCAAACTCAACGGTAACCTACTGATTTGATTACCGTAAAGATCTAGGTGCCTCAACTGTTTCAAATCACCAAAATTTTCTGGTAACTCTGTGAGCTGATTTTTGCTTAAATCCAATTTGACTATTTGAGCAAGGGTTGCAAAATTTGGCTAAAAAATTATGGTCATATCTTAGTTGGATAATATTAAAATGTATATGAAGTAAGTATAAAAAGTCTCATAATTACGGGTAGAGTTGTGAGATAATTGTTGGAGAGATCCAAAATGGAAAATCTTCTAGCGATAGCCTAAAAATGATGTTCATTCGAATTAATTTTTGTATTAAATATTTTTAGTTGAAAATACTCACGATTTCTCTAACGGGCACATCCTCTAGTTCACACAGGCTCAGATCCAAATTATCATCAAACAATTTGTCTTTGATGTCCTTTGCACTCAATTTTCCAGGCATATTGCAAGCACACCTAAACAAAAACATACATTGCAGATCAATAAAATACCGTATTTCTGAACGAGATGTTTGGTTATTTTTTAGTAAACAAACGCACCAGAATATCGAATTTTTTTGGAGAAAAAAAATGACTCGGTTGTCAATCGATGCGAACGAACAATCTTTCGGTTCAATAAGCAAATCACAGAATCACGTATTTGATGTTATCTGGGAGCAAACGCCGATTGTTGACGTATACAAATTTCATGTCCACGGGCCAACTCGCTGCAGCCGGCGGCTTGTGTATATATTTTAGACAGTCAGCGATCCACTGTTTTTATTACGCATTTTTTCATCGAAGATTTTGAATGCTTATAGTAAACAAGCGAGACGCCTGCATTATGAGAATCGTAGTCGCGCTGCTTTTTGGACTTTAATGATTAAATAGCGAACGATGATCATTCTAGCGGTCGATGAATTTTCTGCTGCAATGTTTTGCAGCGGACCTTTAATTTCTTAGGCATAGTTATACTTGTGTGTTAGCATCGTACTGTTGGTAAAGGACAAAACTGCACCGGTCTTTGAGAGAGTATTATTCGGGCATGGTAATACCGAAATCTATAATTATTGTTCAAAGTAACAATACTGTAAAAGAAATACTTTATTTTTAATAATATTGTAAAAAAGCTCTAAATTTTCATAATTGTCATCGTCAAAACTGAACTGTTTTGATGAGAAAAAAATGGATGGGAATTGGGAATGAAAGAGTTTTTTGTTGTTTCGATGAGTTGGCAAGCAATGACTTGGGTGTGTTATATTTTATAATATACACAAAGCCGGCTTTCTACTTCTGTCCATCCCCTCCTCTAACGACTATATACACTTTCACGTGAAATCTGCACACACTGTTGCACGTCTCGTACATAAAATTGTGATTCAATTTGTGGTATTATTATTTCGCTGACACTCGAGCATCGCTCGCCTTTTTTGCCCCAGCTGTGGAAGAAAGGAATGCGCTCCGATTAGATAAAAAAAGTTATACTTTCAAGAAGACGGTGAACATTTTGGCGAGAGAATCAACATAATCAGAGTTTCAACTACGAGAGCCTTGCAAACGCGTATATTGAACATGGCACTCCCTTCGGTGTTGACTAAGCTTTTCAAGTAAGGGTTTTCATTCACTTTGATGAATTTTAATTGATAGCGTATACCGATTGAAGACGATTGAACAATTTTTCTTTGACAAAAAATAGGCACATCGACTGCAACAAAGTCAAATACATCGAGAACCTGGCGCAAGCTGTGGCCATCAAATCTGTATCGGCATGGCCTGAAAGCCGAGGAGAAATTGTCAAGATGATGCATTGGGCCGAAAATGAGTTCAAAAAACTGGGCGCCACTACTGAACTCGCTGATCTGGGCACACAAAAGTTGGTCTCGGGCCGAGAACTGCCTCTTCCACCCGCTCTTTTGGGAACCCTTGGAAACGACCCCAAGAAGAAGACTGTACTCATTTATGGTCATTTGGATGTTCAGCCTGCCCTGAAAGAAGATGGATGGGACACTGATCCATTCGTTTTGACTGAAAAGGATGACAAACTTTACGGAAGAGGCAGTACCGATGATAAAGGTCCTGTATTGTGCTGGCTTCATGCCTTACAAGCTTATCAAGATCTTGGAGAAGAAATTCCTGTCAATGTTAAAGTAAGTTAAATATATACTTTTATCCAATAAATCATAATTAATAAATTGTTTCTCCCAGTTTATATTTGAGGGAATGGAAGAAAGTGGCAGCGAGGGTTTAGATGAATTACTCTGGTCCCGTAAAGACTCTTTCCTCAAAGGAGTTGATTATGTTTGTATATCTGACAACTACTGGATGGGAACAACTAAGCCTTGCATTACTTATGGCTTGAGAGGTGTTTGCTATTTCCAATTGAAAGTATCTTGTGCCAAGAAAGATCTTCACAGTGGAGTTTTTGGAGGAACTGTTCATGAGGCTATGTCTGATTTAATTTGGATGATGAATACCCTTGTTGATGTTAATGGAAAAGTTCAAGTTGAAGGAATATATGATAATGTAGCTAAAATTACTCCAGAAGAATTAAAAATTTATGACAATATTGAATTTGATGTTAATGAATATAAAGGTAGCTGTGGTGCCACAAAATTGCCTCATAATGAAGATAAGGTATGAAATATTTAAATAAGTTTGAATAGTTTACAAGTAATTGCAATTAAATGATAAATTCTGCAGGCTCAATTACTGATGCATCGCTGGCGCAACCCTACTCTATCTCTGCATGGAATTGAAGGTGCATTTTATGAACCTGGAGAAAAAACTGTGATCCCTGGTACCGTCATTGGTAAATTTTCATTGCGAATCGTGCCAGATATGACTCCAGAAGAAGTTGAAAAGAAAGTCAAAGCATACGTCGAAAAAATGTGGAAACTTCGTGGTAGTCCAAATAGCATGACTATTAACATGAGCCATGGTGGTAGATGCTGGGTGTCAGATCCAAATCATCCGCATTATGTAGCTGCTCGCATAGCTACAAAACATGTATATCAAGTGGATCCTGATCTCACTCGTGATGGTGGATCTATTCCTGTAACATTGACTTTCCAGGAAGTAACTGGAAAGAATGTTCTCTTACTACCTGTTGGAAGTGGTGATGATGGTGCTCATTCACAAAATGAAAAATTAAATGTTCGCAATTATATCGAGGGTGTAAGTGTATTGCTTCTTTAAATTATTACAATTTTTTAAATTTTACAATGAGAATTTTTTATATTTCAGACTAAACTTTTGGGGGCATACCTGTATGAGGTCTCACAGACATAAAGTGATCATCTGTGGTCAACTATACTTTAAAGTAAAGCATTTATGTATTTTTAAATGAGTCATTAAGGTGATCAAACATTTATTTATCTAATAAATAAATACATATGTTGTAATTTTATCAGAAAAATTTTATACCTGTATTTTTATATCCATAATTTTTAAAAAGTATCACATAAATTAAAATGTTTCAATAAGATATTTTTAAACATTTTTTATATTCTAATCTTGATAATGATTAATCTTCAAGACCCAAGCAGGCTCTCCTTTATGAGCAGTGGAAGGTAGAAAAACTTCAATATGATTTGATTTTACTTGCCACTGGAAATAATCACAAGTTACAGAATTTATCCACTATGAAATTAAAAATTTAACCTACTTTTATATTTTCCTTGTTTCCTAATAATAATATTTTTGACTCAGGGGTAAGTTTAACAGCATTACTCAATCTAAGGGTGTTATCTGAGGGCCATGATAATGTTGTAGCATAGAGATTGCCATCTGCACCTTGTGTATACCAAACATCTCCTGATAAAGTATCATTTTGAATTTTCCATGGTTTGGTTTTGTAAATAGCTTCACCATTTACAGATAACCATTGACCTGATACAAATTAATGCACTTATTATAAATTTCTTCATTATTTCATAAAATTTTACAAAGATTATTACTTGCCTACTCCTCTTAATCTTTCTTCAAATATAGCTGGTATCATACCATCTTTTGTTGGACCTACATTCATTAATAAATTTCCTCCAGTACTGACTGTAATAACTAATTCTTTGACAAGATCTTTAAGAGTAAAATAATCTTCTAACTTGGCATTCCTACGAAAGCCCCAGGACTGTTTATCAATAGTCATAGCATTTTCCCATTTATGCTTTTGTAAAGTACCTTTTGAATACCAAAATATTACTTAAAATTTTACTAAAATTAATTTTTCTTAATATTACCTGGACTAAAACGATCTTGACAATTATAAAAATCACCATGTCTACAAGATGTATTAACACCCCAACGATCATTTGTAACTATGGTACTTTTTACAGGGCTATCATTATAAAGCCAAGATAAAAATTCTTTAGATTCCCAGTAATTTTCCGATGCTTCCCAATCTCCATCTGACCACAAAACCTCAGGCTTATAGGTTTCAATTAATTCTTTCATTTCTGGGATAATTTTATTTTTGACAAACACATTAGTTGTAAAGTTATTTTTTTTATCATGAAGATACAATGGATTGAACCACTCAAATAATGAGTGATATAGACCAAATCTTAAATTAGTATTTTTTCTCACGGCTGTAGCTAATTCACCTGCAAATAATTATATATTTTAAATAGTGTGGGGTGTTAATAGTAAATTTTAATAAAATGATCAAAGCAATAACCAATCAAGTCTTTGTGAGGTCCCACATCCATACTATTCCAACTAAATGAATATTTAGAAGGCCAAAGAGTGTAGCCTTCATGATGTTTACTGGTCAAAACTATGTATTTTGCACCAGAAGCTTCAAAAATTTCAGCCCACTGGGAGGCATTATAAAATTCTGCAGTGAAATCTTTGGCAAATTCTTGATAAGTAAAACCTGGCTCGAAATGTTTGTGCATAAATTGTACATACTTTGGAACAAAACCTACATTTAATATAAGCATCATGTTTCTTAATTATAAATTTTTACTCGTACTTTATAGATACAACTAAAAAGTTAAGCTTACTTTTCCAGTTAATCCAAAACCATTCTGAACCAAAACTAGGAACGCTAAAAACACCCCAATGAATAAAAATTCCAAACTTAGCATCATCAAACCAAGACGGCAAAGGTCTAGAATCTAAACTATTCCAATTAGGCTCGTATTTCACTTGTAAATCATGAGCGTTGATTATATGAATTCCACTTGCAACTGCACATAATGCAATGTAGCACAAGAAAACCAGTTTAAGAGCCATCATATAGCACTGGCAATTTCTGTGTCACCAGTTTTTAACTTCTTGCAAGATTTTCATACAGAGAACGTTATCTTATCACAAATTGCATACAATATTATTAAGTTGTTTTTACTGAAAGTTAACCAATTCCTGATTAAGATAGAATATAATTATATTATCTGTCAAACTTGAATGCACAAAAAAATATCACTGGACACACGAATTTGTGAGATAGATAAAAAAGAAAATTTATTGATCTATGTGAGTTACATTAAGCGTTAAGAATTTAAAATAATACATTTCTTAGTTCTATGATTGATTTTGCGCAGTCTAAAATTAGCGTGCGTCGAACACAACGAGACGCTTGGTGCGTTTCTTGTACATGATTCTGTAACCGCACTCGCGACAACGAATTGGATCTTTGGGTTTGATATCATTGTCATGATGGCACTCTCCGCAAATGTAAACCATGGATTTCGGTGCGCTCGTGCTGTCTGTTTTTGTTGTGGTCGACGAATCCATCTTCCTATTGGATGAAAATAAAGAAAGAGATAAAAACGATAAGGTTAATTAGATACTGAAAGTCTTTAAAGTTAGATTTGTATTTTGAATGGAAAATTGAACGTACCTCTTTATATGATTTAAAGTATATTTCGAAAAAAGCGAGCTATTTATCAATAACTAGCTCGAGTAATTTAATGATGAAATTATGCGTTCGTTGACGTTGTTTTTCTATCGATCGATCTTACACGTGGAGTGAATTACTCGAATGATCCGACCACTGCAGTCGACTGACAACTCGTACAAAAACTGAAACTATCGCACATGGGCTCTAATTCGAAGCCGGCTAGACCGAGAGGTGCGTTGCGTTGCGTCAGTGCGAGGCGTCGATAGATGGAGCGTTTCGCGCTTCTTTACCGATGGTGGTAAATAAGTACGATCTGTTGAATGAGTATAATTATGCCTGCGGCTCCGACATTATAATATAAAAATTATTATGATTATAAATTTCCGTTGTGTACAGATGCAACGGCGCAGCGTCATCTTATGCCCGTGAGGGTTTTTTTACGCGTTACTGTAAAAATTATGACAGCGGGCCAAGTATATACAACATAATTATTTTCAGCCGGGATCGATTGCGTGGATCACTACATGTCTCGTCAAAATACTGCAAAAACTAACGTATCAATCGTTGAAAAATTCAAAAATTGTGAATATATGTATTTTTATGATCATAGATTAATGAAACGATAAACTCGAAGATTATTTTTTGAGTTGTTTGTTGATATTTACAGTGAAACCTTTACCCACTTCATTAAACTGCCGTATTTTAAATACTACTTAAATTGGTAGTCCAAACAATGTTAATAATTTTTTTGAATATAGAATTTCAGAAAGATCGGACATTTTTTTCACGAAAAACGGCCAATTAAACTATTACGTTAGCGCGAGTTCTTTCCGTGCTCGCTGGCGTTGTCAGAGCTGAACCCCGTGCACGCACAGGAAAAACTTGCGCCTTCGGCGCAGGTTTCCATTTAATATTGAACACGCGTGCAGCAGCACACCAGTACATCTCGGTCTTTCCGTGTAACGAGGTAATTTTAAACCAAATTCTTTTGGAAAACCAAAGCAAGTCTGTTATTCTTACTTACAATTAGTTATTTTAGTCGGAAGGTTTAGATTGTGTTCAGCGGAATCAAAATGTTTACAGTGAGAAGATTATTAAGTGTGGGCCTTCGAACGACCCTGCCACAGTTGAGAGAAAATGCGAGGAGTGTACAAAGTCTGCCGTCTCCTGTTCTCTCCGTCGATAAAAGCGTGGCGAACGAGTCACGAAAGGCATCCCCGTGGAGAACTGGGCCCAAGTCACCCGAAGTTGTGGAGGATGATGAAAGGTTAAAAAAAATTTACGAGGTTATAGAATTGGACTACACGTGCCCGAAGTGCAATGGAATCAATGACATAGTCGCCATCAAAAAGGCCTACGAGCGGGGTTCAATATCGCGTAGATGCCGCGGATGCGGAACTCAAGTTGCCGTTGTCGACCATTTAGCATGCACCGTAGACCACGAGTTGTGCAAAAGTATACGAGTTATACGTTAAGTAAAAACTTGTTGAATTTTATCATTGAGAATCATAAAATGTAATGAAATGTATATCATTTATGTAGTAAATTGCACATGTAGAGGTCGAATTAATTTATAAACAAAACTTTCAATAAAAATTAAAAATGTTACAGATAAAACTTTTGAATCACATGTTAATTTTCCTAGTATCACTGACTTCTTCCATAGAATCTATATTATGTAGAAGCTTTGACCATCAATTTCAGACCAGTAAGGAATCTATTGATAAATTTTGAAAAAAAAAAACAGAAAAACTCTTAATGTAAACTTACCTTTATGTACTTATCAGACATGGCATCTATCTTAAAACTAAGTAATTTTCTATAAATAATCTTGATATAATTGTGGGCAGTTTAGAACGTAGTCGAGAAAACCTTTTACAAGATAGAAGGAGCTTACTGAAGTTATCTATAAAATCGAACCAATCTTTGTTTTCAATATAGCGACCATCATACTACAATGCAAATTGTAAAATTAAATAATTGATTGTATCGCTACTCTTTACTTTGCTACCAAATACTTAGATGCCTACTGATCATCAGTTACAGTATTCCAAACCCTGTTTGCTTCATTATTGAAAATTACTTTTGGTGATAAAAATTGTGATTAACCCTTTAACGCTCGAAGTGACCATTTTTGGACAACATTTATCGCGATGAATTACACCGACTAAAAATTGTTTAAAAAATTTTTCAGACATGATTTCTCACGTAAAATTTAATGTACTTTTCGAATCCGGGGTCAGAATTAAAAAAAATCATTCAATAAAAAGTTATAAACAATTTTGTAAAAAAAAAACATGAAATTTCGAGAAAAAAATCTCGTTCAACTCAAATTTCAACACGGAAAGAAGGTTCGCTCGTGGGTCTCACGCATATAAATTTGGTCAATGGCATGTATACTTTATTGTAAAATAGTTATATGACGAAATTCAAAATGGCGATCATCAATTCGGCTCTCGAAGACCTGTATGTCATAAAATGATTTCGACAATTTTTAACTCGATAACCATCAACTTTACAAGAAAAAGTTGTGGAATAAAAAGTGTTTAGAATTGATCAAAGAACATGCCTGAATTTTTTCAGAATTTTCGGAGCGATTTTTGGATTTCTGGATAACACCATTTTTTCAAAAATCCAAAAATCGTTCCGAAAAATTCTGAAAAAAATCAGGCGTGTTCTTTGATCAATTCTAAACCCTTTTTGTTCTATAATTTTTTCTCGTAAATTTGATGGTTATCGAGTTAAAAATTCTTGAACGTTCTCAGCCAAAATCAAAAATCAAAAATGAAACCGAAAGTTTGTCTTGGTGCAGGTAGTACATATGCCGCCGTTGTACTTCCATACGCGACAATTCGGTTGACATAAGCACGCTCGACGATTCGGGCGATATCGGTGGCTGTATCAGTGGTTGCACTGACTGCTCTATATTTTAAGGAAGGATATTAATATTATTGGCAATGCTTTTGATATATCGCTCCGAAAGAATCTTTTCAAAAATGAGGAGATAATTGTTCAGTATGAACTGGAAACACCCGTTGGTACAGCTTTCGTGAAAAGTTGACTCGAAGATACCAATTTTACTGTATTTTACAAAATTACTGTGTTACACGGGACCGCGCGGGAGAAAGCAGGGATGTACACTCAGCGGCGTCAAACTCTCAAACTTTAGAAAGTCCAGCGTAGTATGGAGGCGTTGCCTATATGTGCTTCCAGTGTCCGATTACACAGCTTTCACTTTCGCCTCTGCGCACAGCTCTTGCAGCTTCGACCACGTGTTCTTTTACTCTCTGCATAGATCAAAGTGCACGTCTATACAGTCAGTACAAACTACAACGTCGCGGTGTAAGCAGCAATATTGTCTCGTTGATTTTGGAAGGAAAAAACTAATATATTTTTTAAATAATCGCTGTTTGCGTGTCGCGTGTTACAGTGTTCAAAATTTATAATGTCTTCGTCAAGTGTCAGATCCGACGAACAACGCGTGGAGCATCCAAAATTGAACGAATTGAAGAAGTTACGAGAAATTTACTTCTTGAAGATAAAAAGCCATCGAAGGCTATTTGTCGGGGAATTTGGACCTTTGATAAGAGATTGGAGGGAACAACTTCCAAATCTGCGCGACATCTTTACAAGGCAAGAGATGGATTGGCTTCTCGAGGCGAGCATCGATCCGTTTGACCAGCATCGAGAAATAGTTGATTTCTTCATTAGTTGCGGCTACAAAGACGAGCCCGACTTGGACGAGAACGGTAAGCCACTGCTGCGTCGCGCCACAGCAGTAAACCAGATAGATAACTCCAGCTTTCGCCTGGACTGTATGAAAAGTGAAGTGTTGAAAAATCTATTCAAAATTTACGACAAATTTGACGTAAATTATATGGACGAGTCGGGCTACACTCATTTCCACGTGGCCTGCAAGTACGGACTGGCCGACGTTGCGGAGAAGTTCCTCGAGCTCGGCCAGGATCCCAATTGCCTTCCGGTTCGTGGCGCTGTCGATCCGCCGCTGCACTTGGCTCTCACCTCCGGTCACGAGGAAGTCGCCGTATTATTGTTGAAACACGGCGCCGATCCGAATCTTGCCAACTGGCTCGGATGGACTGCTTTGCACGTCATGAGTAATCTAAACACCGATGGTTACTATATGATGAAGATGTTGTTGGAGATCTGCGACGAAAAACATCTGTCAGTAAAAATCGACGCCCCGGACAATGAGGGCAACACACCATTGCACTTGGCTACTTGGTACAGAAACGCGCAGGTGGTCGAGTTGCTGCTAAGACGTGGCTCCGATCCGAATTGGGTCAACGATAAAGGAGAGACACCTTTGCATAGTATAGCCCAACAATACGGTGCATGTGAGATAGTAGAGCTATTTTTCCAAATCAACGACGAATTGAATCAGCTGGTGCAGATCAACGCCCGTGACAAGTCGGGTAATACACCGCTACACTTGGTACCGAAAATCCAGAAAGAATCAGTCGATTTGATGCTGAGGAGAGGCGCCGATCTGTCTCTAGTCAACGAAAAAGGAGAGACTCCTCTGCACCTCGTTGCCAAGCACGGCCGCGGAGTGGATCTATTTTTCAATGTAATCGGAGACATGAAGCAGACGGTGCGGATCGACGCCCGGGACAATTCGGGTCGAACAGCGCTGGAATGGGCCGTGGCGAGTTGCTGTCCGCCGGCCGTCGAGAGTCTTCTGGAACACGGCGCCGACGTGTCCGGATTCGTTTTTCCGACCGCGGCAGACTTTGACGACTACAGGAAATATCAACCGTACGATTATTTAAGATCTTTCCCTGTCGAGAATTGTTCTGTAATTAGACTGGCCGAGGCGACTGGTCTGCTGGCCATCGTCGAACTGCTCGAGACAAATGTAGGTCAGGAACTGGACCTCGATGACACCCTGAAGGTCATGGGATTTTTCGACAAGTACGAATTGTACGAAAGTGCGACTTTTTCGACCACTAAGGATGTCGACGATTTGGTAGATTCAATATTCGAAGAGATGGTGGAAAATTCCACGTATATGGATTACTTCAAGTTCGCGAGCTCGTACACGTTGTTAAACCTCGACTACAAGTCTAAGGAGGCTTGTGATTTGCGTTTGTGCGAGAAAGTAACGAGGAAATTTTTTCGCGAATGGGCCCTGGATTGCTTTATGGCATTGATACACTATCGGCTGCCAATTCCCTGTTGTGACATGATTATAGACCAGCTAACGAACAAAGATTTGTATAATATTTGCTTGGCGGCTAAAGGTCAAACTGATAAGCAAGATAAAATATAAATGTAATAGAAAATGTAATAAAACGTAACAACGAAAGACCCGTTGGAGCTGAAAAAGCTCCAAAAAGGCTAAAAATTGAATGTTAATATGATAATATAAAATGTAAAAGGAGTGAAAAAGATGATGATTTATGTCGGATATTTGCTTGGCCGGCTGCGGGTCAAAACTCGTGATGATGACAATAATCATACTTGGAATAATTTTTTGCTTCCTCATAGAGGAAGTTTTGTGATGGGATACATTTAGGCTTTCGTATATAATTATCGTAGGATATATTTAATGATATTTCTATATACTAGATCGAATTTTTGACACATTTTGGAATGTATGTGGGTGTATGCGGCTGTATGGCTGTGTAGAGCGATTTCTCGATAACGGTAGCACGTATCGTGACGGGGGAGGGCTTATTTTTTTCGTTATGACATAGGGACGAAGCCAGAAAAATTCATTTATCGATAAACGTAACGTTTTTTTTTCTATTTAAGAAAAAAATTTTTTTTTTTTGCATTGTTTGTTTGAGATACCCGATAAAGCTGAGAGGCGCTTTCGTTTCGCTTTCGTAATTAGAAAGATGATATTAATATTTTCAAATTATTTTTAAATTAAAAAAAAAGTATGAGGAAGCTACTTGCCAATACATTGGCAGCGGTTTTTTATGTATCTTCAATGAATAAAAAAATACATTTAATAAAACGAGTTTCCATTTGTCCGAGCCAACAGGAGGCTTAATTATTTTTCATTTTGCTTCCTCATAGAGGAAGCTTTGTGATAGGCGTCAAAACTACTTTTTGTTTTAGAAGTCCTAGGATAATTTTGGTTAAATATTCGGAATTGTCATTGAATTCTGAACAAATGTCTGTATGTATGTGTGTGTGTGTGTGTGTATGTACGTCTGGTGGTCTGGAACCAGTGTAACTTTTGAACGGAGGCACTTAGCGAGACGTAGTTCGGCTAGTTTTGAAGGATTCATGTGTCGTAAGAAGTGTCAAAAACTTATTTTAGGATCCAGCAAGTAGTTAAAAAGTCTGTTAAAAGATAAATATTTTTATTATAAAATATTTAATGGGCAAACTGTATTTAGCGTAATTTTTATTTTGATAGTTTTTTTTCTATACAATTATACATTACGCTATACAAACAAAAAGTTGTAATAACAATAATGAAATAATTAAGTATATTACCCATTTGGTAAATATAAATATCGAAAAAATTAAATGTATAAAACGTACATAGCTAACATATAACGTAAAAATCGTTAAGAAAACTGTTAATTATTTTATGAAGAACAATATTAAGTCATAGACGAGGAAATATAGCACCGATAATGTCGAAATCTCCGAAATGTGGTTTTCGGCATTCGATTTGGGAGAGCGTTTAGAAACTTAGTGAACAAAATTTACAAGGAAAAAATGAAAATTTTCATCTTCGTACGAGATAAACGTTTTTTAAACGTTTTAAGCCTTGAAAATTACATTGACTTACGAACAAATGTCTGTACAAGTTTTTGTTTTCTCGGCTTTTTGGCTAACATAGAAATGATGATCATCCGATAGTTAGGACTCAAGACAGTGAATCAAAATTTAACGATACGAATTTTCACGTTAATAACCGATGCCTTTTATGAATATTATTTTTTATGAGGAAGCTCTTTGCCAATAAATTGGCAGCGGTTTTTTAACTGTCAGAGCTAAAAATTTTTTGAAAGATTCCGCTTAAGTGTAACTTTTTCAAGTAGTGATTGTGGCACATGGGAAAAAACCCCCAATACATTAAAAACAGAGATAAATTAAAGGAGGTGCCAGTTATTAACGATCGTGCAGAGAGAGGGGTTAAATTGATGGAAGAATATGCAAATTCTCTTACCAAAGATGAGGAAGAAAAACAGTATTCACTACGAATTGTTGAAGATTATAACAAAAGCTATAAAGATTCAACAAAAAAAAACAGTAGTAAAAGAATTGAGAAAAAAAATGATACGGTAGAAAAGTTGAAGCATGCTAAACAAAAAAAGTAAAATGTTTACGATTGATTCGAATAAATTATTTTGTTAATTTTACCTTAAATTGTTTAAGCTTTCATTAAACTTATCCTCGTAGAGATTTGAAAAATTATACAAAAATAGCTGATTAAAAATTGCTTTTCGATTGGATATAATGCCAAAAATGATTTATTATAAATTAAAAAAAGATGATAAATAATAGCTTCATCAGGCGAAAAATCGAAAATATTTTTATTTGTTTTTTGCTAGATTTTCCTAGCTTTTCTGTAATTATTTTGAAATTTTTAAAATGTATATTTCCGACACAGAAAGTCTTTTCGGGGCATTATTTTGCATTATTTTACTGTAAAAAAGTATTTTTTTTCGAGTGCCTCGATGATTTTTCAATAATAAAAAAAAGTATAAATCTAAAAATCATAAATGCGATTACAGGCACTATATAGAAGTATTGTATATGGCCCAAAACTATTGGAAACTTATTTTTTCATGGCTACCTAACAAAAAAAGTCCAGGGAAATCGATTTTCTTAAATTCGGGATAAGGGACACCTTAGTTACACAAGTTTTTGCAGATGTCATGCAGGAAATAGCAAGGTATCATTCGTACACTGATGAATAGATAGAATAAATATATTAAATGCATAGTAAAAGAGATTAGAAAAAAAATATTAAACATTACATTTTCACAATTATAAAAATCATAACCAGTGTCAAATTAATTATATTAGGGCGTCATCCTTTGCTTTTTAATCTCTGCTCTATCAACAAGACCAGACTGAATTGCACGTGGGTACAATTCATATTTTATGGATTTTTTTTAAAAATCTCAAAGTACTATATTCTAAATTATCCATCAATGATTGTAAAGAATTTTGAAGATAATCCTCAAACACACAAGCAAATCTCTCATTTGTTTCAGCAGGCTGACGATTTTAAAGAAAAATGTTTAATCAAGTATAAAATTTTAGTCATGAATTTATTAAGATTTCTAATAATTATTACACCCCACAAATTTTCTAGGTAGTAATATTAGTAAGCTATATTTTGATGTCAATTAGAACATGTTATGTTGTATTGCACGTCTGGGTGAAGAAATGCTTTTATAAAGTCTTAATGTTCTTTTTTCTTAGTAAAAAATATCATTTGCAATGATCTTCTTAAAATTAAAATTTTTTGAAGCCTATCTACTGAGTACTTTTATTTTGAAACTAAATCCCGATTTGTTCGGCCGCCAACAATTAAAATTCATTTTTGCTCAGTCGCTCGTAATGTTTGTGAAATATACGAAGGTTATTAAAAACATTAGTAACAACTAGGATTGTAAATGAAGATAACTTATCTGAAATTTGTCTTGCGCGTAAAAACAAATAATTAAATGATGAAGCAATATGCCATTTTTGTCTTATTTTCTTTTATATGTTTTCACTTTATTTTACTCTAAAATTATAGTACATTTTCTCATATTCTTACTGTAGATAAGCAAAAAATAAAATCGAATATTTTATCGTAACGATGGATCATTTTTGGTTTTAGATCCGACTTATAGTTACAATAGAAGTAATAGGTACACTTTACAATTTTTATGATGCTTTTTAATCACGTATAATTTTAATTATTCCCATTTACAGATTCACTATAAGAGCTACTCAAATGAAAAGTAGGCTTTGAAAAGGCAAAATTAAATTTTTCTGAAAAAAATTGAAGTAAATTATATTAACAACAATTAATGAAAATTTAACAAGTACAAAAATTGTTCACGAGATTTCATCATAGGTACTTAATTAGCATCGTAAACATTTCTCAACTGTCAGGTAAAAGAAATCAGAGAACTTACAGGTTTATGTTTCAATTAAATATTCTTTTCGTGTTACTCTAATCGCAAGTAGCCAGCTTCAATTGATACTTTCTGCTGAAGAAATAACGGAAAATTGTATTAACTTCAGGAAGCAATAAAGAATAGTTTAGAATCTGTTGTTAACAATTTACATGTGATTCTAAATATTCTTCACTTTACCTACCTAAAATTATCATATACTATTAATATCAAATCCGGTCTGTAAAGATCGATCATTTTTTCGTAAAAAACTTCTATACAACAATTGGGAGTTTCATAATGTAACTACGGTCAATAAATAGTTAGATTTATTTCGAAATCGAAATAAAAATAAAGTATTTATTTAATTTTTTTACATGATTGTGTTGAATTTTAATGCGTACGTTCAAATAAGCAAAAACAAAAAAAAGCAGCAAAATTTATAACATATAAAATACTCATGGTAAGTGTCGATGAGCATAATCAATCATCGTTAGTACGAATAGTAAAATTGTCGCGAAAGCGAGTAAATAAGGAATAAAACAGTCCAAGTATTTTACTTATACTTATAGACTTTTTTCAATTTATATTTATATCGCTTACCAATTATACACAGTGACAGTGTCTTTCACATCTCATTACACATACGTCAAACCAAGAAAATATATAGAAAGACACAAGATATATTTATTTTTTGTCATAAGTAGGTATGAAAAGATCATTTTTACATCTAAATGACTTGTAGCACTTCATATGTTAGGTGATATACAACGAATCATGTTAAAGATAAATTTTAATATTTATTCAATAATAGATTCAACATTACCTAATCTACGACTGAAATTTTGAATAATGTGAATTCGTAGTCTGATATTGTTACAATAGAACAAAAAACGATGCAACTCGATGTATCATCAATCAACCAAGAAATCGTATTGAAGGCCACCCTCTTTTTTGTGACTTAATGATTTTTTTTATCCGTAAATGTTCATTTCAACTTTATAATTTTTTTCACAGTCTATTATCGTGTGTCTTCGATAACAACAATAAAAATTCTTAAATAAATATACGTTTTATAATATTGATTCCAACTTAGTAGTATCATTACGTAATCATAATAAATCCCAATACTCCTTTCGTCGTCAAGTGTCTATGTGAGCCTTATTTTTACAATAATATGCCCCTTTGAAAAATTATCATACATTTCTTTTAAATAATGTTGAAAAACGAATATTGATGTTTTAAACTACAACTATGAATTTCAATTCTGCTTTAATAAAGGCGTCTCGTGACTCCATAAACTATTTATATTTAAAGGAGCATTACTGATTTCCGCACGTTTTTGAACGCACGGAGACACTCTTGAAATCGCGCTAAAGAATTAAATTTCATTCTCAAACACTTTTCATCGAGATCATAATATACATTATTTTATCATTATTTTTGCCTTGAGTGCTGTGGGCCTATCGACGATCTACTGTTTGCTGGTTTAGCTGGTTGAGCAATAATCGTGATTTCGTCGTTAATTTTTAGTGGTTTCAATAGTGAATCATTCGCCTTTGTAGATGGCGATGTCAGAGTGCTACTCTTTTTGTCAGCAGCACGTTTGTTCACTGCACTATGAGCCGTATACACGTGAGTTTCAAATTGTTTATACATGCCAAACGTCGCTGTGCACACTGTACATTTGTAAGATAGATGAGCAGGTTTCAATGTCAACCCGTGGTCGCGAGCAACGTGATTCAGCAATTTCCATTGATAAACCTTAGAAAGTAAAAACGTAATATTAATAAGCGCCGTTCTATAAAATTGTATTGTTCCGAGTTACTGTGAGAATTGCTTGAATGATACTTACTTTGCCACATGATGGACAACGACCAGCATCTTTGCCTTTGTTAGCTGCTTCTTGCATACTTGATGTAACTAAACCATGAGAACCTAGTAGATGCCTCTCCAAACCCTGTTCATAGAAATTAATTTCATAAAATGTTCACAAAAATAAAACTATGTAATTTGAAGAGCTATCTAAGCAGAGTGTATTCAGTAGACTTAAAGAATGCGTTCAAAAAAATTTCCACAACTTTCTTCAGAATCACTCTGATTCGATTTCGTAAATTATTTACCTGGTCTGTGAAGAATCTGAATTGACACTTTTGACAATTCAAAGGTGGTCGGTTGTAAATCATCTTGGGGTGGATTTTCACTTTATGAATCCATTGCATATGGTTTCTGAGTTGTTCCAAATCCTAAAAATATTTACATATTTAACGTGAATTTTAGTTACAAATATTAACATTAGATGGAACATTTAATAGAACAAAAATTTTACCTTGATATAGCCATCGCAAATTTCGCAGATAACAAAAGTGCTCTTTCCGCCTGCTTTGAATTGGTTACTACCTGACGCTGAGCCTGACGACGTTGCAGCAGCCCGTGGTAAAGGAGTTATCGATATACTGGGCTGGTTCATCAGCTTAGCCGCTGGATTGCGATTAGCATTATTAATCGAGGTATTCTGGAAATTCAATAAAGTTTGATTAAAATGAGTTCTTATCTAAAATTTTAGTTTTCATGCAATTACATAAATTGGAACTTTTTGATTTTTATAAAACAGACAACAGCAACTATGAAGAAAATGTTACCAATTTACTTCATGGTACAATTAACATTCATTTCATAGTAATGTACCAATTTCACGATTAAAAGTAAAAACATTTTGTTAGTGCAATATAAAAATCACGTTAGTCTCGCAATAAATGAATGACTTCAGAACATCTTTTACCTGAGATGAAAGTAACCTAGACTGGGCATCATTAATATTAGGCATTGGCAGAACCATTGGTCCGGAGCTTCTGCCGGAGCCACTACTCAAGTTAGACATGACGCCACCCGAACTACCCGTCACCTATTAAAAAAATAAAATAAAAAACATTACTCTTTTATTCATAAAATTTAATAATTTAAATTCAAAATATTGTATTATTTTACGAATCAAATAAAACAAAGTAGAAAATATTAAAACCTACACTACAAAATAAATAATATTCAAGAACAATACGCGGTTGGTTTAGTAGATTCAGTGATCAGCGATGAAAATTTACTGTATAATATAATATACTATAATCAAGTGTTACCTGGTGGAATAGCTGGTTTCCACTGTTCATAGGGAACGAGTTTGGTCCCATCATACCAGAAGTACCCTGACGATACATCATACTCGCAGCAGCGGCATATTGATCTAAAATAAATTCAATTAATAAATGAAAACACTTTTGGAAAATCCAGATAGACTCGGAATTATTAAATAAAATTAAACATACCAGGTCTTAAACCACCCGGTGAGCCAACAGAAGGTCTAGACATGGCTTTCATGTCAGGGAATCTCGGTTGCATGGGAGGTCTTCCTCTACCTCTTCCGGTAACTGGTGCAGGCAACAATTTCGGTAATTGAGAATTTTTCGCTGCATTTTGCATAGCTGCTAGATTAGTAGCAGTCATTTGAGGTCCCATATTTCTCGGTCGGTGTGATCTAGGTATTTTGGCTGCTGGTTCCCAATCCATTGCTGGCTCCAAGTTTCTTTCAGGCCTAAATTTCTTTGCACAAGCGATTATGTGACGACTAAGTTTTCCCTTCTGATTATCTTCAAATGGACAATTCGGGCACTGATGGAAAGCTGGTCCACGTTCTAATCTACCGCGAATATTATGCTCTGCTTCCATGTGATATAATATATCGTGAGGACTGCGTTGCTCAACAGAACAATAATTACATTTGTATGCATAATTACGCATGTGTGGAGTTTCCAAATGATGTTGCATGACCAAAGCAGATTCGGTTTTGAAGTTACAAAACTCGCATTTTTTCATTTCTAAGTGGAACGGTTCGTTATTTTCTTTACTGTACTCAAGGTTCCTCATCAATGAATTAATTGCCATTTGTGTTTCAGCTGTAGTACCGCCACTTTTCTGTTTTCTTTTCTGAGTTCTCAGTAAATCTGTTTGTACATATTCCTGTACGAGATTCATACCAATCGTCGTAAAGAACTTTCCGATTGGTAGGTCAAAATAAGTTTGCAATTTATTTTTGTCAGCATCAGCAGGTACTTCAGTTATTATTTCTGGTTTATCACCGTCATCTGAATCATCATCCGAATCATCTGGTAGAGTTTTACCCTCTGCTTTGGCTTTTTCACGTGCTTCTTTTCTTTCTTTTTTCTCTGCTTTTGTAAATTCTTTAATACTTTTATCTGAAATGTCACAATCAATGATTATCAATTGATATTAGTTCGTTTTTTTATAACTAGTTTAACAAGTTCATTTAAACAATATTACTCACCAAGTTTACTGATAAACTGTTTGAGCGGCTTGACTGGAGGTTTTTCATATACATAAGGTACAATGAAGGACGGTGCTTCAACAACAAACATGTCATCTGTAAGAGTGGGTAAAATAAGTTGTTGCTGTCGCTGCAACTCTTGCTGCTGACGTAACTCTTGCTCTCGATGCCGTCTCTGCATTTCTTCTTCTTGTTGTCGTTGTTGTTGTTGTTGCAACTGTCGTTGCATCTCTTGATGTTGTTGCTGCAACTGTGCTTGTATCATAGGATTGATGACAGGGGTAATAGTGGTAGATTTGTTAGAGCCCAATTGATGTGGTATTGGCACAGGTGTAATAGTGGTCCTTGAATTGCCATAAATTTGTTGTGGCACACCAATTGGCGTAACTGACAAGGAGCTACCTGATGAATTTAGAGGTGACGAGTGATAGGATTTTGATACAGGAACACCACCTTTTCCCGATAATATAGAATTTGTGTCAATGATGACCAGAGTGGGTTCTTTTTTGTTTCCTTTCATATTTTTACTCCCAGCTGCTATTTCAACAAGACGTTTGGCATCGTTAACTACAATTGTGTTTTTACTGTTTGGTATTAAGCCTTTCATAATTGATGTTGTTGATGATTTAAACTTGGAGTTTTCTTTGTCTTTACTACGATCTGTTTCAGCCAAAGGATCTTCAGGTTTAATTTCTTCAACATCTGAATTATTGTCAATAGTCAATGCTCCTTCTTCTTCTATTCAAACATGAAACAAAAAATTGCACTCGTTAATGATAATAATTTTACCATTTAATCAAGAAGTATAAAGCAGTTCGTATATTCTATTGATTGAGCAGTTACTGTTACAATCAAACTAATATTAATGGCATAAAATTTAATTATTACTACAAAACCCTTGAATTCATAGCAGTTTATACATTTTTTATAGCTATTAATTTTCAAATGATGGCTTGATGTTACTGTCAATATTTTACATACAAAGATTCAGTGATATTTTTCCACCACTTCAGTCACCATAAAAAAATTAAGTCTATACTTAACTAAACTAATGAGCAGAGGGTAAAAACAACTAATTGACAAAATAATCACAGGTAAAAAAAACTATCGATACAAGTAAATAGCAGTAAATAAAGAGTATTTGACAGTAAATGCTGTATACTAGGAGAGTCACAACACAAGTAAAATGGGTAAATTACCCATGTCGCGCTCCAAATAGCTCTTGCGATTGACGTTACGCGAACTCCTACGTGGTGTGATACTCAGATCCACGATGGGCTTCTTATTTTTCTTTTTTAGGGAAGTATCTGCTTCCAGCACAGCAGCACCATTTTTATCATCATGACCATTACTCTTACCCCCAGAAGATATTTCTTCAATATCCGAACCGCTACCACTGCCATTTTCCTCCTGCATTACAGCATCGGATATGTGAAGGCTGGCATCTGTCTGGTCAGCTTTTTTTGGCTCCTCCACAGATTCAATAGAAGAAGCACTATTGCTCAATAACTCAATTACAGCAGCTTGTTTTTTATCAATATTAGATTGATTGTCACTGTTGTTTGATAATTTTTTAGCACTATTGTCAGAAGTTTGAACACCACTATCGTCCACTATTTCATCAACTTCCATAGAGTCAACATTGGATTCACCCTCGTCACTACATGACTTTTTGTCAGACGCACTTTTGCTAACATTGATTTGTTTTAAGCCCTCATTTTTGTCCTGGTGCTTATCAGCACTTGGAGAGACTGCATCGCCTTCCAAGTCACAGTCACCATTCAGCCCATTTGATATCATAGGTTCTGTAGCAATAATTAAAGTATAATTTACGATTTATTTGAGACTGTGGCTAATTTTTAGTTTTAATTTTTGGTGTCTGTATGAGATGATGTGAACATTCATTTTCGAACCCCGTATAAAAAAAAATATGACACAATCATCAGTAGAGTAGAATTTGATTGTTTTTTTTTTTTTGGTCTGACAAAATGATTATTTTAAATTTTGAATCTATCGAAAAAAAAAAATTCGATGAAATTACCTTCGGACATAACAACATCCTGGTCGGATTCTTTGACTAGCGTCTGGTGCCCTTCAACGCTAGAGTCCATCACAGCCGATGTTTAAGTATATGTTTCACTGATATACAATTACACGCTCACAGTTGTCTATCCACCTAAAATGACAAAAATAAAAAAAGTAAGAAAACACATCATCAGAACGAGCAGATCGTTTTGTTTTCGAATCATGATGAAAAGCGATTCAAAGAGAGCTTGCGATCGCGAGAAAAATCAAGTCGCCCTCGAGATCGGCGCGCGGAAAAGTGTGGCGAAAAAGCGGAGAAAATCTGTTTCGTACGCGAGGACGAGATAGAGAGAGGCGAAGCATGGTCGCGGAGAGTTTAACAACACACATACACGTACACACAGTCCGATAACGGTACCGAGGAAAATCATATTGTCGGGTCCCGCGAGCGCGCGACTGTATACTATACTCGTGACCCACAAGGAATCATCGTGGTCTAGGGTTCTGAGACTATAACTACTACTACTACTACTACTACTACTGTACAGGCGCGAGGTGACTGACAAAAAAAGGCAGCAGCAGCAGCATCCTTTTTTTGTCGCAAAAAGTAAAATATACCGCTAAGGTAGCAGCAGCAGCAGCAGCAGAGAGAGAGAGAGAGAGAGAGCTTGAATCGCTGCAACAGAGCAGCAGTGTCACATCGCGTTATCGTAAGCACACAGTAGTACTACTACCACTCGTCTCGAATGTCATTTTCGATGCGAAAACGAAGAATCGCGATTAAAAGGCCCACCACATCATCACCACCAGCAGCGAAACAGATCGACAAGTAGTATATTAACGATGAATGATGCACGCGCGTGTACACGTTGCTCGCCCGCGAAACTACTATGCACACGCACGTATATACGGAGCGTGCCGTATAACCGCGAGAAAAAGAATCGACGCTAGGGGTTATGGCTTGTACACCTAGTGAAGAAATATCATCTCCGGGGGGAGACCTAGAAATTTTTCAAAATGGCGCCTCTCTCTCCGAGCGGAGTGTACGTATACACGCACACACTGGTGCGCGTTATATACTAGCATGGCTCTAAGCACTCGGTTGTAGTTGTAGCAGTTATAGTAGTAGTGGTAGTGGTAGTAGTGAGCATGAGGCAGCAGCAGCAGCAGCCGCTGCAACAGCAACAGCCACAACGGCACACTCGGTCATCGTCGTATACATCATCATGCATAATATTATACAGCAGCAGCAGCAGGCATCGGAGCAGTCGCACCTCGACGACGAGCGATCAGAGGCGCGCGTCCGTAACCGGTACAGCAGCAGCAGCAGCAAAACGTTGCGTCCTCGCGCGCGCGGCAGCAGCAGCAGCAGTAGAAGCAGCAGCAGCGGCGGGAGAGGGGACACGACGACGACGACGACGACGACGACGACGACGACGAGAGATAGAGCTTTGGAGAGTCACTGCTGCACGGCTGCCTACTTATATATACTACTGTCTGTGTTGGCGACTGCGGGCAAGGTGAACGCGCGGGCGGGTGCAGGGGGTCGAGAAGAGAGGAGAGAGAGAAGACATCCTTCGAGGCGCGGGCGGACGGCCCCAGGAGAGTCGAGTGCACACGAGACACATGTGTCTCTCTCTCTATGGCCTAGTCCGTTATTATAGAACAGGCGTCGTCGTCGTCAGCCCGATCGATGCCCCTCGATCCGTATATCGCTGCGCTGCGCCCTGAGGCCACCCTGATTCTCTCTCTCTATTTTATATCGAATGTATACGCACGCTGTCAAGCACGCGGTTCACTCGCGGCAAATATATATATACACACGCTGCCGATGCAATCACACCGTACACGCGCGCGCGTCTTTATTACATGAAAAAAATAACAACAACGACATCGTCTCCGAGAGATATACGTACGAATCGTTATGGATTATAACGAGAGACATGTTTTCTTACACACCTGATGGACTCGCAGCGGATGACGTTGTTGATCGCGGAGGACGCGCGAGATGTTTTCCCTCTCGAGTTGCTCTCTATGTGTATGCGCGCACACACACACATTAACACATATACACACACACTGACACGCACACACAGATACTAACGTAGCAGCAGCAGCAGCAGCAGAAGCACACACAAGAGCACACAAGAAAAGTATATATAATACGAGCTAGAGAGAGAGAGAGAGAGAGAAACGCGCGCGTGTACCGCACACGGACACGAGCACGCGCTGACTGATCGCTCAACGCGCTCTCTCAGGCAACATACACTCGGCGCACAGTCGGCACTGTCGGCTCTCTTCGTCTAACTCGCTTTTACACTGTGCTGCTGCTGCTGTATGTGTGTGTGTGTGTGTGTGTGTGTTCCTTTTTACCCGCTCTCTCTCTCTCTCTCTCTCTCTTCGTCGTGCACGCGCACGTATTTCGCATACACACACACACAGACGCAATGGCTCACGCACACATGCTCGAACATGAGCTAGCACACACACACACACACACACATACATACAACGACGCGCTCACAAGCTTAATCTCACCGATACAAGCACACACGGACACATCCTCTTTCTCTTTTTCTCTCTCTCTCTCTCTCTCTCTCTTCCTTCTTTCTCTCTCTCTCTTCACTAATACATACAGAGAATCTCTCCCGCCCCTAATTTCTCTCTCTCTCTCTCTCCCCTCTTATAAAGTATACTATCTTTCTCTCTCTCTGGTTTAGAAGTATGGTTTTATTACTTCAACTGTAAGTGTAAACTGTAAGAACTAACACTAAGACTTGTCCATATACGTATATACTCACTTGTAGAAGTGTATGTGTGTGTGTGTGTTATTGCGTATATGTGTAATTTATCGACGCACACCCGCACAGCGCACGATCACACACACACACACACGCGCACGCATACACATTTATATGCATGTATTGTGTATATAAAATCATAAACACGCATGCATCATCCAACAGCGCGCGCACACACACATACACGTGTGCATGTGTGCACTTACACGCACGCACACAAGCTCGAAGAAATACTGCACACACACACACACACACACACACACACACACACACACACACACACACGCGTGCGTGTATATCTCTACCAACCCAAATATTATATTTTCCAACTATATACCGCGCGCGCGACGAGTTGCAATGTTGTCCTCGTTATTCTCGAATTTCTTACATTTTTTATACACTTTGACTCTCTCGTTGTTGCAGTTCGGAGCAAAAGCTTGCTACAACGACCAAAGGAGAACGAAGCAAGCACAAACCGTATAAAAAAGCGATCGCGACTCTTTCGAAAAATGCGACTTG
Organism: Trichogramma pretiosum; assembly: GCF_000599845.2. Taxonomy (NCBI): domain Eukaryota; kingdom Metazoa; phylum Arthropoda; class Insecta; order Hymenoptera; family Trichogrammatidae; genus Trichogramma; species Trichogramma pretiosum. Next base: position 1,191,938 of record NW_019641680.1, read on the forward strand.
CATCGTCGACGCGTTGGGTGGTTTTGTATAACCGAGGCTGCGTTAGAGACTTTGTATCGAAGTGTGCGTGTGTCTGTGTGCGCAAGCACGCACCTACACACGCTAATGCGTGTCGCGGTGTGAGTGCACAAAAAGAGGGTCACTCGTGAATTATCATGGCTGCAGAGCGAGGCGCGGAGGTAGTTTTCGGGGCACACGATGTTCGTCGTCGTCGTCGAGACCGCCGATCGCGCGCGCTACGCGATATCCTCGCGCGGCTCCGAGCTTGGCAAAAACCAAGCAAAAAAAAGTGCCTACGTTAGCGTCTTTTGACATTGCGCGCGAACCTCGACGCTGCCGCTGCTGCTGCTGCTTCTTGCGTCACACCATTGACGATTCGAGTGAGTCCGAGTCGATAGTTATCGAGTCGCGGCCTTTCTTCTTTCCTTTTTTTTTGTTCGGGGCCGCAGAGGCGAGAGGAGGCAAAAGAAAAAGATATAGAGTTCGCCGGGTAGTCTATTCTCCGTTGAGATCGCGAGGAGCAGCGTCCGTGGAACTACATCTTAACGGATGGAGCTACGACCGGTACCGTTAGGAGATTCTCAACGAACTGTAGATCGGAAACATTCGAATCGACCATGAAATCGCAGAGCTTTCAAGTTATTCGATCCTGAGCTTTCGATCGAGTTGAATCGATTTCTCGCGGTAACGTATACGAGATGCACGAGCCCCCCTTAAATCCGCGCTCGACCAAAAGAAAAAAAGAAAGGAAAGAAACGCGGAAAGCCGCAGCCGAAAGAGAGATACATTCGAGCGAAAAATTTGCAAGCGTCCGCACGAGCAGTGCGTCGAAACGAGTATACGAGAAGTTTGAATTTCGCGCGCCGGAGCAAAAGCGCGCCTTTCTCAATTTGCATGTGTGTCTCGCCTCGTGTGCGTGCAAGAGAGATTCGAGGCCGACCAACGAGCCTTATATACATGTCGAAGCGTGAGAAACGCGTGTGTAAGTGCCGATTCGTGGAAAGGTGCGATGAATTCGTTATCCGAGTCGATCGCGGGTTTTATTTTTTCGATTTATATTAATTAAAAGTGCGGGATTATACGAACGATTATGATCGAATGCTCGATGCAGCGCGCGCGAGCTTCCAACGCTCGGTCAATTTGTATCGCTCTCGTATACCACTGCAAAATTGACGATGGAAAACGAGGATTATTTAAGTTTATATCGAGCTATTATTACATAGTACATAGTGTCTTGTGGTAGAAAACCACTTCGTTTTGAAAGATTAAATGAAAAAGCTCGAGTTGCGCACTTTTTTTAAGCTTTACTTCAAAATAGGAATGCAACATTGCGCGAAGCCGAGATCTTTTCTGGGACTAGTTATAGTGCACGTTCTTTCATAAAATAAGTGCGAATAACTTCCAAAGTTAAAGAATCAACCCTTGTGCCATTCAAAGCACACTCCTCGAATCCTGGAGCTTATTTCATCGAGCGCACGAGTTTTACATTGCTCTCCAAAAGAGATGAAGATTTTACGAAAGCTTTCAGTCTTTTTTTAAACTGCACGACTACCATGAGATTTTGTTTCGTGCCCTAAGTATGAACTAAAGGATATTATGAAGTTACTAGCTCGAATATCATCGTCATTCACGCAGCACGCCCCAACGTGTAAGATCTTGCATGGGTTATCATCAACAAACGGCAAATCGTCAATTCGGCTACACAAACATCTTATTATTTTCTCTTTATTTTTTTCTTGTAAAAGCCCAATCCAAGCCATTACGATTACGCGACAATTTGTTCATTGCCTATACTGATTATTGTTTATCGCGCGTCGTCTTGCGTTAATCGACGAACAGTACAGCGCATGCAATATTTTGGAGTGCACGAGGGGGCAGCACGAGCGGGGATCGTATGCACGGCTGGTGGTGGTGGTGAGTTCATCATTAACATAAAATGGATACTCGTTCGATCGATCTATGATAAAAATATCCGTACTCGGGACTTTGCCCGATCGCGAATCGTCGTACGATGGTACGTTTCTCGTCGGGATGGGGGAGAAAATCAGGAATCGCGACGCGCAACGCACAGTTTTTCCCCATCGCGTGCGGAAAAGTGTCACTTTGGGCACTGCTGCTTTATGTCACTTGCGATCGACGCATTTTCAAGTGAATGGAAAAATCGCGTTGCACGATGCAAAGTATGTGCGGAGATGATATCGTTAAAGCTGGAGCAAAAGGAGCAGCGTAAAAGCTGCCACGAGTAGAGTGCATTGGTACAGCTTTCAGTGACTTTGGACATGAATGAATTTTTTTTTAATGCCTTACAGCTTTTAAAGCCTCGGCACCCTCTTGGATCGGGCGATAATAGACGAGTGACATTTTACACCGTGATTTTACAAGTATCTTCGGTAGCAAAACCAAAGATCGAGGCAACGTATAGATGGCGCTCGTCCATCCTGCCATCCGCGCCTACGAAATTTCAACAAAAATCCCCAATCGATCGGCGACATGGAAGAAATCTACGGGTGTGCGCTCTACATACATCTATACCTATATCTATAATAATAATTATGTACCGTTTCTGCTCTCTCTCTCTCTCTCTCTCGTGCAACAGAGCAGCTATATGCAATACGACGCGCCGCAGCAGCAGCAGCAGCAGCACAAAAGCTTGAGGTCACATTGCCATTGAAACTTCTAATGCTTAAAAGCCAAAAGCTGCTGCTGCTCTCCATGCGTGTAAAACGTTGCGTTGCGTGCAGCGGTGGGTGCCCATATAATAATGTTATACGCATCTCCCGAAACGCACATCGCACAACGTGCTGCTGCTAAAACGAGAGATGCACTCGGCGGCCTGTACACAACGACGCGAGATTTGCACGCGCGGGAATCCGTTCGCAAGTTTACACGAGCGTGTCTCTGTTATATGGACAAAAAAAAAGGACACGAGCGTAGTCGAATGCTACCTGCCCCATGATGGGGCGATGTATAAACATATTTCGTGGTATCGACGACGACGATGTATTAAACGAATCATATCTCACACACTTGCACAGTGGCACACACACACGCACGCATACATGTACGCACGAGAGAGCCACACCAATACATAGACCGTTGGTGCTTACGCGTACACACGTACACATGCACACACACGCACGCATACACGCACACACACATACTCGTGCATTGCAAACGGAAGTTAGAATATTTTATAACCTATAACCGAGCTGGGTCCGTCCGAGTGGGATTAGGACGAGGTTGCACGAGTGGCGTACGAAGTTTCCACGAGGTGCACCGCACACGATTTAATGAAAAAGGAAACAACGAGCATCGGCTAAGACGAACGAGCGCCGACTCGAACGTCGCGTTTACCATTCAAACGCGAAGCGTCGGCGGTTATAAAAAAATAAACAGTAGTTAGACAGAGCAGTAGTAGAATGACAAAATCCAAAAAATGAAAAACTTACAGCTGTGGACGCGGATGACACGATGATCGTTGTCGTTGCTCTCTCTCTCTCTCTCTCACTTGTATATTATTATGTACAATAACTGGAGGAAGAGTTTGTTTGCCTCGTGCGCGCTCGAGGCATGCAACCAGCAGCAGCAGCAGCAGCAGCAGCAGCAGCAGCACAGCACACAGCGCACTTTAAAAACGATACGGAGTTTTAAACGGCCGACACAATCTTCTCGGGGTCAATCTCTCTCTCGTCTCGGCGAATGCTCGGGCTATATATATATATCGTGTGTAATATTGACACTTGATTCTACTACGACACTACGAGTACGGCAGCAGAAGCGGTGGTTCGTGTGCTTTTTTTGAGAGAAAAAAAAAGGTGCACAAATCACGACTCACCACTACTATAGACGGCACAACACAGCTCGATCATATACGCAGAGAGTCAACGCGACGCGAGAGAGGTTCACACACCAGGTAATATTAACGCACGCACGCACACATATACAACACTGACAACGAGAGAGCCACGCTGCGCGACTCACAACCTCTGAGTCTCGTGTGAGTTACAATTATACAGGCACACACACACACACGGACACACACTATATTATAGGCGCGCAGCACTCACTAACACAGACAGTGACGCACGCGCACACCGATACATATACGTGTATACGAGACTCTCTACGGTCGTTCGTCGTCGTCACGACGGAGAGCAGCAGCAGCACCGAGTCTTACCCGCACAAGGAGAGTCCTAAACTCCTAACACTGTGCAGCACTATATAGTACGGTATCTAAGACGCGCACACACGTCACTGCGTTGTGTGTGCAGCGTATATAAGACCGTCTGCGCTCTGGAGCACTGTCTTGTATATATGCGTTATTAAAGCCGCTTCGGCACGGATTTGTGTAGATCGCTATATATACCGTACAATAACACAACACGTTGTCGTTCGTTGCCCGGCTTTTTAATAGGTGTGTTCTGCACTGCGGGGGCGACCGACTATTTTGAATTTCGAACGTGTCGGTACGCGTAGTATACGCCAAAGATTATTATGACAACGAGACTCCGATGTGCCGTATGATCGGATGTATATAGAGAGAGATCGCTCGACGTCGAAAGCGCCGACCCAAGGCGGAGAGCAAAACCGAGATCGCTGCACCGTGTGCCGTGGCGTGTAGTGGTAGTAGTGTTAATCTCTCGCTCGGCAGAAACATATATATAGAATTCGCATAGGCTAAGACTGCAGTATATACGGTCTCTCTTTCTCGCGCTTCGAGGGGCGCGCGCGCTGCTGCTGCAGGCCAGAGCAACTGCTCACAGCTGGTCATGAGTGCGCGCGCAGCTGCACACACACACACACACACATAAGCGTATATACATATGTATATTATTATGTAGGCAGCAGTCCGCGCAAAACGAACCGAACGATAACGGCTAAAATGCATGCGAGTTGCGAGCGCGAAGCGAGGCAACGATGTGCTGCTGCTGCTGCGCGATGGATGCGTCACGCGGACGCTGCTGCAAGCGCAACGCGTGCAATGCTGCCTGCCTGCAACTTGCAAGTACGGCCGAGCGGCGGCAGCACCGAAACTGTGTCAAGTCTGCCGCGCGAGCATATATCATATATATAGGTATAAGGATTATATGTATGTATTATACCTGCATGCTCACCGATCAGCGAATTATATCATACGCGTATATCCTACCGTATACGTGTGTACGACATAGTGGATCGCAGTCGGTGATCCTTCGCCGTCTCCTCGATGTTTCTCTGGCGCATTTTTACCTCGCGGTATAATAATTTGCATGCGAAAACGCAGAAGTATGCAATATTTTAATTGCGGCATTTATCTGATCCGTCAAAAGCATTGACCCCTACCTTGCAACTTTCTTGTTTTAGCATTGAAAAAAAAATAACGTTTCAAAATATACCCGAGCCGAATTTATTCACGACATTAAAAAAAATTCAACCGAGTAACTCGACATTTCAATGTATTTCGAAATTTGATCTCAAAGTTTTATGTCATGAAGATACCTTACTTGGAAATTTTATTTATTTATGCGTGGAAATCTCTGTCTTCAATGAAATTATACTTCTTGCCTTTTAAGACGCTACACTGATTAAATCATTGCTGGTTAATGTTTAATAAGGCTTAAAAAATAATTAGTTTACAAAAAGTTATCAAAATACTCTATTACAAATTCTATTACTATTTTAAATTTTTTCAAACAAAATTTTACAGTTATATGAATAGATTTGATAGAACAATAGAAATTTTTTCAGATTTAAAAACATGATTTTAGTAGTAAGCAGTAAATGACAATGTTATATTGTACAGTCAAGGCTTCTTCTTAATAATTCAATCCATATTTAAACAATTATTAAAAGCTTAATAAAGTTAACTAAAAATTACACTATTATACAGTCATCAATTTTTACAATTGCTCCACTAAAATTGGAGCATTCAAAATCATCGTATATCACATTTCATTTTGAAATAGATAAATTTACATAATTTCATATTTTGTTTTGGCGAGTTATGTTACACTTCTTCATCCTCTTCATTGAACGATAAAACACTTTTTGTTACTTTAGTTTTCTGTTTTTTTCTTTTTGATTCCTTTGATTCTTCTGCAGATTTAGATTGTTCCTCCTTGTTTTTATCACTGCTCTCTTTTTTTCTTTTAAACACAATTTTCTGTGACAAGTCTGCTTTTTCTTCCTTTGCTGCAACTAACATAAATTTATGAATTAAAACGTTAATAAATATATGGTTTTCAGTTGGAATAATATCTTGTACAAGTGCAGCATACTTTGTTTTTGAACTTTTTCAATTGACTCTGCTTCTTCAGCTGTTAAATCACCTTCGTTCATAACAACAACAACTGGCTTTTCGTCATCTTTCACTTGGAAATCATCTTCGTTGAATTCAGGTAGTTGTTCTTTCTAGAAAAAATTCACAAAGTGTAAACATAAAGGTTCAATGCTAATTTTTCATGTACCTTTTAAAATATAATAAATGAAATGATTACTTTGGTTTCAACACTGGGTCCTTCCACATAGCCAGCCTCTTTTTTCATTCGCGTTATGAAGGCAGGTTCTGCTGGTTTGGTGAAGTTGACATTGTGCTTCTTTCTTGAATTCATCGTGACGTGTTTTGAAAGTGAACTTTACAAAATTAAACGAAACGATGAACTGCCTTCAGCAGAAGAGGTAACCTAAGAGCTTCACAGACTGCTTTTGTAGCACGGCACAAGTTTAATACAAAAACGTAAACACTGAGCTGTTTTACCTACGAAGCTAAAGCACGTAAACACGAACACTAGTGACACTGTGGCGGCTGCCTGCGACATAAGTACGAAAGCTCATCGCATTCAAACTCGTAAATAATGCCTCTGACAGTAAATTCTCTCGAACAATATTAACTAAATTTTTTTCAAAGTATAATAAATAAAAAAGTGTCTCAATTAATCTAATGAACAAATATACTAACTCATACGTCGTCGTTTTTGGATACATTATAATAAGTTCGTTACATTCATTATTAGAGTATAATACATCAACGGTGCGGCACATCGATGTGCATTTTAAGATTATTCTTTTGTAAAAATAACAATATGGGTTTTGAGATGTCAATTTTGTGTTAATTTCTTTCCACATAATCACGTGAGTAGGTGATGCCATTATGCATTATTTCCGTATGAGTTTTGAGGACATACTTCCGTGAGAATTTCCTGCCACACGTGTCACATTTGTAAGGTTTTTTACCATTATGCACCTCATCAATGTGAGCTCTCAGAGAGGGTTTGCGTATGAATGCCTTTCCGCATACATCGCATGGATAAGTGATGTTATTATGCACCGAATCGATATGACTTTTCAGAACATCCTTTCGCGAGAACTTCTTGCCACACACGTCACATTCGTAACTTTTTTCACTATTATGTACCGAATTGATGTGAGTTTTTAAATTCATTTTATAGGAAAACGTCTTTCTGCAAAAATCGCACGGGTATGTGATACCATTATGCCTTGAATGGATATGAACTTTCAGATTATCCTTTCGCGAAAACTTCTTGCCACATACGTCACATTCGTTACTTTTTTGACTATTATGAACCGAGTTGATGTGGATTTGGAGATTACCCTTTTGCGAGAACGTCTTTTTGCAGATATGACATGTGGGAGCTTTACCATTATGTATTGCTTCAATGTGTTTTTTCAGATAAATTTTACATGAGAATGACTTTCCACATGTATCACAGGCATGAGTGATTTTATGGTGCACCGATTCGATGTGAACTTTGAGATTTCTCTTATGTGCGAATGCCTTTCCACATTTGTCACAACTATGGGTGACTTTAAGATGCACCGAATCGATATGACTTTTCAGAACATCCTTTCGCGAGAACTTCTTTCCACACACGTCACATTCGTAACTTTTTTCACTATTATGTACCGAATTGATGTGAGTTTTTAAATTTATTTTATAGGAAAACGTCTTTCTGCAAAAATCGCACGGGTATATGATACCATTATGCCTTGAATGGATATGAACTTTCAGATTATCCTTTCGCGAAAACTTCTTGCCACATACGTCACATTCGTAACTTTTTTCACCATAATGAACCGAGTTGATGTGGGTTCGGAGACTACTCTTTTGAGTAAATGTCTTTGCGCAGATATCGCATGCATAGGTTTTACCATTATGTATCGAATCAATGTGGTTTTGGAGGTTACCCTTTTGAGAGAACGTCTTTCCACAGATATCACATGTGGAAGTTTTACCATTATGTATCGTTTCAATATGATTTTTTAGATAACTTTTGAATGAGAATGACTTTTCACAAGTATCACATTTATGTTTGATACTGTTATGAGCCGAATCGATATGAGTTTTCAAATTACTTTTTTGAGAAAATGACTTTTTGATGATGCTTTTATGCATCGAATCGGTATGATGTTTCAAACGATCCTTTTGCGAGAACTTCTTGCCACACACGTCACATTCGTAACTTTTTGTTTTATTATGAACCGAATCGATGTGGGTGCGAAGATTACTCATTTGAGAGAACGTCTTTTTGCAGATATGACATGTGGGAGCTTTACCATTATGTATTGCTTCAATGTGTTTTTTCAGATAAATTTTACATGAGAATGACTTTCCACATGTATCACAGGCATGAGTAATTTTATGGTGCACCGATTCGATGTGTATTTTAAGAGTGCTCTTATATCTGAATGCCTTTCCACATATAGCACAGGCACGAGTGATCTTATTATGTACTGAGTTGATGTGGATGCGAAGATTACTCATTTGAAAGAACGTCTTTTTGCAGATATCGCATGTGGGAGTTTTACCATTATGTAACGCTTCAATATGTTTTTTGAGAGAATCTTTAAATGAGAATGACTTTTCACATATATCACAGGCATAAGTGATTTTATGGTGCACCGATTCGATGTGCATTTTAAGATTGCTCTTACGTCTAAATGACTTTCCACATGTATCACAAGAATGGGTGATTGTACCATTATGTACCGAGTTGATGTGGATTTGGAGATGGCCCTTTTGCGAGAACGTCTTTCCGCAGATATCGCATGTCGGAGTTTTACCATTATGTATCGCTTCAATATGTTTTTTGAGAGAATCTTTAAGTTGGAATGACTTTCCACATACTGCACAGTCATGAGTGATTTTATGATGCACCGCGTCGATGTGATTTTTAAGAGTGCTCTTATATCTGAATGCCTTTCCACATGTTTCACAAGAAAGGGTAATATTACCACGTCCCGTACCAGAGCGTCTTTTCAGTTTATGATTATAGTTCAACTTTTTTACAACTGCTTTTCTTTTATTTGGCTCACTGACTCCGCGGTTGGAATTCATATCAAATTCTTTCGGAACGTCGTCGAAAAATTCTTTTTTCACATTCGTGACGTTTTCTTTTTTAATTATTTTTTGAAGTTGATATTCATTACTATTTTCACCAACCGACAAGTGATCTTCAGAACAATTTTCAATTTTCATAACCGCTAATAAATCCAAGCTCGGCTTCATGTCTTTACATTCCAACTCGATTGCCAAGTCGTCAAGTTCACTTTCGTGATTATCGTCAGATTTTCGAAGCACGCGAATCTGACTCAAGTATAATTTATGTGAAGTTGTTTCTAAATAAATGATCTAGCATGCAATTATCATTACTTACTCGATTTTCTCGTGGATGCCTGAGGAATTGAAAATTGTTGACATCGGCTGTCTGGTTGATTACGATGTAATCATTTTCACCGAGCAACACGTCGATTGGCTCTTGTTTCACTCTGATGTATTTAAAATACGATTGAGTATTACGTTATAAAAGTACTTTGACTTAATAAAATAAAAATTACCTCATATCACAGTTAAATATTTCACTCGATTCCATGTTTCTCGCTTGGAAATTCGACAACGATTGATCTTTCTCGACACGTCTAACTAAAATTTAATAATATTGACAAATCGAGTCGTGAAAGTTCAGGCTAACTAAAGTAAACAATAGGGCATAACATATTATCGTCTTGCCGTTAATAATATTTCGGCACGCGAAAAAGTGTCTAGTCACGTTGTTGAAATATTTGAAATATTTCGTTGCAGTTGTTGCATCTGGTAACTAGATAAGAATTCTATAGTCTTGACAGTGAAATAAATAACGAAACAAGAATGATAATTATATCAAAGCAAATTTAATTAAAATGCTCGTATAATATATTCAATGTACAGTATTTATAATTAAATATTCTCTAGGCATATGTAAATGTCATATCACGTTTACGAATCGGCGAATCGCGTCCCTCTCCCGATATACAAATCGAGAGCCCGACAAGTGTGTGTGTGTGTGTGTTTACACGTATTACAATACATAATAATATCCAATCGTCCCGTAGAGTCCCGCTCGCTAAACTCTGGTGACCTCTCCCGTGCCTCCGTTACAACTGGCCCGCTGCTTGTCCGAGTGGCTGGAGCGTCGATGCCTGGCCGAGCCCTGCCGCTTCACCACGTGCTTCTCCAGCTGGACGGCGATGAAGCGCGGATTGTGGTGTTGTTGTTGGCTCTGTTGCGATCCACCGCCACCACCGTCGAGGCACTCGCAGCTGAGACTGTTGACGTCGGCCGGACAAGTACCGGTGGGCTGCAGCAGACTCTCGGTCGACTTGGTCGGCTGGAAGTAGCTGCGTCGCTTGGTCGAGGTGGAGCTGCACACGCTGGCGCTGCTTTTGAGGCGGGCGTACTGAACGCTGCCACCGCCGTTGTTGTTCTTGCTTTGGATGCACTGCTGATGCTGCTGATGCTGCTGTTGGTGTTTGGAGCCGGCGTCGATGTAGCCGTAGCCACCGAAGCCGTAGCCACCGAAGGCCTTGGTGCAGGCCAGATTGTCCCAGGACTTGGGCTTGGCGTGCTGCAGACCCCCGCGACCGCCTCCTCCCTCCCAGTAGAGGGTGTCGGTGCTGAGGGAGGTGCTGCACGATGGAGCCGACTCCAGACCGTTCGACAGCTCGGCCTGACTGGCCTCCAGACTCCGGGGCTGTCTCGATCCCGTGGTCTGCTGCTGGGCGTCTCGCTGCTCTCGCTGAGTCTGCACCTGCTGACTCTGCTGCTGCTGCTGCTGCTGCTGCTGCTGCTGCTGAGCCGCCACCTGCTCGAGATGATGATGCCAGACCTGGTGCTGATGCGTCTGGGAGCCCTGCTCGTGTCGCTGAGCTTTGCCGCCGCCGCTGCTACGGCCGTGGTGCTTGTCCTTGGCGCTGCGCCTGCGGCCCGGCACGCAGTTGGGCTCGCAGCACGGGCTGCCGGCCAGGTCGTAGGCGTCCAGGCTGCCCGAGTCGTTATTGGCACTGCACGAGATTGCCGCCGCCGCCGCCTGATCGGCTCTGTGCTGACGTCGCTCGCGCTGCCTCCTGGCGCTCGATATGCACGCGACGCAGAGATTGCGGGCGCTCTGCAGCTGCTTCGAGGCAGCGCTAGTCGTTGCCGGTTGCGAATTAGTCGTCTGCGTCTGGCCGTCCTGGACCTGGGTCGACTGGTTGGACTTGGCGCTGCCGACGCTGCACTGGGACGCCCTGTCCTTGCTCTGTAGCTGCTGCTGCTGCTTGGGCGACGGGGTGCCGCCGCCCCCGACGAGCGAGAGGCTGCCGTTGCTGCTGCTGCCGCCGCCGCCGCCGGCCTGATGATAGCTGTGGCGCAGAGTGGACGAAGCGTTGGACGTTCCGCCGGCCGAGGAGGCGACCGAGACGCTCGACAGGAAGTGATGATGGTGATCGGTGCGGGGGCCGCCGCCGCCACCACCCCGGATGCCCGGTGGAGCCACAGCGACGAGGCAGGCCGCGTTGCGCGGGATCAGGAAGTTCTGGCCGTCCGAGTACTGCGAAAATTTTTTAGATAAGTCGAGGGTTCGATTAAAAAATAAAGCTAACATGGAGACCATTCCAGCTTCGAGGTCATGGATTTGCTTCAAAATTTTTTTGGAGTCTCCTGGTACCCAATACTGAAGCTCCCTGTGCTTAGGGGATTTTCCACATTATAATCTTTGTTATTTTCTATATCGAAATAGAAGTACTTGAACGAAAAAATGCAAAGATCAAAAGTTTTAAAACTTTTAAAAGAATCTGCTTGAATTTTTTTAGAATTTTTGGGACCATCTATCACTTAAGTCAAGAGGCCCAAATTTGACGCTTTTTTTAGTATATTTTAGGACTTCGTAAAGAGAGTGGTAGATAATCCCAAAAATTCTGAAAAAATTCAAGCAGATTCTTTGAAAAATTAAAAAACTTTTGATCGTTGTATTTTTTCGTTTTAGTACTTCTAAATCGATATAGAAAATAACAAAGATTTTTTCATAATATGAAAAATCATGTAAAAAATGGGCTCTAAGGCCCATTGGATCAAACTAATCCCAGGGAGCTTCAGTATTGGGTACCAGGAGACTCCAAAAAAATTTTTGGAGCAAATCCATGACCCGAAGCTGAAATGGTCTCCTTGTAAGTAAATTAGAATGAAACCGACGACGTTGTAGAGCAGCAGGTGCTCGGTCGAGGAGGCCGATCGACAGCAGGACTGGGCCGCAGCCGCAGTCAGACTAGAAACGGAATTCGACGCCTCCAGACAAGTCATCTGCTGCTGCTGCTGCTGCTGGTGAGCATCGGCCGGCAATCCCACGTCGCCGCAGGCGTGATGACTGTTCACGTTGACGATGGCCGGTGTCAGGCTCGCCTGGGCCCTCTTGCGCGCCGGCAACGAGTGCGTCTTCCACCTGCCCACCAGTATGGCCCTCTCCCTCTCGCACAGTCGCTCGAGCTCGGCCAGCCTCGACTGCAGACCCCGCTGGAGCTCGATGTAGCGCATGTGCAGCTCCACTTTGCGCACGCAGTTCTCGAAGCTGACGACCATGCGCATGCGGCCGTCGCAGTTCTTGATGAGATTCACGAGGCTCTTGTGGTCGGCCTTGTCGACGTCCTGGCCGTTGATCGACAGGATGACGTCGCCCTCGCGCATACCCGCCCGATAGGCCGGCCCGTCCGACTCGACGTAGTCCACGTAGGTGACCATCTCGATCTCCTGCTCGCGCTTGTAGTGGATGCCGTAGCTCTATAGAGAGAGAGGGGGGAACATTTTTTTATTCACGTAAGAAAAGGTTTAAATTTTATTCGAGTTATGTAAGCTTACTTGTAAGGTGAAACCGTAGGAGCCATTCTTCTTCTCGACGATGATGGTCCTGCGTCGGTGCTCGTCGTCGCCGCTGCGCACCGAACGGTCCGATTTCGAGCGCTCGAGCACGGCCTGACGACGATGATAAATTGTTAATAACGTTAGCGATTCGTTAGAAAAAATTATTTATTTTCTTTTTTTTTATTTATGCCTTTTGCAAATAAGGTTTCTTAGTGTCGGTTCAAAGGTATACATTATTACTGTGAAAAAGTAGTGAGCCTCGAACTATTGTTACATCGTGTGCGTGTGTGAGTAAACGCAAACATTTTACTTTCAGTGTGTGAATTAGATGTGTACACATAATTTTATAGTGAAGAAAGCATCGCTTCTCTGGTATAAAAGTCAAACTACAAAATACCAAAATAACAGCTGATGATATGTACGTCAAATATGGGAAATTTCAATTTACCAAGTGGCGTTACAAGTGAAAAAGCAACACGTAACAACGTGTCGTGTTAACATGAGGTACAGCAGGGTAGTAGGATATACACGATTCGGACGTGCATCGCTTACGGATCCAACCGATTAAGTCGAGCAAATCATCGGGGATTGATAATGTGGCATCTATGTAGCACGCGCGCACACGTTGACTCGAATTCCGATTAATTTATCGGTCCTTGAAACTCGCGTGTATTTTCGCCTTTATTGAAAAATTCGATCTCGACCAAAAAATGAAAATAAAATCACCTAACGATTTTTCGGATATACGGGTTATTACGTGGTGTGTTTGTTATAAAATTTCAAGCGTGCGTTACATGGTGCGAGTAGAGTGTTACATTGGATCTGGCTGAAGAGTTGGTACGACGATTATTTGAAGAAAAAAAAGTAGTACTTTTTCGTGACGCATCGAGAGGTATAAAAAAAAAAACTGGTGAACGAACCGGGGGGTGCAGGTAGTAGTCGTACTTGTTATTATTGCAAATTAATAGACGAGACATCACACACAAGGAACAACAACAACACACAATTGTACGAAACACAACTCTGCGGAGTGTATTACAAAACTCGTTCTCAAAAATGCGTATACCTGTCCTTCGGAGTATCGTCGTCTGGTATACATGTGTTGTGTGTTTTTTTTTTTGTTTTTCGAAATTTCGTTTAATAATTATACAGAATCTGCAAAGAAATATAGATAAGAATTTGAAAATCAAATATGTATAGATCTCTTGCTCGATTGAATAGAATGAACGAACGTTATCTATGAAATAACAATTGAGGCCTTTTTCGTACGGAGAGTCATCGATTACGCTTTTGTCGGCATTGAGCTTTTAAATCGAAAACGAGGAAACGTTCGCGATTCGAGTTAAAAATTAAAAAAAATAAATAAATAATTGCATAAATATTCTTACCCCCTCATGGCTTACGGACTATATATCGAGTACTTTCGAGTGCATCATGGAGTACATTAACGCGCGACACAGCACAGCACACGGCACGGAGCAGAAGGGAAAAGCCCGCACACGCCGCGCGAAGATAAAACTATCGATTCGGCCGAGCGTGTATGTGTATGTATAACACAGTGGTGCGAGGCACCGCTAACACGCAACACACTGCAGCCTGGCATATGACTCACTGTAACGAATGCACGCGTAGCGCGCCGCGCTCACCACCACCGGCCGCTTACATCTATGCACGTAAAGCTCCCCTATATGTGTCTCGGCGCGTTGCTGCTGCTGCAAGTTTTACGCGCATAGATCCGCTTATACACGCGTATATAATAATGGGAAAGAAGAAGAGCTTCGTCGTATTAACGCCACGCACCCTTTCGACGAGGTTATTCCACTCCTCGTCGTCGCTCAGCTCGATTCCGCCGCTGTTGCGGACGTTGCCGCTGTTACTCTGCTGCTGGCAGCCACTCGTCGAGGCTTCGGCGTTGCTGCTCGCCTGCTGCTGCTGAACTGACTCATCCTGACTCGTCGACGACTGGCGTTGCTGCTTTTGTTGTTGTTGCTTCGGCGAGTCGTTCATGACGACGACGACGACGACGACTGAGCTAACCCGCTAGCGTCAAACCGTGGGGGGTTGATACTGCCTCATCCCTCGTGGCTCTGGGCTTTGAGTTGGACTGCTGACTGAGACTCTTTCTCTGCTGCTGCTGCTGTAATACACCAGTGGCTGCTGTGTATATTATATGTATACAGCGTTCAGCAGCATTGACATCGGAAAGCTCGAGCGCAGGCGTGTTCCGCTGCTGCCGTTGGGGCGACTGCGCGCGGCTTACATCGAGCTTTGTTTTTTTTTTCAGCCCCATGACTTTGACGATTAAAAATCGATTTTTTTCCGTTTTAATCATGATGCTTTATTTTTTCAATATAAAACCAAATGATTATTTAGCCATGACAATTGTATTTTTTTTTCAATTTCGTAGGTGAAGGGGTCAATTTTCCCATTTTTTTCCTGCTTTTTTTTTCATCAACGAAATGGTTATAATTACTCGCTATTTGACTATTCTAATTTTTTATATACAGAATATATAAATAATATATTATATAAAATACTTCGGTGTATAAAACTTATGAAAAATTAACTTGGTTCGCTTGAGCTTGCAGTATATAAATTAGCTATTACATAAACTAAAATATGTTATGTGGTATTTTTGGGTCGACGACTTTGTCGCGGGGCTCGTGCTTCGTCCTCTCTCTCTCTGTGCTTTCTTTCCCGACGACGATCGGCCGTGGGGCGTCAGTTACGGTTTGGTAATCGGCAGATTCCTTTAAGCGCGAAAAAAAAAAAAAAAATTCAAAAATTAAATAACTACAAAATCATACTATCAAGCGCGTATAAAAATGTATATTTACTTGAAAGACAGCTGGACTTGCTGGGTATTCCTCTCGAACTGTACGTTCACCCAGACGTTGGTTTGAAATTTCGGATCGGAATCGCACGGATCGGAGGCGGCGGCGGCGGCGGCCTCGGTACTATTGTCGCAATCCGCCTCCTGATCCCGCTGCTGCTCGTCTCCTCCTCGTTCGCGAGTCTTGCCTCGTTCGCAAGCGTCCGTCCGTTGGTCACTGGATTTTTCTTGATTCATGATTTATTTTTTTTTTGTTTGTTGAAATAGTCTTGTTTATTATTGACAGGTTTGTTTTTTTTTTATTCTCTTGTTAAAAGTTTGTTTGCGTGTGTGTTGTGTGTGGGTAGCGAAGTATTATACGATCGGGAAATATTTGTCGACACTGAAAATTTTGAAGTCGTGTGTGTGGGCCTAAACTGCGTGTTGCGAGTATCGCGACTGGCTTATTGGGGGGGTTATGATGGATCGATGATAACCGAAAACTGAAAACAAAAGATGAGCGTATTGTCGAGGGTTGTTGTACAGCTCGGCGACGATGGAATTTTTTTTTTACAATTACCTCATGGATGATGCGACAAAACTTGCTCGAGCTGGCTTGAATAATTTGATATTTTTCTCGTTTTAACTAGCATCCGCCGCAGCCTTTGCCATCTTTTATTTTACATCCGCACTTTCTCGTTTTTTCCTCGGCATTGAAATTGCTCCCGCAATCTGTAACGAACAAAAAAAATACATGAAAAATACGACGAATCATTAAAGTAAAAATAACGATCCCTTACGATCCGTTTCGGCCGACTGTCCACACGAGCTCTTCTTCTTTCCGCAGGACTTCTGACTCTTCTGTCCACCTCCTCCTCCGCAAGACTTGGACGGTTTCTCCATGGGACACTTGGGCTTGGGACAGCAGTCGTCCGCGTTCTCCTCCACCTTCCTGCACTGAAACACCGAGCTCCTGTCCCTACCCTTGAACAGGTAGGGCTTCTTGTTGTGCGGCGTCTGGAACTGCGTCACCACCTTCTTGCCCAGTCTCGACATGCGCACGAAGGCGCACACCTCGCCGACGCACTGACCCGTCGGCGTCTGTATCCTGAAGTTGTTCTTCATGGCCTTGCAGGGGCTGGTGCGCTCGGCCTTGCAGGCCGACTCCTGCATCAGGTCGTTGACGATGTCGCGCACGTCGATCTGACACTGGCCTAACGTCATCACGTCCGGCAGCGTGTCGGGCGGAAATATCTTGTAGGCCGTCATGAGCACCGGGAAACTGCAGACGGGCTTGGCGAGCAGGTGGCTGGGCAGGGCGAACAGGCAGGACTTGCCCTTGCGAAAGACGAGCGGCTCGTCGCCGAGGCAGGTGCAGTTGCTACCTGAGGTCGGCTCTTGGCAGATGAAGATCGGCGGTAGACTGAGGATCTATACGTACGTACGTTATTTTACACGGATTTACAAAAAAAAAAAAAAAGAGCCGAGTTTACCTTGAACTCGATGCAGGTCTTGGGCTGGGTGCTCGTCTCGTCGTTGCCCACCTGCGCCTGGACCGACGGGATTTTCACGCGGTCCACCATGAATTCCGCGAGGAACAGCTCTTGGGCGTTTTTTTCCATTTTTTTTTTCTCTATTATTATAAAAGTCGAAACGATTCGACCGAAACAGTATTGAATTTTCAATTTGGGGAGGGAGGCCGAGAGTTTATGTAATTTTGCACGTTGTTGCAATTTTAACCACTAAAAATTTTCGAAATCCGAGAGATGGAGAGAGAGAACAAAATCAAACAGCCGTAAAGTCGGCTTTGAGCCGGCAAACGTCAGCCGTCGCTTTTTGTTTATTTATTGAACGATGATTCGACGTCGGTGAATTCCATCTGTCGCGGCGAGGTTAACGCAAAATCAACACACACCCCTTTCAAAATTCCGAGTGCTTTAACAATTCATTTTCCAAAATTTTCCAATATAATCCCATTGCACTATAAAATTCCTTCATTATTTCGTACATTCGTTTAAAGTAAAGTAAAGTAAAAAAAAAATAAACACAAAGGCCCAAAACATGACATCGGTAAAGGGAGTCGGCACCGCTGATCCGAGCAACCTCGGCTGCCCGAATCCCTGCCGCGAGCAGTATCTCTTTCTCCTCGAGTTCTACGTGCGCCACGTCGACTGCTGCCGCCTCATCAAGCTCAATCAGGTCTTCTGCGTGCCCACCACCATCGCCTTTCGATTTCTCGACTTCAAAGCCGTACGTACACACTCGTGTCTATTACGCTCTCGACCTGCGTCGAATTACAAAAAAAAAAAAAATTGTCTCATCCGCGCGCAGGACGACGACCTGCAATTCACGCCCGTGGATACTCTGTTCGAGCCACTGGCGCCGGGTGGCGTCGACAAGGTCGAGACGTTCTACGACGGCAAATCGGTGCTGTTCGCCCTGGACCAGGACGCGGTGAGCGACAAGTGCCAGAGCTTCAAGATCAAGGTGGCCGTGAAGAAGCTCATGCCGCCGGACATAAGGCCGGACTCGGTGGTAGTGGGCAAGGCCGTGATCGACATGAGCAAGCACTTTTTGGCGCTGTGCAAGGAGTTGATCGACGCGACCAAGTACGGCAACACCGACTTGCCGGTACGGTATAAAATATATTTCCTCTTTTGGGTAGCCCATATATAGATTATTAAATCTTGATTATATTTTTTTCTCAGAACCCGTCCAAGGTGTTCGACGACGACGTGGAGATCTACTATCCGGACGAGCGCTGTCCCGTGGGCACGATGAACGTGTACGCGCGGATCTCGGCCCACGGCCAGGTCATCGTCACGGAGATCGCCACCCCCGGCGTCGTCGCCGAGTCGGCCGAGTCTCAGGACGCGGCGAGCATCTCCAGCTTCGTGTTCAAGGCCGCCGAGACGCTGACCTGCGACGACTGCGGCGCGCTCAGCTACAAGTGCAAGAAGCTCGACCCGCGGGGCTGCGATATCTCGGAGATTCTCGTCAACGGTGGGGAAGATGATGGAAAATGTAACAAAGGCCAGGAGGAGGAGAGGATGCCGTGCGCCCCGTGCAGGGAGCACGCCAGCGCCCGTACGAGCAAGTGCAACAACAACAACAAAGGAGGCAAAGGTGAGCCGGCGCCCGCGACGCGCTGCTCGGCCCCGGACAACGCCCCCATACAGACCAGCCGCGGCCCCAAGGAATCTTGCGGCAAGGCCGTGGTGCTCAAAGTACGCGGGACGGTTCGATCTGGCTGAAATAATAATTTGACGAATCGAATTTTTCCCCCAGGTGTCGGGTCTGCTTGCCGTCAACAACGATGACAATGGTAATCCGCAGCCGAGGATCGAGCCCAGGGTGACGGTCGCCAGCGAGAAGGACGCCGCGACCAAGGCCGACCTCGAGGCCGATCCCGAGCACGACGTCTTCATACTGCGAATCGGCAAGAAGGGCCTGGTGGGCTGCGGCGAGAAGTCCGACATACAGCTGGAGATGCGCACGCCCAAGGGTCCGGAGAGGCGGCCACCGGTCAGACTCGAGACCAGAGAGATACAGACGGACGACGACAAGAAGGGCAAAGGCAAGAAGAAGGAAAAAGGTAACGATCGGACGGCTCGCGTGCATATGAGACGAACGATATGAAATAACGTGTCGTATATGTGTATTGACACTAATTGTAACAAAGTCGCAATTTCCGGACGCGCGACGACGGCCTCGTTTTTCTTCTGCGCTCTCCGCGCGGCTGAAGAGTCTCGAGAACGTCGAACGCGACGCGCGATTCGACGGAGTATTTTATACGCGCGGGGGGAATTTTCGTCGTCGCGCGAGAGGACCTAAATTGAACGAAATTGTCTACTAAGATCTTTCTCACGCGATCTCTAATCCAGCTCAATTGATATCGAAGCTTTAGAATTTCGGCCAGACGCTTCTGAATTCCCTTTCTTTCGACGACGCCTCGGTCAATTACAAATTGATCAATCTTATGGCTCGTTTAAACGTCTCGAAAAATTTCGCAGCTGCCGAGCTTCGCGAGTCCCCGCTTATCGTCAAAAACTGCCAACGCGGGGCATTTTATTGATTTTTATTCTCAACTTGTGTGTTTGAACACGCGGCTGTCTCTCTATCTCAAGGCCATTTTACGCACAAGAGCAAACAAAATCGAGAGTCAAATACAAGTATTAGAACTGCATCTCGACTCGTACGAGGCTGTGTGAACCTTATCTCGTATATTGTCGAGGGGAGGGAGAGAGAGAATCGCGAGATTGAGCAAATTTATTATTATTATTATTATACATCGAAGGAGCGCGGGAAGTTCCTCGCTTCGCCGATCTTGCTCAATAATGTAATATCGCTCTCGTTATTGATGGAAAAATCAGCGCGAATTATCTTCGTTTTCCATGCAACGGCTCCGAGGCGTTATTACATTATTGTGCGTCACGCGAGTCACAATTACAAATCCGAGCTTTTTTTGCTTTTTGTGCCTGTGTGCACTTCTCGCTGCGAGACCGGTCGATCCGGTTCTCTTTACTAATCCGCTTATGATTTTTTCGCTTTTTTTGGTACTCGGTCGGTAAAATTCGAAAAAGGCAGACGGGTGCTGCACGACACGTGAACGTGCACGTGGATGCGCATTCATAGACGCGGAAATCGTCTACTCGGGAACGATCGGAATGTTTAAAGAAAAATCGGCGTTGAATAAAGAAAACAACGACGGCGCTTGTCTGCTACGCGCGCGCGGAGGAGATATCGCTCTTGACCCCCGGTTGTTGTTATGCAAAGCGCGAAAAGCACGTAACAGCAGCAGCAGCAGCTACGAGCGATTATATTCCGAAAACGTCAAAGTGGCAGAGAAACGAGCTTTGCTGCTGCTGCTGCTGCTCTTTTCTTTATTCAGTCTTGTTTTCATCGAGCTTGCATCGATTTGAATTCAGATCGTAGGAAGAGGAAGTTAATATAGATCGATATTAGGAATGCCAATCGTCGAGTCGAAGATCGGTAAAGATGTGTGCAAGCACGCGTGTACACGAGAGAGCTTTTTTAGTCAATGGTCTCCAAGATGTAACGAATTCGCACCTCGTATCGTTATAGCCCCGAGCGAAATCCATTAGCTAGAGCTAATATCATAGAGGCGTGCAAAAAAGCATCGAGGCAACCGGTCGAGTGTGTTGCACGAGACGACGACGCCTGTGTATTATATACACACACATATATAAATATAGCCGACCGAAAGAAGACGCGAGTTTCGCGCGCGTATAGGGAAGGGAAGAACGCGTAGGAGAGTCGGTATTATAGTTGGCGGGGATAGTCTCTCTTTTTCTGCGTTGGAGCAGAGGCAGTGCGCTGCGCCGGTGTCTGCGTGTGTGCAGAATTTCGCTCGCTCGCTCGCTCGCCACTCGTCGCCGGCGCGACGCACACACACACACACACACACACACATACTACTACAATACGGCAAATTTATCCGTGGTGGTGCGGCGGTTTCGGCCCGCCGGAGGAGCATACAATCGAGAGTTCAGTTGGCGATCGGCAGCGGCACGGGGTGGTTCGGCAGTTGTTGTTGTTTCGGTGACACGAGTGTGACGCGCTGTATAGCGATATACGCGATC
This sequence comes from Trichogramma pretiosum, assembly GCF_000599845.2. Lineage (NCBI taxonomy): Eukaryota > Metazoa > Arthropoda > Insecta > Hymenoptera > Trichogrammatidae > Trichogramma > Trichogramma pretiosum. The sequence continues at coordinate 1,213,500 of NW_019641680.1, forward strand.
GGCGCAGCAGCAGCAGCAGCAGCAAGTTCCGGGGCCATGAGATAAAAGATTAGCAGCCCCCCCGATCCGTGTGCTTTTTTCTCTTTTTTTTTTGGGGTTTTTTTCTGTTCTTTTTTGTTAAATTTTTTTTTTTGTTGGAATCTACTACTACTGATAGAGAAGAGAGCTTTCGACTAGATATCGTCGCCGAATTGCGATAAAAGGTTAGTGTTCACATTGATTGTTACAATTGTTTATTCGTCGATCTCTCACCGTACCCTTCGTTCTTTCTACCTCTGTCCCTCCGAAGGTACACAGTCTCGGCTCGCGTGGTTGGGCTTTGGATGATGCAACCGCGTGCTCTCTCGCTCGGAGCGCCGCACTCTACCTCTCTTTCTTTCCTTCTTTCATTGAACCGTGCATTTACACGATATATATGTATCAACGAAAAGTCGACTTGGATTTTGTTTACGTACGCGTCGATGCTGTTGCCGCATGAAATTATCATGACATTAGATTCGCGAATCGCGAGCGCGGCGAAGGAAAATGCCACATGCTCGAGCGTGTGTGCCATGCGGCAGTAGCAGCGGTGCATGCAGTATGTATGTATATAAAACACGGCGCCAATTTTTCTTCTTCTTCTATGTACGCTACTTTATTTCTTATTTATGAGCGATATACTTGGCTATTGCTGTGTACACAGAGAGGCGCGCACACGTGTGCGGTAGTGCAGCATACGCATTAACATTTCGCTTTTACGACTGATTCGTCGTCGATGTCGTCGGTGCTTACTTTATACCGCTGCTCGTTTGTACGTTATAATATAAGTGCACAGCTGCAGTTTAGACACGCGGCCCACCACCTTCTCGTACGTGAATTATGAATAGGCGCGGATTGTGCGATATAGAGACGTACATGTGTGCGCTCGAGTCGATAAGAGCTGTAGAGCTGCAGTCGAGGACTCCGCGCGGCCGTCGATTTCTTTTTTTTTTTCCTCCTACGCCTCTTATACGCGCATGTAATAATTATTTTATTATATTTTCATGTATACGATGATTAACGGGCGAACGAGTAGCGACGAAAAGGTCGGGGACGCGTACACTGGTTGAATATTATATATATACCGCACGGTCTGACGAAATATGTGCGTGACGCACACTGGTGCACCAGCACCAACACCGTGAAAGAGAAGATAATTTAGGCTGCGGGCTGCGTATAGAGCCATTTTGGCATCTACGAACGACACGAAGTCGGCGGCAGTTTTTGCATCATCTTCGTTCGCGCAGATATCCCTTTTCTTCCCGCTTCCTATATAATGTGCGGCATGCGAGAGCCCGAAATAATATACTACCGATCCATTCGCGCGCGCGCGCCCAATTATACGTGCGTAGCATTTTATAATATCGGCTTGTGCCTCGTGTTGTATCATAATAGTACATAACGATTATACGGTTGGAAGTGGTGCTCTCGTCGTAGTCTAAATAAGCGTAAAAATATCCGCAGCGTTGAACGCGCGGCTCGTTGGTGTCGTCTCAGTCTCGGTCTCTCAGTCCGGCCGGTATAGAATTCGATCGATAACGCCTCGTATATATATATTATCTAATACACACGCACCGGACGACGAAGCTTTACTTTTGCTTAGCTGCCGAGTATACATATATACGGATATTCGCGATAGACATAACGTAACCGAGATATATACATACATGCCTATATACGAGAGATAACGTGTATATATGTATATAATGTGGGTATACAGGGCAACAAATGACATAAGCTCATTTCCGGTGTGCGCGTTGTCGTGCTTTCTTCGTGTATTATATTATTATAATACGGAATTCGCGTGTGCGTGTGCAGCCTAACTTGCGACACGACTCTCCTCCTCCTCCTCTCCTCTTTTACCTCCTTCTTCTTCTTCTGCCTCCGTTTGCGAACATCTTCGTCTCGGGCCGTCTTTGGCTAAATTTAAATATCGGCCGCGTGCGTGTATTTTTACCATCGTCGTCGTCGTCGTCTACTCCATAAGCTCCTCGTGTGTATATAATAAAGTATATAGGCACGCGTGCCGTTGATGAGTCCGTCGACGTTTGCGGAAATGACCAAATTACATTATACCGATATACACACGATGCAGTCGCGAACAATATAAACGACTGACCTGCGCTCGACTATATATACAGTTATTGTGTCAGTCCTACATCGCGTGCATGCGTGTGCGTATGCGTATATGGATGAGAATTTATTCGTCGTGCCGTGGAAGCCTCGCGACGAAAGTCGGAAGTAAGCCACGGATCGTCGTCGTCGTCGACGTCGTAGTGCGCGCTGACGTATATATAGCTCGTCGTCGTCGTCGTCGTCGTCGAGCAGCAGCAGCAGCACACACATGTTCTGCGCCATCATCATCCCTTCCCCCATATATATAAGACGTATAAACTATAAATATTGCCTCGACGATGACGAGAGACTGCGACTGTTGGTCGACATCTCGAATGTATGCGATGTGAATAGTCAAGGTTGTCCGTAATTATTGCTCTTTATCGCTATAAATTATCACTTCGGTCCCAATGATAAAACAAAAAATACGTCTAAATTAACCAGAGAGACGCGCAAAAACGAAGCCCCATCGCGATGCGTAGATCGACCTAGATATCGCTCGGAAGCAGTGGCGGCGATGGCGATGGCACGAATGCGATAGCTAATTGTTTGTTTGTTCGTTGCTCCGCGCCCATGATACAAAAAATACCATAACGCAATTTTCATAAACAAGCGAGAGAGATACACACGCAAGAGTCGCTCGTTATTGCGTTGGATTATATCGTCTCACCAACGCCGCGCATTGATATTGGTATATATCCACTTCCTATTTTGCGGCCGGCTAAAATAAAAAGCAAGACTAGCCGCGATAGCCGCGGCCCACAAGAATCGTATCTTATTTAGCAGTGTTGCGGCCACCGTTGTTGCGCATGTAATTATTTCGCTCCGTACTCGAGTTTTATATACTTTCGATTGTAATATCGAGCAGTCAGTCCCATTGTACCTTTCAATTCGCACCGAGCGATTAGGGTTATAACGTACTGCTCCACGTGCTTCTCCTCGCCACTCGAGTCGAGTATCACTTTCTTATGCCATGGAACAGATAGAAGAAGCTCGTCGGCATTCGCTCGACGCTGTATCGTATTTCTTGTCCGACGTCCGACGAGGCACGAGAGACAAAATCATCATATGTTATAATAAAGAGCGATAAAGATGTGTGTAAGACTATTGCAGAAAAAAAAAAAAAAAAATGAAAAAGAAAAGGAGCATCTGCTGGCGCGGTACACGTGCTGTATTGTACGCGATACCGATTGCGCGACTGAATCATTTTGCTGGATTTTTCGCTGTGTATTATGTATGTTAATAAATTGCAAGAATTGGCATCTCGAGATTATTAGCGAGCGTTGCCACCGACGCCGCGATGATGTAACCTCGACGCGCATTGCCTCTTTTTCTTTCTTTCTTTCTTTCTCTGCGAAACGATCGATGGACGCCCCCGATGTGTTTCACTCTCTCTCTCTCTCTCTTTCTCCCTCGTTCCGATCTATCTCCGAGGCTTGCTACGGGACTTGTCGTGCTTTTGATCGTACATATACATAGCACAATTCCAGATGTCCAAAAGACATTCTCGTATATATACGTTTACCGTGACACATATATAATTCGTTTCACGGCCGACCGATACTCGCTCGCATGTTACATGTATAATGCAACGAAGACGCCATTGAACTTTTCGCGCCCGACTCGGCATCCTCCTTTGTTGGCCCAATGAATTAGCTAGGCTGACGTACTGAGCCAACGCCGCTTAAAAACAGATTCGAAAAATCGAGTACACGAGTGTGATTATCGAGATGGAAAGATCGAAAGTCATTTGTTAAATTTTATTCATAAAAATGATGTGGAAATTATGCAAAAATATATATTACAAAAATATATTACAAGAATATAATACAAGCTAATGTAGCCACAAATCATCATCATCTTTCTCGGTTCTTGTTATAAATTTTATAACCAAATTAAACAAAATCCTCGTCTACAATCTTAGGAATACGATTTCTAAACATTTCGGAGCTTTTCTAATTTAGACCTCAAAGCTCCTCTATTGCGATCATACTGCTCCCGGACCTCCGGAGCAGTATGACACTCTCGTTATACCAGAGTCACCGAGACCCAAGCGACGTGCTCTCTCCCGGATCACCGGAGAGTGCACAAATCTCTCGGACTTCTATAGAGATTCTACAACTCGACGAGTTTTCAAGGTTGTTGGCTGGATAGGGACAAAGTACTTCGATAAAAAATTAACTTTGTTTCTCCACTAAACAACTTCTTCTCATTTTCCCTTCGCTTCTCTCCTACCTCCCGCTTCGGCCGCTAGGTGGCCTCGACCGCAATAGTCACTCTCCACAAGTGACATGTCGCTGTCAGGGCTTAAGAAGGGCCCAGAATCAGGTCGTAGAGCTACAGACTCGTCTCGTCATTGATAAAGATCCTCGATAACAATCCTATCTCGCTTAGCCTCCTCAATTCTTGCCGAAACGTTTCCACGTCGTACCAACGACTCTCGCGATCCACCCTGGTCTCGAACCATCGATACCTGGCGAACAGCGACACGATCGTCATTGGCGTCTCTTCGTTCGAGGATGCATTCTTCTCCCTCTGGGCTAAGCTTTGTGATGTTCTCCAGCAGGCCAGCGGCGGATTCGTCGATGATCGAACGACGCGCGATCTCTTGCGATTCCAGATATTTTTGGAGTTTTTCACGAAGATCACTGGCAGCGATCGACGCGATCTTCTAACTTGTACCGACCGTATACGTGTATCGCGATCTGTCTAAGAGACACAGAGGTAGAGCAGATATCGGAAACTCAGAGTAGTGGTAGGAAGACGATTTAGCCCCTACTTCTCTTAATTCGCGCTAATTTTCGGTCATTTAATCTTGTATAACTCGCATTTATCATGAAATCATTAGAAACGTATTTTATTGTTTCTAGTACAACATTTAAAAATTAGCTTGATGCAATGCCTCGCTACGAATGCTACACCTTCGTAAATAGCGGATTAATTAAAAAAAAAGGAGCAAATAAGCTTCGAGTGATTTTCAGAAATCTATATCATTTCCTCGGGTTACTGACACACCTCCTAGTCCAGTATACATACATGATAAAATGTACTAGATGCACACGTGCGCGCGCAAACGAGTTACGTGTCTCGTTATTATCAAGTATCCTCGTTACGTTTTTTTTTTTGTTAATAATCGCGATACGTTCGTACACAATGATGTGTAACGATCGCGTCGTCGTCGTCGTCTCTCAATGCAATCGACGCCGCGCCGATTTCTCTCCCTCGCACAACTTCGTATGTATATGTACGATCGTCTCTCTCGCTCTTTTATCGCCGATCTCGCGCAAACGCGATTTTTTCGCGTCCCTCGCCGATAAACTATGTGTATGAAAAGGTCGATAACGGCGCCGCTGTGGCTCTCTCTGCGCACATATTGTATACGTTCTCGCGAGCGTCCAAAGTACTCGAATAATTGCGCGTTTATATATTATTATTTTCACATCGAGCTGCAACAGAGAAGATGCGAAATTATATTAGTATCGACTCTTTTGGCTGCAACTCGATCGTAATATTGTTGACATCGCGGGATGAGTCATACTAACGCGCGAGCGGCGGGCTATATTAATTATATACATATTTTCGCGTATAATAACGCTTCGAAATAGAAACACAGCAGCTCTTCCAAAGCAGATGTTTCCGGCGACATAGCTGCGTGACGAGCGTATGTAGCTCGACTCGTCGAGCCAAGTATACGATTTGCAAATGAAATCGTAATTCTTTCCTTTTTTAGTCATCCCTTGTCAACGCTATCATATAGGTAACGAAAGAAAAATTCGTATATAAATGTCTCCACCCTTCGCATACGACGATTTAAGTCGTCGAGGCGGATTAATGAAAGATCTATTTGCGAATCTTTACAAAATTCTATATGGCTAATAATTCGCGTCTCGAAATTTATATCTTGTTTATTTTCGTTCGAAACGATAACGGTATGGTGTATACACACTCGGTGCAAATTGATAAAGAAAATGGGATCGAGTCTGTATGCGACTGCAAGTTAGTTTAGCTATTGTACAAGACACAAGATTAAACATTGAGGTTTCAGCCGCATCTCTTCTGTCAATGTTACCATTATTATTGAAAATTATCGACACCAGACTGCATCGGTGAATTTTGAAAAAGTTCAATGAAACGATCCACGAGCCTAAGAAAATAATCGGATTTCATTTTTAACGATTTCTTAGTCAATCGAATTCGTATAGTTTCGATGCAGGAAAAATCCTTTTAATAATTACATTACGCAACGAGTAAAATCGCGCGGTAAATACACGATAGCGCAGAGACCATCGGGCACCGGCTGCGTATCGTCGTTGTGCGCGCACGCAAGCAGCAGCAGCAGCAGCAACACACATGCTATATATTCATACACAGACATGAACCAGAAAGCGAGCCGCGAGCTTGGCACAATTAGAGCGCCCCCGAGTAGACTTAATTGACGGTAATTTCTCGGGGGGCGAGGTGCATCGCGCGCGATCGGCCTTTGAAACAGAGAAAAGATATACGTATATCTGTATCGTCTCGCAATATAGCCTGGCTATTGTTTTCAAAACATCGATCGTGTCTCATCGTCGTCGGCGGCGTCGGCATGAAAAAACTCGTTCACTAGCTCGTAATTGCAAAATATTATATCCTCCGCGTCGCGCGACAAAGTGTTGAATCTCGCGCGCGAAAATATTTTACGAATGCGATAAAGTTTGGCTGCAACAGCGGCGCAGTGAGTACACGTTATAAGATCGATTATCGCCGAACAAGATCGCGGCAAGGTTCCTGTATACTCGCGAGAAAAAGTCTCGCGACCTCTCGTCGAGTCGGCAAAAAGTTCGCTAAAAATATATGATGTATGTAAATAATAATGTGTACAGCGAGCGAGTGACTTTGACTCGTTTTATTTGCCAAACATAAAGTGAGGAGCAGCAGCAGCCTCGATCGTTGAAAAATACTTGCATGCTAAACATCGTGTGTGTATTTAAGTTAACCCATTAAGTCCGGGACGGACAAATTTTCGATACTTTTTTGAACCACTTCTTCTCATTTTCCCTTCGTTTCTCTTCTACCTACCGCTTCGGCCGCTAGGTGGCCTCGACCGCAATAGTCACTCTCCACAAGTGACATGTCGCGCTAAGGGCTTAAGAAGGGGACTCGTTCTAAGATAAGTCGAATTATTCTTGCAATTTTTCTCATACAATATATCGAAACGTGGTTCCCATCTCCTGCGAGTTTAAAGCTAAAGTATCCACGGCATGCTCCCCATCGTCTTTTTTTTCCATTGGAAGTTCCACAGGATTGTTTGGAACTTCAATGAATACCGGTTCTATTGGTAATAAAATATATTTTTCATCGCTGAAATCCATTTGAATGTCACGATGGTCTTGGGAAGGGTAATTCAAATTCTTTTCCTCTGACGTACTTTTCAACTTTTCCTCGTCATCGACCGCTTTTGTAGCATTTATAATATGCGTCAATTTCACAAATTCTCGTGCCAGCTCAGCTTCTTTTTTTATTTTTTGATTTAATAATGTAGTTATATCTTCTGATGCAATTTTGATTTCTTTAATGAGATCCGCGATTTTGGCGTGGCAATTTTCTAGGTTAGAATCTTCCAATATATCCTCCTTCTCTTCTTTCATATCCATTTTTTCCAATCCTCTTTTTAATCAAACAACTTTTGATTAATATGATTTTTTTCAAATGTTAAATGTAAAATAAAATAAAATAAATATATATTGTAATGCACGCTACATTCGAATTTTGGATAATTACAGAAAGCTGTAATTATGCCTTATTTTCATGACGAGCTTTGACCTGTAGCCGCCAAGCAAATCTAATAATCTAATAATAAATTTGAGGATGCGATTATCGAATCATGGAGTTATCGAATATCGAATGATGAGTCGCGCGAAGCGCGCTGAATGTCTCTATGAATTGAAGTATCGATATCGAATCAAAATCGAAATGTATAATCGGAACAGAGCAGATTAAAAGTTGTTAATAAATAATTCGTCAACCTGATCAGTCAGAATAAAAATTAAATAGCACATAACCCCAGAAAAAAAGTGCATAAGGGATTTCTTTTTTGGCGGCTTAGACTACATACGATATTTCATATTCAGTGGTCCTACAATAGCATTTCCCTCTCTGCGCAGGCGAAGGAAAATAGTTTCTTGCGGGCCGTTGGTAAAATCATTCATAAATATAATATATCTATGTCTCCTAGTAAAATGATGCTACTGTGGGTTAAGAAGGATAGAACTCGATTCAGCAAAATCCTACTTAGACCATCCATTTAATGAAAAAAAAGAGCGCATTCAATGAAGACATTTTAAAACTGAACACGCTTTAAACCCGAAAGAGTTAACATCGGTACCTTTAAAAAGTTATTCCCGAGAAATGTTTGCCAAAAATTCTTTTTGATGCCGTGCTTAATAGGATTCAAAAGAGTAATTCGTAAACCCTACACTGAAAAGCGTTGCGAACATTTTTAAATTTATCCATTGAAAGTGCGGGGAGCTTTTTAATTGACACGCACTGAACAAAAACGTCACGGATAAATCCAGCAAAGGTGTAGACAGCTAAGATATTTTGCAAACTTCGCAAACCAAACACAGCCAGATCCAGCTGGATTCTTCAGAGCTTTTTTTTGCTGGATTCGTAGCTAAGATTTACGAACGATTCATTGATGGCTCGATGCGATGCGAGCTTAGAAGGTACGGACTGCGTTGCTCGTCCAGTATAGGAGAAATAAATTTATGGATAAGTTAATCAATTTGTCGATGCGAGAGACTGCTACGAATATACGTACTGCTCCGAAGAGGCGTGATCCAAATCTGGCCGACGGGCAAGGATCGACGCCTCTGCACTTCATTTGTGAGAAAAGCCAGAGCGATGCCGATGCGTTGGCGAAGATGTACTTCGCGATCAACGACGAAAAAAATCAGCCGGGGCTGATCGATGCGAAGGACAATGGGGGACGGACACCGATGCAAGAAGCTGCGGAAAATTATTTACCGAATATAGTCGATATGCTCTTGGATCGTGGCGCTGATCCATCCGATTTCGTTATTCCCACTGAAATTAACGATTATTATTGCGTTGATTCAAAATTCACACAAGTGTCCAGTGCTCTAGCCATCATCGAAAGTCTTAAGAAAAGAGGATACGAGCTGGACCAAAGTGATGCTCTAAAGACCATGACATTATTTGCCGAGTATGAATTTTTCAAGAAAACCGTAATTTCTGACGAGTGTTGGTATGAAAACGAAGAGTTCACCGACGGAGAGAAAGAAATTATGATAAAACCGAGCCTGTCGCTCCACGATCTGATTCGGTTACGACCCGAAGAGGCAGAAAAACAAATAACGTGTGCGAACGTCTTCGAGTTCTCGAACTCGGACGAATTTATTTTCTTCCCCGATAGACTCAGGCAGCCTTGTATAGTACATCTGTTGGAGATAGTGTCGAGAAGATTTTTTCGGAAATGGGCACTGGATTCTTTTTGGGAGCTGATTGGCTATCGATTGCCAATCGAGTGCTGTGAAATGATCATCGATAGATCATTTATGAACGAAGATTTATATAATATTTGCTTGGCGGCTGCAGGCCAAAACTCGTGATGAAAATGAGGCACAATTACAGCTTTCTATAATGTCTGGTGCTATCTAGTGTCACATAATTTTCAAATTATTCAAATAAATATATTTAAAAAAAATGAAATTATTAATTTCCTTGCTACATCCACCTCAAGTCTCTAAGAACAAAAGCACATTCTAAAAATATTTGCAATATATCTCATTTTAAATATTGAAGGAATTTCGAAATGACTTCATAAATGTTTTTACAATATTTATAAAACCCCAAAATATCCTAGGTAAAAAATATTTTATTTTAAATGAGTCCAAGTAGTATATTTCTCAATGGGTGCAAAGTCATGGTTTTCTTAGCAAAACGAGGGATTATAGCACGAGCTGAATGCGCAACAAAAACATGTACAAAAACGTTTTTTCGTGAAAACGATTCGATTAATTTAAACAGAGTTTAAATATTCGATTGTTCATCGTTCTAACGAGTTACTTGAATATAATAAAGGATCACATTATTTCTTAGCTATTTATCAATTTTTCTAAAAATGAATTTAATGTTGTAAAAAGTAAAAACCTCTGCCGGCTCATTGGCAAAGATCATTCTCCTATTTTTGTGTATCGTATCCTATTATTGTGCCAATAACGAGCATGAATCCTTTATCCGAAAAAAATACTAAAAACGACTACCATCGACGCACGTAATATCGCGTATCACATGCATGCATAGCATTCGAATCGAATTAAGACCGGTACAGGATTTTTTCGCGAGAAATCGGACAACAGACCGATGCGATACGCGAGCTAGAACACCCATGCTCGAAGATTCATTTAATTTTCGTTTCAGTCGCGCGTACACGTGCTCGTGAGTCAGCTCCTCGTATGCGCGCGAGCTTTATATTTTGGCAAATGTGTCAAAAAGCTCGCGGTCCGAGCGGTATTGCATATACATAGTAGAAAATGAAAAAAAAAAAAAATTACGTATCGATCGGCGGGTGCACTCGTACAACAGAGCTGATACATTTTTTACGAGTCTTTTTTTGCCGGTTCACCTTAGTATTGACATAAGTCAATATTATTAAATGGCGTATGCACGAAAAATCGCTGCATTTCGCGAGCTTCTTGGCTGCGTCGTGATTCATATAAATAAGAATTTTTAATGTCTCGTCGTCAGCAGCGCGCGCCGTTAATGGACATTGACTCTCTCGCTGCTTACCGACGACGACGACACGTTTTTGCACGACGGCTATATTTATATATTCGCGCGAGCTCGCGACACTTCTGCAGTCTCGCGCATTGTTTACCCCCACATTCAGTGGCGCGCCGCCGACGCCAGCAGCAGTAGAGAGAGAGTGTCGTATTTCAGTTTTCATTTGACAAAAGTAAATAAGGAAAAAAAGAAAGAAAGAAGATGAAGTAGTGGATGTGTCGAACAAAAGCGGACTTTCGCATAAATTTGCTCGTTGATCGAATTCCACGACTGATCAGCGGGTCGTGCGGGTGCCGAGAGCTTTTTTTTTTTACCAGTAAAAGTAAATCTATACGTATATAGGTTTGTAATGTCATTCGCGCATTTTATCACGCTCGGTTGGCGTGTGCAATTTTGAAAGAAAGTATTGCGACATTCGTTCGGAAATTTCTGCAACGATCTCGACTAATTACCTAACAGTTCGCTGTTCGGTGTGTATAAGTGAAAATCGAGAAGTAATTAATAACCAAATTTTGACAAATTTACATTATCAATTGAATAATCGGACGTAAATTTTCTATCCGAAGTTATGTAAAATCTTTACAATAACGAAGCTTTATGTGCGGTCTCTATTTCGAAACGCCAAAATACGACGCGCGTATATCGTTGCTTTTAGAGTAGACGATAATGAGTATTCGCGCGCATAGATTTCGCCGCGCGCCTGAGGATACTTGAAAGGAACCCGAAGATAGATGTGGCTTTATCGCGTACAGTCGACCGACAACGACTCTGTCGTCGACACACGCACACAATGGTCAACTGGTTTCGAATGCAAAGCGACAAGTTAATCTTTAACGTTTATCGTGCCTCGAAATTTATTACAATATTTAAGCATTCCTCTCTAAATATACTAACATGCAAATTCCCGAATTGAATATAAAGTAGCCGAACTACGTATGGATGGATATTTGAATTCGATTTAAGAACTTCTTTGACTTGCGCGAAAATTGTCTTTAAAAAATCACGAATCTCCGTAAAACAAACACACGTGCTTTTCTGAGCAAATACGCGATATAATTCACATTAATTACGCATTCGAACGATGATGCGTGATTAGCATTTATCTCAACGGTAAAAACGATTACACGAGCTCTAGTCCAAGGTCGCTCGAGTTCGATCGCTTCTCGCTTCTCTTTTGATTTATAAAATAGAATGAAAAAAAAAAAAAGAAAACTACACTTGCAGCTTATTGATATTATGATATCGGGATATTGAAAATATTTAAAAATAGTACGCTAATTATGTTTATTTAGTTAAAAAGAGGCCACGCGTCGGCTCGGCTGACGACAAGCACCGCGTAATTCGGGACGTAAAACGTGTTAATTGAGACCGTTACTACAAGAGAACTTGTAAAGTTGTTGTCAAAGTTTACGGTAATCCACGCGCTTTATCGGAAGCGACGCGTAGTGATTGATAATTTTTTTTTATTTTTATCAAACCCAAAATAAAAATAAAAAAAAAATGATTACACGTTTCTCTTGTCATTCAGGCGTGACTATAATGCCGTTATCATAATATTTAGATTCCTCGTGTATCTATTTAGTTTGTATACACTGATACTGGCTTGCTGATACTTTGGTTCTAAACATTTACGTATTAGAGACGTTGCGTTACTTTTTGCGCCTTGAGAAAAAACGAACTACGCATTGAAAATAATATTAGTAGATATGGCAAATATTTACTCGATGTTTTGCTACTGTAATAAACCTTATCAGGATTCTCGTCGGCGTGATCGCTTTAATAGTTGATAGAAAAAAAAAATAATAAGCCTATTTTTTCATGAAACAACTATTTTCATTCGTGTCATTTTTGTTTCAGACAATTCAAAGGCTTCTAAAAAGTAACAAAAAATAGCAAAATGGTAAGTCGTATTACATCGAGTTGTTAAAAAAAAAAAAAACAATTACTTTTCATGAGTTGTCTTCAATCAAAATTTCATTCAATTTCAGGTTGAAATCAGTCATAAAGACACCACTGAATTGGATACTTTTCTCCCGCGAGACGGGTCCAATCAGAGTCCCGGTATTTTACCAAGCAAGTGAGTCGGCGTGTCAATGATCAATTAGTTGATCATTGTTTATGTATCCAGCTATGTACAAACTGCTCCTCGTATCGTTCGTTTAATTATGCTCTTTTAATGATGTCCTTCTTGACGTTTCGAATTAACATTTGTTGCTTTGTTGAATAAAGTGAAAATATGTTTATTATCAACTGTGTCGTGGAATAAATTGCATGTTTTATGCGAATATAATGTAAAATAAAGATCTTAATGTGATATGCCTAAAGGATGATGAAAAAAAGAAGAAAATTGGGTATAGGTACGCGAGATTTCAAGAAAATGAGATAAAGATAGAAACAAAGAGTGAAAGATACGGTAATGAAATGTATCACGAATTAACGAGGTCCTAATCCGAGGTACTTAGTCAAATTTTGATGATTAAATAAGCAGTATGCACCAGTGAACCCGAAAATGAGATTCATCGTCGTCAAAACAATGGGTTTTATTGATATTATAAAGTTGAACGAGAAATCGTCGATAATCTACGCGTGCCAGAGCTTCATATACATCGCCACATATTTGAATAAAACAAAAATCAGATACAAATATTGCATCACGGTTGTTAAGAGTACCGTAAAGTAAATAAAACAATTATAATTAAGAGATAAAAGTTTAACGTCCTAATGGTGTAGCGTACATAAAAAAAGAATTACACACACACATACAGTAAAATCGTACCTAATTTATTCAATTTATTTGATCGAGTCACGAGTAGCCCGACACATAAAAATCGGTATACATGAATCATCGCAATGAAAAAAAAGGCGACGCGTGCGTATATATATATATATATATATCAATCGCATTGACACTTACGATGCGCGAGGGTGACGTAAAAAAAGCTCAAAGCTCGTATACGAATTAAAGCAGCAGCGGCGGCAGCGTCGCGCGGTCAATGGTAATTAACGAAAATTGATTCGAAGCGATTAGAGACTGGTGCTTATCACAAAGTCATATGACATCGAGAGAGAAAGAGAGAGAGGCGTTACGAAAACTATCGCCAGACGCGTATTATTATAATGGCTTCGGTACCTGCGTAATTGCAGGCACGCGCGGGCGCGCGCGCGAGCCACGCCATCGCCACACCACCACCGCCGCGCATTTTTTATTATATTCATCGCACAAGTTATTGAACGACGTGTGCGATCTCTTTTTTTTTTCTTTTTTCTACTTCTTCTTTCGTGGCGCTCTCCGATCGCCGCCTCTCTATTACGATATAAAAATAATCGCGGCTCGCGGCTGCGGGGCAGTGACATCGTGCCTCAGCTAGTCGTAGGAACGTGCTGCGGCGTTCCATCGCCCAAGCGCTGTTCGGACTGAGCCGACCCACCGACAATTACCAATAGGATTTTTTTTTTTTTTTAAATCGTTTTAAAATTGTTTTTAACAAATTTTAACATCAAAGTTAATAACATCGAAGTCTTTTTGCTTATTCGAATCATCGAAATGAGTAAACTGTGAGTAATTTTTCTGTAGTATGTAGACAAAACAAAAACAAGTCGAGTCAGTTGAAGAGCGCGCGCGCGGTAGAAAAATGTGTGCATTGCGAGACACCACCGGGGTTCATCGTGATACATGCGTATTTTTCATTTTTTTTTTTTTAATAAACCAACGTACGAAAAATAATACGCGCGTGAAAAATGTTGTGCCTACGCGAGCGTTAATGAGTTCGTGAAAAAAAAAAGTGAAACGCTGCGCGCGGCATTATTCATCGACCAATTGAACGAAAGCAAAAACATAAATAATTTTGATCATCGTGCAGTGGGACTTTTGAACTGAGTGAATAAAAAAATCAATAAATCGTTAAAAAGGATCTCGGACAGTTTCGTACATAGATAAAATCAATTAAATTTTATCCGATTAAGCATATATGTGAATGAAGTAAATATTGTTTTTTGATTGTAAAAACTCCATTTTGTCGATAGGTACAAAGTAACACCGAACGACGTGGAGTCGGCGAAGGACGATGGAAAATCCTTCGACCCGTTCACGGAGCGCCAAGTGGCCAATCCAACGACGTAAGTATTCACATTTCAAATTACCGATCGCGATCGGACCAAAAAATAGTCAATCGCCGTTATTTATTTTTCTCTCTCTCTCTCTGCAGAGATTGCGATACACTGACGCATTTGCTGAAAGCCTCGCTGGGTACCGGCATTCTGGCCATGCCCTACGCCTTCAAGAGCTCGGGTCTCATCGTAGGAATCTTCGCCACGATACTCGTGGCCTTTGTCTGCACCCACTGTGCCTATATTCTCGTGAGTATACATTTTTTTTTTATCAACGCTTACTTATACATCAAAACTCAATCTCTTACCGATTTTTTCTACATATATTATAAAGGTAAAATGCGCCCACGTGCTCTACTACAAGACCCGCAAGACGCAGATGGGCTTCGCCGAGGTCGCCGAGGCGGCCTTCACGCAAGGCCCCAAGTGGGCGCGGCCCTTCGCCACCTGGTCGCGCTACCTCATACAGAGCAGTCTGTTCGTCACGTACTTCGGCACCTGCAGCGTCTACGCGGTCATCGTCGCCCGGAACTTTCAGCCGGTGTTGCTGCATCGCTTCGGCACTGAAGTGGACGTGCGCGTCATCATCGCCACCCTCATGATACCGATGATTCTGCTGAGTTGGCTGCCCGATCTCAAGTACCTCGCGCCCGTCTCGATGGTGGCCAACGTCTTCATGGGCACCGGCCTCGGCATCACCTTCTACTATCTCATCAGGGACATCAAGCCGATCAGCAGTGTCGACCTGGTGGGTCCGCTCTCGGAGTTCCCGAATTTCTTCAGCATCACGATCTTCGCCATGGAGGCCATCGGCGTCGTGATGCCCCTGGAGAACAGCATGAAGACGCCCAAGAACTTCATCGGGATCTTCGGTGTGCTCAATAAGGGCATGTTCGGTGTCACTTTCGTTTACATTATCCTTGGATTCTTGGGATACCTTAGTTATGGGAGCAATACTGAGGAATCTATTACCTTGAGTTTGAATCCTCGGGAATTGTGAGTTTGCTTTTCCATTTCGAGACATACGGATCGCATGGTAATTATCGACCAAAAATTTACACTGAACCGTTATTTCTTAATTTCAGACCTGCGCAAATAGTGCTAGTTGTCATTGGACTGGCAGTTTACTGCACTTTCGGTTTGCAGTTCTACGTGTGCCTCGACATTGCCTGGGATGGCATTAAAGATAAGTTCCAAAAGAAGCCACTTCTTGCCAATTACGTTATGAGAACTTTGTTGGTCATTGGTGCAGGTAAACAATATGATTATTTTCAACGAAATATCGTTAATAGACAATTCAACAAATTTACTAAAAATCAATCATCTATTTCAGTTCTACTCGCAATAGCGGTGCCAAAGATAGGTCCCTTCATTGGGCTCATCGGTGCATTTTGTTTTTCAATTCTGGGCCTGCTCTTCCCGGTGTTCATCGAAACCGTCACATTCTGGGATATTGGGTTCGGTAGATTCCACTGGGTAGCTTTGAAAAACATCGTCATATGCATTATAGGCCTGTTGGCTTTAGTATTCGGCTCGAGAAGTGCACTTCTGGACATTGCGAAAGACTTTGGTCCAAGTGCAGCAAATGCTACTACTACTGCATAAAACAATTTTTTTACATATATTTGTTTATTTATTGAAGTACTACATTTTGTAAATACATTTTAGAAAAACATAGTTGGAAAAATAAAATTTTTGTACAAACTTATCAATTTATTTCTACATTATTTAATTCTCACAAATTTGATTCAAATATTTTCATTATTAATGCTGATGCAACAATTCATATTGTTTGATGGCGTTGAAAACAATAATAAAGATATTCTTCATCAAATACACATTTTATAATTAAAATTATATATTGTCCTATAATTTGAATCGCTAATTATTCATATTTCATATCAATAGCATCGTACATGAGATATTGAACAGCATCAGCATTATAATCAGCAATTCAAATACTTTTAATACACATCACATCGATTTACTTCTCTAGTGGAGCATAATTCAAAAGTTTTTCGATCAAGTCGACGTGTCCAAGAAGCATTCTTCTGCAGCAATATCTTTTGAGCCCCAAAGAATCAAGTGCGTCACTGAAATGAAATAAAGATAAATATAATATTCAATGCAAAATAAGAAAAACCAAAATAAAGATAACTTCAATACAAAGTATTGTCTCAGTATACTGTATACTTGAACAATCCTTCATTTTCTACAGATAAAACAGTTTAAGATAATGATGTTTGAAATTATTGTCTTGAAATAGTTATACTCATACACATTAAACAAATTCTTCATGACCTTCATAATGAAAACTATAATATTAAGCGTCAATTGATACTGCTACATGTTTTGAATAGATGTACAAGGTAATTAAACCAACTCATTATTGAAATAGATAAGTAATCATTAAAACAAGTTTTCCAACAATCAAAACTACCAAACGTAATAATGCAACGATGTAAAACAGTAGCAGAAAAGCAAATCCCTTTAAATGCACGTGAGACAAAAATACAGTTTACACAGTGTAAATTGAAAGAGTTCAGGTTAGCTTACCCTTCGGTGTACTCGGCTTGCAGCAAACCGATGTAGGCCTCCCACTTGTTTCCAATGACTTTGCCGCAGGTAAAGCAACGAATCGGAATGATCATTTTGACTTTGTTTTTAAATAAATTAACACTCGCTTAAGGTGTAAAAATCAAGTTGTTTATGTTCGGAACAACGACTGAACTGTGTACGAACGCAACACGTGAATTGCTACTAACTGGCAGACTTGAGTTGAGCACCAGCAGCGCCGAGCTGACCGCCGCAGCGTCGACGGCCGAAGGAACTACTCGCGCCCTCTCTTGCACTCGAACGAGAAATTAATTATCTTTGAAAAGTAATAAAGGGAAAATATCACCATCAAAATTGTTAATAATTATTTCCCGGGTAAAATAGACATTCTTCGTTTTTTTGTTCTGTGGATGAGGTTATAGAACACGTTGATTTTTTTAGTACTAACTGAATTGTTGTTTTTTTTTTATTTTACAAACGTTCTATACAACAGTAGTTATTTTTAAAAATCAAAATAATAATA
The DNA here is from genome assembly GCF_000599845.2 of Trichogramma pretiosum. Taxonomy (NCBI): domain Eukaryota; kingdom Metazoa; phylum Arthropoda; class Insecta; order Hymenoptera; family Trichogrammatidae; genus Trichogramma; species Trichogramma pretiosum. The sequence goes on from NW_019641680.1 coordinate 1,231,603, forward strand.
AACATTAAATTACAGCTTGTCATTCAATCAGAAATATTTTTGAGAATCAATTTTAGAAGATCGGAATAGTTTTTACGTTATTTTTGACGCAGCTCTTGTTTTTAAAGACGTCCAATTGTTGTTAAAGTTCTAATTGCCATATCAAGTTCCACGGAGAGTATTTCGCATAATGTATTCATGCACAAAGTATGCAGTTTACTTTCAAAGTACTTTTACTCGAATTTCATCAATTACCCACGCACGAGGTTGAGTTTTACCGGTTTTCGCGCGTGGGCCACAGGCAAAAGGAAAGATGAAAAAAAAGCGACGATCCACGGGAAAACCCGATCGAAACCGAAATATCGGGCAACAATCTCCTTAGCGCAGCAGCTTGTCTGCGCGATCGAATGTGCAATTGCACCTATACCTACGTATCGCGCGGGGGGAAAATTACGGTAAAAATATCAAGTCGGTAATCGCGCAGACTTTTGCACTGTTACATACGCACGCATATATTTTAATAATAAATGCGCGCAGCAGCTGCTGAGCAGCAGTCGCCGGAGTGCAGTGCCATCTATGCGCCGCGCTCGAGAGTCAACACAATGCGAAACAGACAGATGCACACAGCAGAGGCAACGGCAAGTATATCGCGCATATATATATATATATCTAGTGTTTTTGCATGCCTATATATTCGTCGTCGTCGTCGTACGACTAGCTGGAAAATGGCGATCTTTCGCCCTTGGTCATGTCGATTTTCTTAGACTCGCTGAAGAGGCTTCGATGCAGCGGCAGCAGCAGTAGCAGCATCAACGACAGGAGCAGCAGCAGCAGCGGTGCGTTCGGTTTGTTTTGAACTCTCAAAGTCGGTGTTGTTTCTCTCTCTCTCTCTCTCTCTCTCTCTCTGTCGCGCTCTGTGATGATCGCGGAGACTCGACGTTTTGACGCAGAGGAAGCCTCAACTGCCCCCTGCTACATATAGACATATACACACAATAATATAATATATACCTGACCCCCCCTAGAGTGGGGGTATATCGTTAAAGGACTGCCTCTGTGTGTGACTGAGCTCTGCTCTGTGCCTCTGCTGTGCGCTGCTGCTCTGTATGCCTCGCTTCTCTCAGTGCGTTGCTGCTTACAAGCCTAAATATTAGCAAACAGGAAGTATTTGCTCTTTCTCTCGCTCTCGGGTCTGTGCGTTGATATAGATACTGTGTGCTAGTGAAGTGACGCCGTCGTTATATTTTGTATTATAAAAAAAAAAGGACTCTGTGTAGTGGACTTGGTGCGTGCAGCACACACATAACACACACACACAACATACACGTACATAAGAACTGACAAAAAAACACCAACGTCTCGAAACAAAGACCAAGGTTAACAGGTACGGCTGAGTGTAGAGTTAGCAGCAGCAGTAGCAGCAGCATCCCCGCGAGCGACGAGAGTCTCATCAGGTTTTGCTCGTCTCATTTCCGATCTCTCGGGCTTTTAAATACAAAATAATAATGATAAATATAAAATGACTGCTCGAGTGTCGCTGTTGTGCGCGTCTACTATAGTTTCGATTATGTTTACAATCTCTCGTTGTTGTGTTAGTGTATCAGAGGCTCTCTTTGCTCCTATCGAGGATGTGGGAGTTCGGCGATCATACGTTACATAGCCACGATAATACTGCATGCCTGATCGCGCGTAATAATACACAAACGCACTTAGCCATCGTAATATATATATACCATATATAGATAGATATATTTGTTCGTTTTCTTTGCCCGCGTAATGAATTTTCACCCTATGTACGATTTTTGTGTCTACCGCAGGCCTTGTGTACAGAGGATATTTTCGACTCGCTTTGGAGCAGCGGTCAGTACTTATATTCCCTAAGCTCCGGATCTCGTCGTCGTCGACGGAATAAGTTATAGATAGATACATATACATCAACAACACAACGAGCCGAAGCGTTACGCACAATAGCCAAGCAGCAGCAGCAGTCAGTCTCGTCTCTCTCGCACTCTCTCTCTCTCTCTCTCTCTCTCTTATGGCCATTGTGGTGTTGTAGTGTGCTGCACCACCACAACAATTGCCGTATTAGATAAGGGTTACGACTTTGCGCGAGCGAGTATATACGGTGAGTGAGAGAGAGACGCCGAAGAAAATCCATCGCCGCTCGATCGCTACCTTTCTACACACAACATATACACAGACAGACAGACACGCAGGTAATCGACGTCACATTTACATAGTTAATGAGCATTGTGCGAGTCGTGCAAAAATTTAGGCTTCGAACTTTTCATTATTCTTACTTTTATTAGTCGATTTTTTTATTGTATTGAATTTAATCTAATCGAAAAGTTTGGTGCATTAGTAAGTAAAGGTGTAATGATTATTTTTTTTTTTTTTTTTAATAGGCAATGCCATTACTTATGGAGAGGTTGAAGAAAGAGCACTTTTACTGGTTTTAATCGAATGAAACTCGTTTTTAAACATGAGGTAAGAAATATATTTTCTTTGGCTATATGTATTAGGAGAAAAACTATAAAGTAATAATTAATTAATGATTTCTAGGAAAAGATGATGATGAGCATCTGTTTATCAATGTTAATGCTTCTGTCAAACACTGTATTTAAAATATAGTATCGACTACTGATCATATTTACAACTATAAAGTTCTGATAAGCTTTTGAGGATAAAGATTTGGTGGACTGCTACATAAATAAATTGAGGATAATTGAACACGTTATCTGGATCGAGAAATGTAAATAATCATATTCTTACTCTAGTTTCCTTTATAGCTCTGTGAATTACTCCAAAATAACATGAATGTTTTTTGTTTATTTAGAATCTCCATTATGGATCCATCGCTTATTTTGACTCACATACCCCGGTTTCAAGGGTTACCTCTAGAGTCTAAGCTTGTTACTTACATGGTTTGTTGATCATTTATTACTCTTATTAATTTTAATAAACTACCTTATTAAACTGTCATTACTATAAAGAAAGACAAATCTGAATATTATCTGTGGCGAGTAATAATTTTTTCATGCAGTAACTTTTTGGCTTAATAATGTTAAAATATATAGAATACAATAAAAAACAGTTTTTAAAAATTATGTTTATAATATGAACATCAACAGATGTTATGAAAAACAAAATGTAAGATAAGACTAGGGATGCTTTGAAATTATCAGTTTGATAAATAATGTTTTTTTAATTTTATTTTGAGATATATATCAATTTATAAATATTTATTTTTATGGACTTTTAGTAGCTTTTAGAAGCTTTCTTTGTAATTCAATATGTAATAGAAATAACAATTTTAAGTAATTATCACTGTACTTGAAACTGATGATATTTTTTTCTGATAAATATGATTTTTTCAGACTCACAACAAACCGGGTATGCCACCTACTATTTCATCAACTATGATGCCTTCTTCAGTAGATAATATAATGGAAAATATGTCCAATATGACAATCAATGTTGGTCAGAAGATGAATGCACCTCAGGAATATGTAGACACTTTACAAGGAGCTGTAAGTCCAAGCAAAAATTCTCAGCTAAATGTCTTCAGCCCTGAATATACACCAAAAGGAAACGTTAATGGTACAACCTACTTCTATACTCCAGTCGTAGAACCATTGATAGAGGAAGTACCTGTAAGTATTAATAATTTTGAAAAATTTCACTGTAAATCATGTTTGATTAATTTGAATAATATTTATTTATCTTTACCAATATAATCATAATTTTGATTTAGCTACAGATAAACAACTCTCATCCATTATATTTCATGGGCAGTGATATACGACAAGACGTTTTGGACAAAAATGCCATAGCTTTAGCTGAACATAATAGACCAGATGATCCTAATATACCTGCAGAAGTACAAAATTATCAAGAACTAATGCTGCTTGAAGAACCACAAACTGGACCTGGACCTGTAACATCAACATTCAGAGCAACTAATATCAAAAATGGTAACAATTATTGTCTTCGTAGAGTTCATGGTACGTAATTTTCCTTTACTTAATTAGTTTATACAATAACATGAACATGACTAACACCAAATGAATATTTTTATTAAATTAAAAATCAAATAGGCTGCAAATTATTAAATAAAAAAAGCCTTGCCGTCATCGAAACATGGAAAAAATTATTGCATTCCAACATTGTGGGACTCAAAGAAGTATTTTTTACCAAAGCATTTGGAGATGAATGTAAAAATTTGAACTTTTTTATAAAATTCTAATATTATTGTGTCCAATGATAAATAATTCACTGTGACTTATTTTGCAGCTACGGTTTTTGTTTATGACTACTTCCCAGGAAGTGAAACTATGTTATCAAAACATTTTGCTCCTAAAGATGTGAATGGATATGTTGATCCATTTTCAGCAGATCCAACTGCACCTAGACCGTACAGTCATACAAAAAATACTATGTTGCGACATCAACACAATAATATGTTGCCTGAAAGTCTGATTTGGAACTATGTTATACAACTCACAGCGGCGATTCGCGTTATTCATGCTGCTGGTACATATTTTTGCAAAATACTTCAATTTAATTAATGAAAATGTTATCTAAATGTTATAAAAATTTTATAAAATATTTTCTATTTTTTCACTCATTTTTATGATTTGATTGAAGGTTTGTCTTACCGGTGTCTTGATCCATCTAAAGTTTTATTGACATCTAATTCAAGAATACGCTTGAGTTGCGTCGGAGTTCCAGATGTAGTGGATTATAAAGATGATACATGTCAATTTCAAGGAGAAGATTTAGTAACTCTTGGAAAGCTTGTTCTTGCTCTAGCTTCTCGCAGTTTACTTGCTGTACATCGTACCGACATGCAAGGATCTCTCGAGTTAATTTCGAGTACTTATTCTAAAGATTTGCGAAATCTTATAGTGTACGTCAAAATTTTCCTTAGATTAAATTTAGTTTTTCAATAAATTAATTAATTTATTACTTGTTTTAGGTATTTATTATCAAACTCAGCAGCCAAATCAGTGACAGATTTAATGCCCATGATTGGAGCAAGATTTTATACTCAATTGGATGCTATCCAACTACAGTCTGATGTAATTGAAAATGAATTATCCAAAGAATTAGATAATGGGCGTTTATTCAAACTGATATCGAAAATTGCTAGCATCAATGAAAGGCCTCAATTTGGTATGGATCCCCAGTGGTCCGAAACTGGTGATCGATATATGATTAAACTTTTCAGAGACTACGTTTTTCATCAGGTTGATCCTAATGGTCGGCCGTGGTTGGATCTTGCCCATATTGTATCATGCTTGAATAAGCTTGATGCTGGCTCTACAGAACAGGTAAGACTTTAAAAAATATTCAACCGTAATTTCATAACACTTCTTTTTGACTATTTTAACAATTTGAAAAAATATGCGTGACAATTGAACATTTTTTAATCTGCAGATCTGTCTTATGTCTCGAGACGAAAAAACTGTATTGATTGTAACATATGCGGAACTCAAACAATGCATGGACAATGCATTTGAGGGACTTCTTCTAGAATCTGCTAAAGAATAAGTTTCTGAAAAAATAAAGTTATAGTATAAAGTAGTTGAAAACTCAAACATTTTATGACAGTGTGAATGTGATATTAACAACTAAGGCACTGAAAAAAAAATTTCTTAACTGAAGCGAAAAACAAATGTTGGTGTATAAATATGTTATAGGATATTAAAACAAACGAGAATTGCTATTACTATACATATAATTATAAATAAATGTACAAATAATTTTTTCATTAACGAGAATTGGAAAAAGAAAAATTTGATTTCCCAGTTTTTGGGAAAATATCAAAAAGCGAACTGAGAATGTATGAGTTATGCGATCGATCCATAATACGCGAAAATTGTTGGATTCTTAACTTGCGCGCACACAACTATCATACTCATAAGTATGTTGTACATATGTATGCATGTTTATGTATATGTCAATGTAAATGCATATGACAAATACATGCGTGTATATAAATGTGTGCGTTTGGATTTCTTTTTGTTTTACAGTGAAGAGTTAAAGCTAATAAAAGTATTGTAAAAATATTAACGTAAGTGCAAATAAAACTTCGTTTGGAAATGTAAATTTAACAGGCCATCGGATGGAATGTACTAAATGTGAAAAAATTAAATTCGTTATAAAATTATGAACATTATGAATGATTTTGTACACAAAATAAAGAATACAGTACCATGAAATACATATATGTAATGAAAAGATGTTGAAAATCTAAATACAACAAGCAGTGTATAGAGTAGTAATTGTGTTAGGTTTTAGGTATGGCTCGTAAGCATTAATTTTGAAATAAATATTTATTTTTGAATGCAATCTTAAAAAACTGGTATTTTCAATATTTACATATTTCTACTCATGAATGGTGAATCATTGGTGTACGTTCGATTTTATTGGCTGCGAGCTTGTGTGCAAAGGATCAAATCTGTTTGACGACTCTTTATGTTAAAAATGAAAGACACAAAACGGGAGACGCGAACAAGTGTTAGTACTTAATTGGATTATATTTGATTATAATTCGAGAACATGAGTACCATACTTGTGGCCTAGCTAACAACTGTAGGTGGCATATATCTTAAAAATAGTTTTTGATATGATAATTTCTTCTGATTTTCGAGGCTATATTTATTGCATGAAATCATTATTATTCTTATTTTGAATTTTTAAACAAAAAATGAAATATCGCTGCGAGAAAAGTATAAGTATTTAGTTTTTATTAATTTGTTAGTTTACGAAATGATAACCTTCAAGTATTAAAAAATCCAATGAAGATACAAAATTATTTTTCTAAAATTAGTTCATTTAGTTGCGTACTATTGTATTTTCAACTATTTAATGGCTATATTGATTTGTATATATATTTATTATATTTATTTCGAAAATTTATGTAAATGATGATTTTTTTTTATGTTGTCCTTTTAGCATTAAAGCATATTTTGCTAATAATAAAACTTGTATTGTATTTTTTTTTTCGTCCACACATAGGAAATTAAATTGATTGATAATATAGAGAGCTTTTCACGCGATATTAACGTACATCGGTACCGTATTGAAATAATCTAAATATTCAAGGTAATTTCGTTGAACTAGACACGTGCCAAGTGAGCATCATTCGTACGATGCACGAAAGCATCGTTGGTATTTCGGTATCGGGAAAAATTTTGACAAAATGCGGTCAGCTATGTAACATTTTAGTATGTCTAACGAGGATGAACGTTTTGCGGCTATTTGAGTGAATTCTGTATATATACGCGTGTGCGCGCGTACGTGCAGAAATTACCATCGGTATTTCAGTTTATTTTTGAGAATTTCGCTGGAGTTGGCCGATTTCAGCTCACCAGCTCGCGCCGAGCAATTTTCCACGATAATCCAATGCAAAAACTTTCAATATTATTGAGTTACGGTATTCACTTGGAAAGGTATAAAAAAAAACAAAATTTTGAAAGCATAACTCGATGCATTATTTGCACGTTCTTGAAACACTGCATAGGAGCTTGCAGCGCAAGCTCAGTTGTTGTTATTGTTGTTGTTAAAATGGCCATGCTCTGCGGGTGCTGAAATCATAAGCTGCTATTTGTAAATGCAAGCTCAGCCGGCTTACGGAGACTGGTTACAACTTCCGCGAGTTTTTGGGTCTTACTACTATACTTCGGCGTACGTCACGGGGGAAACGGAGAATTAGAGCTGCTGCTACGGGCGTCGAAAGTTGGAGCCTTGCATCTAGGCTCCCATAAAATAATGACAGAGGCGCACTGCCTGCGGTACGTAAAGCTCGAAAACGCGTCGGTAAAATTATACATCGCATCTCTTTTATCCGTTGGTGCAGCAGCGACAGCGCAGCAGTTCCTCGAAATAACGGAGCGCGGCGCAGTGCAGCGGAGCTTTGTATTCTCCATCTCTCATATGCCTATTTACTGCAGTGACTTACGCAGCTATTATCCATGATATATGCCGCTCTCGTGCGCACTTAAAGTGGCGAAAACTGCTGCTGCTGTGGCGGCGGCGGCGGCTGCAAGCACACACACACACATACAAACGCGGGCCCGACAAAAGATACGGAGATACATAGGAGGAAGAGCAGGAGAAATTCTTCCCACGAGAGAGCGTGAGAGCTTGCAGAAAATCCACCGATTTCAAGAGCTTTTTTCTACATCTTAATAGCGTACTTATTTTCAGCTACGAGCTTTGCTTGAAAATAAAAAAGAAGAATATTTCGTGTTTTGAATACACTCAAACTTATTTTGCGTCTTAATTTTCGTTCGATAAGAAAGCTCGATCGTCGTTCAAATTAAAAGCTACGCTTCACACGAAACATTTCCACACCTTCGCGTCAAAAAGCTCCTTTTTCCATTCTTTCAATCTCTTCTTTCTTCTTCATCTTCCTGCAGCTCGGGCTATTTAATGTTTTTTTTTTTGCGGTCGACATTAGCCGCGTTGTATCGGTCAACTCTTGCGACTTTTTTTCGACGGAATTACCTAGCATCGTATGTAAGCACATCTCGCCGGATGCAAGCGTGGAAATGTACGACTGTATATATATGTATATACAGGCAGAGAGGGAGATGTGTTATAGTGTGCGCGAAACGCAGCATCCGAGAGTACAGCCCCCCGCGCTTCAACCCGCCGCCCGCGCAGCTCTCTCTCTGCTACTTGATATACCTATATAGGTACTCTACACACATACACACACACACACACACATGGGATATACGTTTGTGTCGATGGTGTGCTGTGCATGTGTATGGCTGGATCGCGCGCAGTCTGCAAAAGCAGCAGCAGCCAGCCAGCCTTACACAGCCTGCGAGCGTAGCAGCAGCCCGATGCGATCAGTCCGTGAAGAGCGCGTGAAGCGAGACCACCGTGTCTCCCTCTCTTACTAATAATAATATTCGTCTTCCTCTCTCTCGCTCGCACTCTCCCTCGCTATACTCGCTCGTATATATATAGCTAGTTCTCGTCCAGAGAGCACAACACAGCAACACAGCACAGCATAATATATAACGCACTTCTTTCTTTCTCTCTGTCTCTATCTTTCTCGCTTCTCTATATACTTGGCCGCCGCTCTGAATCGCGTATGTGTGTATGTTTATATCCACCACTGCAGAATATAATAATACCGAAGAACGAACAAGTCGTCTCTTTTATGTACATGTGAGTGAGTGAGAGAGAGAGAGAAAGAGAGAAAAGGAGAATTGGCGTCATACGCTCTCGCTCTTCTCGCGTACAGTAGTAGCCATCGCACATCGCACACATTGGACTCTCGTCAGTCAGGAGTACGTACGCGTCGCATCAAGTACTATACATGTGCATTGTGTAGCTCTCCGTACTGTAAAATCCGTTGCGTGGTCCAGAACTCGCGCCGACTCCAAAAATTGCGACGAGTATTGTACACGAGTCGTTTGACGGATAAATATAAATAAAAGCACGCGCGTCGTCGCTGTCGTATTTTAATAATAAGCTCAGGGGCAAAAGGATATTATATTGTGCGCGCGTCGAGCGAGTAGAAGTATCTCAGAGTAGCAGCTCTCGCGCAACAGGGTAAGTTTTTTTTTTCATCTTTCTCTATTTTTCTCAACCATTCTCCTATACGTGATATTTATACCATATTGGTGACCCCTTGCGAATCGCGTGCGCTGTGCTTTGACGCACACTGCTTATAACGTTCAGCTGATTCCCTATTTCGCATACAGTGCATATAGTAGCTCTCGTATATCGCGTATGTGCGTGCAATATCCGCGAGTCCTCTGCGATCCTGTGCGTATAAGTACGCGCGTATACGGGGAGCAAAAATACACACGCACTCATATGGCTCTTGCAAACATCTCGTGTGCTTTCTCGAGATTCCCGGCTCGAGTCGCGCGTGTGTCCGCGTGCCGTGGGGGATCGTAACTGCAGCACCGACGGACCCAACGCTACTACTACGACGAGAATGTCCTTTTTTTTTCTCAAGTCCTTTTATTTCGTTCTCGAAGGGAAACCTCTTTACTTGTTCTTTTTTTTTTTTTCTATTGTCGTTAAGCTCCGTGTTTATTACAGCTGCTTACTATACGCGACCCGCAGCATCAGCAGTGGCTTTATAAGCAAGGGCCAATGGCTCTCTCGTGCTGCATAGATACACAATTGCAGCAGCTCCAAATAGCTGCCAGCTTAAATGCCATACGCGCGCGTTTTTCAAGCCCGCAGCAGTACGACGGAGCTCTCTCATCTCTTTTGGATCGCGCGTACTGCAAGTTCTATTATATACGCGCTGCAACGATGGCAAGCGGCGGCTTCTATATACGCGTGTGTGTGCTTTTCATCGATTTTCTTCTCGCTCTCTCGCTCTGTAGCAGGGAGCTCTCTGCGATGTGCGTCGACGTTGGTGCGTTGCGCTCGCAGCTCGTCTCTCTCTCTCTCTCGCTCTCCACCGTCAGCGAACGTTGTTATATATATATAATACGGCTATGTAAACTGCGTCAGAGAGAGAGAGAGAGAGAGAGAGCCCCGAGAGTTTATTCGCTGCTCTCGAGACTAGAGCTCTCCACGTATTATATATGGGTCAAAATAATACTTTTTTACAAAACCGTGCGCACGTATGTCACCGATCTTGACGCGCTTTTGGTATGTTATAGTACATGGTAAAAAGGTCCCAAAAAAAAATTTTTAGACCCCCTCCCCCCTCCTACCCCCCACTTCCGGTATAAACGTCCATTTTCGATCTATATTTTTTCTGAGGACATGAAGCAAGTAAAAAATCTGAAAAAATTCATAAAAATACTTTTCCACAATCCAAACAACCTTGAATTTTTTCAGATTTTTTGAGTGCTTCAGGCCTTCAGAAAAAATTATTGAAAATTTCAAAAATCGAGATACGGCGGTATGAGCCGATGTAGTACTCGGAAATTTTTTCAGTTATTTTTCGCATTAAAAAACATAACCTCAATTTTTTTCAGATTTTTTCAGATTACCTAACGCACCTTTTGAAGCCAAAAACCGATTTTTTTGACGAAAATAATTTTTTTAGGACAGTACGGAGCCTCGAAAAATCTGAAAAAAATTTTTTCTTGTTTTTTTCATCAAAATACGTAATCTCAAATTTTTTCAGATTTTTTAATTGAAGGCGATAGCTTCTAGGGCCGAAAAATGCTATTTTTAACAAAAAATGGTTCCTAGAACCCGATGGTTCCGGTGAAAAAATTTGAAAATATTTTTTTTGAATTCCTTGTCAAATTTTAATAAATTTTGACCGTTTCAAAAGTTCGATTGAAGCTTCCTAGCTCATTTTAGAGCATCAAACGAGTTTTATCATTCCTTAATGTCTTCAGAAACGTCTTCAGATATTTTGCACTAATCTTTGTCCTGCTCTAAAATGAGCTAGGAAGCTTCAATCGAACTTTTGAAACGGTCAAAATTTATTAAAATTTGACAAGGAATTCAAAAAAAATATTTTCAAATTTTTTCACCGGAACCATCGGGTTCTAGGAACCATTTTTTGTTAAAAATAGCATTTTTCGGCCCTAGAAGCTATCGCCTTCAATTAAAAAATCTGAAAAAATTTGAGATTACGTATTTTGATGAAAAAAACAAGAAAAAATTTTTTTCAGATTTTTCGAGGCTCCGTACTGTCCTAAAAAAATTATTTTCGTCAAAAAAATCGGTTTTTGGCTTCAAAAGGTGCGTTAGGTAATCTGAAAAAATCTGAAAAAAATTGAGGTTATGTTTTTTAATGCGAAAAATAACTGAAAAAATTTCCGAGTACTACATCGGCTCATACCGCCGTATCTCGATTTTTGAAATTTTCAATGATTTTATCTGAAGGCCTGAAGCACTCAAAAAATCTGAAAAAATTCAAGGTTGTTTGGATTGTGGAAAAGTATTTTTATGAATTTTTTCAGATTTTTTACTTGCTTCATGTCCTCAGAAAAAATATAGATCGAAAATGGACGTTTATACCGGAAGTGGGGGGTAGGAGGGGGGAGGGGGTCTAAAAATTTTTTTTTGGGACCTTTTTACCATGTACTATAACATACCAAAAGCGCGTCAAGATCGGTGACATACGTGCGCACGGTTTTGTAAGAAAGTATTATTTTGACCCATATATATTATAAGCCGGACCCGAGCAGCGTGCGACGTTCTTCGTCGCGTCCTCCAACGTCTTGCGTTGCCCTTTCGTCCAAACAACGGGTCGAAATCCAAATTCATTCTCGATCGCCAGATAATTAAAGTACCTTTTCCATTTTCATCTCCCTTAATAATAATAATAATAATCGTAGGCAACGTCGAGCGAGTTATTGTTTGTCTTGAAACTATCTCTCTCTCTCTCTCTCTCTCTCTCGTCCAACTATACAACTCCATATATACCGTACATAAATACTTGCACAGAGAGAGAAAGAGCAGCAGAACTGCAGCTACTGCAGCAGAGATGAGTATACGCGAGGCTTACATTTAGCACTGTATAGCACACCAGCACTATATGCATACACACGTATACTCGCTCGCGCTCGAGTAGCCCCGAACTTTCCTCCCTATTGCACAGCTAGAGAGAAGAGTAGACTTTTTATCCAAGTTTTTTATTCTCTTCGCTCGCTCGCCTGCCGTCGCTGCTGCAGCATGGATCCGAGTCTCTGTGCCTCAGCCTGCCTCGGCCTGCCTGCCTGCAACTCATTATGAAATCCTAAGGAAAGACGCGCGCGCGCGGGGCACGAAAAGTATTCATTCGAGGCTCCCAAAGTTCCTCCATCCACGAGGCGCGCGCGTATATATCTCTCGTAGTAGCTCGACTTTATGCATAGCGCAAACTTCGCCGTTATATGCAGCAGCAGTAGCAGCAGCGACGACCCAGCGCCAAGTTTTAGCAATTCTTCAACTTATTGCTGCTACCGGGAGGCTGATAAAGTGAGAGAGAGGGAGAGAGACGGGGATCTATCCTCTAGCTCACGTCGCGCAGGCCAGGCCAGTAGTGTTGGCATATATATATATTCATATAAAAGTAATAGTTGGATAGCAGTGCGAACGCATAACAAAGTGGCAATAATAATCGAGCATCGTTTTCCATCTCAAGGCTGCCTGCTGCTGCTGCTAACTCTACGAAATTTTCCATAAAAAGCAGCAGCCGCCGCTGCTCCTATAGTAGTTTCTCACGACTCAAGGATCGAAAAAACAAACATTTCAGCGCTCCATTCTTATATATAATATACGCAGCTCAGCTACCGTTGTTACGTTATTATTACAGAGCGTTCGATATAGTCATGGCAGTATATAAGCGGCAAGTTGACGAGAGGATGTATATGAAATATAAACGAGGCGTTTACACGTTATTATGGCCTGCGATATAGATTCGCGATCTCTGCAGTATATCTCTTTGGAGCTCTCTCTCTCTCTCTCTCGACACTATATACGTATAACATAACATACACTAGTCGCGTGCATACATATACCGAGAGAGAGAGAGAGAGAGAGAGAGAGAGAGAGAGATCGAAAGCACCCGCATCATCTCTCTGCTGCTGCTGTGCTTTTATTTGCTTTAATATCAAAAGGCGGATATAGCTCTCTGCTGCAGCGAGCGTAAAACTCGAGCCTGCCGTTTGTGTCTGTGTGTGTGTATGAGAGCTGCTGATAACGCGCGGGTGCAACACATCGTGCGTGTGGCTATGAGCCAGCAGCCGCCGACACGCATGGAAACATTTCTCGCGCAGCCTCTATTTGCGTGTTTATATACACATATAATAGTCAAAAAATCACGCGTTATCGGTTGTGTAGCAGCGGTGTGTATAACGCAATTCGAGCGCGCGCGAGTGCATTGTTTGACGAGCGCGCGGGGGAAAGATTGCAAATATTATATTATTGTTATTGTTATTATTATTGTGTTTGTATCGCGGCGATATTGCGGCGAATCGAAACTGTCAATTGCACTTGTATATATACGTATACGACTGCATTATCGCATTTTTCCCCCTTTCTTTCTTCACGACTGCTGTATATATTCGCACGGCGTTGGCTGGGGAATGATTTCGCGTTGCAAGTATAGTAGTGGCGCGCGCCCGGCCAAAGTTTTTTCACTGACCCTATGCAGCAGGATAAACACTCTTGTATATATTCCTCGGGCCGCGCGGAGCGCATTTATTTATTTTTTTTCTCTCTATCCCGGTGTACAATAATCATTCGTTTAAACGCGCACGAGAGAAAAGCTTTTAAAGAGCTTCCGACGCTCGAGCTGTTAGTACGGGCAACGCTTTGGATTATTATACCGCGGGGAGAGAGCGTATAGAGCTCTGCAGGGAAAAAGCTCCTTTTATGCCGCTGTGCTACGCGGGTTACGGCCGCAACGCCAGCTGTAATTATCATCCCGTGCCTGTATATATGCGTGTATAGTTTTTCATCCGCGTGCAGGTGAGCAGCAGCGGCTATTTGCTCCATTGAAAAGAGGAAGCTAAAGCAGCAGCAGCAGCAGCAAACTCTAAGCGCGCCAAAAGACTAAAAGCATCGCTCGTCTAAACAAAATCTCTTTCGAGCTATTATATACCCTTACACGCGTGTGTGCGTTTCGTATACCGAACTATATTGCGAATTGCTAAGAAAAACTAAAAACCAAGCGCTAGATCGCCGATACACTGCACATCGTACTCGCTTTTATTGCAGCGGCATGCGAACAATGTATGTATATCTCGAGATTCTCGGTATTCTCTGCGGCAGCACATATGAATGATTGTGTTTATTGCAAGGTCTGCAGCGCTGCGGCCGCGTGGAACTCTTAAAGGAGCCGCGGCGAGCGGCCGGCGATTACATCGCGCGCCAAGTAACATCTCTAAAAGCTGTGCAATTTATAACGCGCATTTTTTTTTGCGCGCGAAAAAATAAAAATTACCGGCGCGATTATCGTTTCGCGCAGTTTACGCATCCATCGTCTTTAAAATACTTCATATATACGAGCTCGAACAAAGAGCTCGAGTGTGTGTGTGTGTGTGTATATATCAATTGGGTCGATCGAGCTCGCGCCATATAGCATTATCGTTAGGTTCTGTTACTACTGCTGCTGCTACTGCAATACCGAAAACATTCGAGAGCGCTTTTCCGAGGAGCGAAAATCATTATACGAAATACTCGCGAGTAATGATTTTTATATATATACGCCCTTTTTTTTTGCACACCCAGGGCGCGTAGAGAAATATTTATTCAGTCGACGGCCCATTGACTTTTCTCTCTCTCTCTCTCTATTCCATTTCTTATCGCTTTAATGGAAACGCGAGGCGTGTGCGCGCGATCGGATGTGTTGCGCTGCATGCGATCTCGCTCGAAATCTCAATTAAAATACGAAAAATAATGGTCCCCGCGGTAATTGTCGCGATATATATAAATTTTTTTGCAATCCCACTCGGAACGGTTGTCGAGCTATTTCCACCAGACTTGACTGACTGCGAAGCGAGCGAGAGAGGATTGCATCGAAAAAAAAAACAAACAAACAAAAATATCGTGCAGGTCATTGAGTATCGACAGTAGTGTAGGTATGTGTGTATAAGCTGTATATGAGAACCGGATTTCCAGACTCCATCTTTTTTTTTTTTTTTTTCGCCAGACTCTCCGGAGCTGCTGTTCTGGTGGCACACGCCACCAACCACCAACCACCACCAGCAACATCACCGCGTAATATCTCGACATTTTTTCTTTTCTATATGGCCAACGACAACGTCGACGAGCAGCAGCAGCTCTCTTTTTATCCATTGCCAAAATAACTAATCTCTAGACTGCGCCGCGCACACGTGAAAGAGACATCGCGCGCGAGCGGCTCTCGATGTTTATACTTTTTCCTTCTCTCTCTTTTTTTTTTTCATATTTTCCATCTTTCTGCTTCTTTGACGAGGTAGAAAAATCCATTGTTGCCCTTTGCAGTAGCGGTATAGCTAGAGTCTTTTTCCATGAAATTCGTCCTTACGTTACAGTGGACCTACACCGGCGATACGGTCGTCGTCTTTTTTTTTCCATGAATTTCGTGCATTCGCCGAAGTGGTTTCTGGACTGAAAGTCGCATTTTTGGTTTTCATTGTTGATGACTTTCACACACACACAGTGGTCTAGGCCGCGCGTCACTTCTTCTTCCTTTCTTTTATTTTTGCTTTCTTCTTCCTTCCTGTTTTTTTTTTGCTCGTTCCATTGGCCCACCGTCGTCGTCGTCGTTCCGCAATATGCTGCCATCGAGGTAATTCGAGTTCTTATTTCAAGTTCACGATAGACTGGCATCGATTCAACGCTGTCTATATATCGGATCCCATTGTCTCGACAAAAACGAAGCTATATACTACAGAGCAGAAATTACCTTCTATCTCAGCTCTCTCTCTCTCTCTCTCGCTATCTTGGCATGGAGCATAAGTGCCGTTCGATTGAAAAGTCCATTGTTTTTACTTTTTCATATTATATATATATATCTAGGCGAGAGAGAGAGAGAGATAGCGTGGCTCGAGCGTCTATTTTTCCTTCCTCGGACAGATTAAGAAAAGATTATCTCTCTCTCTCTCTCACTTGAGCTCCGGACTCTTGGAGCTGTCTCGCACTGGTCATAATTCACTTTAAATTGCTCTCCACCAAGAGTCTACATTTCCATTTCCGACTTTGTTCGAGTTTAGGGAGACGTCGCGCAGGGCGCTCGCTGCTATCGCGCGTCCAAGTTAGGACTGCGAAATTACTCGCCTTTCGGCGCGACCGAAGTATCAGAAACGCGTTAGAAGCAAATTATCAACTTTCGAAAGATAAATAAATAAAAGCTCGACTTTGTAGCGATGCTTTCGCGCGTATATCGGCGAGCTAGAGCGTAATTTAACAAAAGAAAGCAGAAAAAAAGAGAAAAGCAACAAAAAAAAACGATTACGATCGCGCGTCTCTGGACTCGAAGCTAGATCGCAGAATAGCGTCAACATTATTCTAATCCACGGAGCGATTGTTCTACTTGGCTAGTGAGCTCGAAATTAAATCGCAACGAGTCGCTGAATAAGCTCTCTCGTTCTTTTTTCCCCTCTCGCCTTGATGCACGCGACGACGAGCGTGTATATGTCTCTCGGCAAAAGATAAACAAACCAATTGTCAAGCAGCGTGTTTGACGCGAGCGAGTCGAGTATTCTCTCTCTCTCTCCGACGTGTCAACTTCAGCGTTATTTTATTTTTGTGCATTTTTTTTTTTTTGCAAAAACCATTATAGCATATACGGTACACTCGGAAAGGTATAATGCGTATATCGCGCAAAAAGGCACGAGCCGACAGCACATGGGGGGTGACTGCGTGACTCGCGTGCACGTTAAAATTTATTAAAAGCACAGCGCTCGCGCGACAGTATTATAAGCGTTTCGCTCACATGCAATATGAAAATTGAACGCGACGTTTGTTTTTCGGGGGGAGGAGGAGGCGGAGTGAGAGAGAGCAAAATTTCTGACGCTGACGCGTTTCGGATATACGCCATTTCGCTTCGTTTCCTTTCGCGATTGTGCATAACGTCGCTTTCGCGTATATATAATATAATGTGTTTCGCATATTTTTTGCGAGCTTATAGAGATGGAAAATTAATGAGCTCGCGACTGCTCGCTTTCGTGTGCATGTGTGTACACATTTGTATCACGAAAACTTCGTCGTCGAAGTATTTTTTATAACCCAGCGGAGAGCCAAAGGCTTCGGTGTAATTATATTTTAATAACAAAAAAAAAACTCTCGAGCGCGTACGATTATGGTACACTCGTTCGACAAAAAAAAAAAGAAAGAGAGAGAGAGAGCAAAAAAAAAAAAATTCGCGGCAGAAGTCAGGTGAACCAGCGGCGTTTTATCGCCGTAAAATTGAATAAGTATCGATTTCCTTTTAACGATCCCGAAAAATATACACACACCGTGTTCCGCGCATGAAAATTATGATGAGAATATTTAAAATATATAATACCGCGAGTATCGTATACGTATAAGCGCTTGAATTCCTGCGCCAATCGCTGCTTTAATCTATTAAAGCTCGTACATATACTTGTTCGTAGAAGTTTAAAATTTTATATAATATACGCGATGTATCGATTCGCTCGTGATAGGTATAATGCGCGTTCTCGCGTCGGGATTAAAATCGTCCGATGCGCGATCCGTATCTTAAACGAGCGTAAAAAAAAGAAGAAGAAAATGCATGAAGATAAAACGAAACGTTTTTTCAATAAGCGTATACCTCTATTATGTACATTAGAAAACAAAAAAGTATCGTTATTATATATATAGTCGGTCGCGATTAAACGAGGTCGGCTATACAATGCACACACACACAAACAGTAGTAGCAGCAGTAGCAGAAAAAAAAGTTTTAATCTTATCTTTTCGCCTCTCGATTGTTGCTCGAGAGCTGCTACTGCAGCTGTCTTTCAGTTTTTAACCGCGCGCAATTGTTCATCAACATTCATCAACGTTTTCTCGAACCCACGGCGGCGGCGGCGGCGGCGCATGTATAATAAAAGTTTTCAAATTAGTGCGCGGGTCGAAAAAAGCGCGATGTAAGAGTTTTATGCCGCTGCTGCTGCTTACACGGTCAAACTACTCGCTCGCGGTGTTTATCGGCTTTTTCGGTCTCGGGTTTTAATGCTTTAAAAAAAAAAAAAAGTTACTTTTTTTCGCGAGAGAGCTTCGTATTATTATTCGTTTGCGATTTTCAAAGTAAAATTAAACCCGCGGACTTTTCATGTACAGCTGTATACTGTGTATTAAAAAAAAAAAACGTTTAGCTCGGGTAAACAGCTTTAACTTTGGTTAAAAAGATAGATTACCTCGAAACGAGTTGAAATTTATGTCGTTACGCGAATAAATCGCAAAATACATCAAGGGTAGCCGTTCGCGGGATATATACTCGCAGAGACGAAACTTCTGTCTCCTTTACATTTTTTTTTATGGTCGTTTGATTTTTTTTTCTGAATCTGTCATTTTTATGCGTCGTATACGTACACACACTGTTTACCCTATATAATACTAGCGACCCCGTCGTGGCTTCGCCCACGTTCAATTTTTTCAACAAATTCGACTGCTTAAAAGATCTTAAACAGGCCACGTGAAGTGCGTAGTAGGAAATGTATAAGTTGAGTCCACACACTTGTAAAACTCGAATAGCGATAATAACACATGTACACATCAAATACAATGTATTCCGATTCACCGCGTGTAAAAAAAACAACTGCTTTCGGTTTTTTTTTATAACCATTAACCGGGCAAGGGGCGAGCGAGCGCGCAAAGTGGTAAAATACGAAAAAAATTCTGAACTCAAAAATAAATAAGCAAATAATGGTTTTAAAATGATAGAAACCTGCGCAGTGGTACAATGAATACGTGGTAAAAATTTCAAGCCGATTGGACAAATAGTTTTTGAGATCATAAAGGACAAACAGACACCATCTTCGCTTTATATATATAGATAGACGGGTTAAGAAGCGCCGTAAATCGTAACTCATAAAAATTGTTAATTCACCGCATTTCGTCGCTAGTAACGTATACAACCGCACACATGCAGAGTTAAATTTCAGTTTTTTTTTTTTTTTTTTCATATATAATGTATCGAGGAGTTTAGCTCTCCAGCAGCGCGCCCGATCGCGTCGTAAAATTCCAAGCATAAAACTTTAAAAGCAAAATTATATAAAAATGTAAATCCGAGCTCATGGCAAAAAAAATGTCGAAATGTAATTCATCAAGCAAAGTGAGTCGATCGCTCAAAGTACTCCTCGCATCAATTTCACCGCGCGAACCGCAGCTATACTACGCCGCAGTATAACACACATCGATATCGATCCCGTTTGTTCCTTGGTGCATTAAAAGCGCATCTCCCTTTGCTAACCTACCCGACCTATATACATGTAGCTCTCGCGTGGTTTCTATTATGTATACGCGTTACACACACTCGGACTGCGATGCGTTTTGCTGCTGCTGCTGTAGGACAAAGAGTTGGAAGCAGTGCAGCAAGTACAATATGGAAATCGCATCTCGGACTCTCTCGAAAAAGCCCTCGAGCGGCG
Organism: Trichogramma pretiosum; assembly: GCF_000599845.2. Taxonomy (NCBI): domain Eukaryota; kingdom Metazoa; phylum Arthropoda; class Insecta; order Hymenoptera; family Trichogrammatidae; genus Trichogramma; species Trichogramma pretiosum. Next base: position 1,251,598 of record NW_019641680.1, read on the forward strand.
TCGATTGCGGGCGTCGATTCGAGCTTGCAACGCGCACGGACACGTAAATATCTTTGTGTGCATATACCAGCAGCAGCGGCACATGGAGAGTTTCTACGAGGAGCGCATAAATCCGTTGATCCGTATCCTCGCTGACCTCGTATATATACAGCTGCGCTCTACGCGAGGACGACATATCGTGCAAAGCATTACGAGCTCTCTCTCTCTCTCTCTCTCTCTCTCTTATCTTCCGTGCTCTCGAGCGCACGATCGCATGTACGCGCGTATATATATATATATGTACTATATATATCGCGCTGGCTTCGTTCTACATCCTTTCGAGGGTACGTATATATAGCTAGCTGCTCGTAATGCTACACTGCTTAATTTCTTCTTCTTCTTCTTTTCTTCTGGCAAACAGGGACGCGATCCGAAGCGTCGGTTTTATTTCTGGTGTGTAATGTGAAAAAGCTCGCGCAAGCTCGACTCGCTGTATACGAGAGAGATCAAACATATTATATAGTACGCAACGGTTGACAATTGTGTCGAGTGCAGAACACAAACATCGCGCATTGTCCCTCATATTTTAGCTATCGAGTTATACGGGCGCCTGTTTACATACATACCTATATATACGTATAGCGGAGCTCAAACGGATAAGCGAGCGACATGTATAGTCACAGTCGCTCGAATCCGAAGCTCGCAGGACTCTCGGCTAAAGCGACGGGGGTTTATAGGTCAGCTGCAGCAGCATCATCTACATCTTCGCATTCACGACGTAGGTATATGTATACACGGCATCGTATCAAAGTCCAAGCAATCTCGACTCTCGCTCGTGTCTACATATACGCGTTGATGTTAGGGTACATTTATGTATTTCGGCATATGTGTATGTGTGTGTGCAAAGCAAACGCGATAACGAGAGCAACAGCAACAGCAGCAGCAGCTGCTGCTGCTACTGTATTTCGTTTTCGCGCAAAACGGCTTGGAGAATTTCACGTCGTCGTATTCAGCAGGGGGGTAAGGGCTGTACACAGCACGCGCGCGGGTATAACGAGTAAAGTTTCGCGAGCCCGCGCCACGTATTTATACACGGTGAAAGCTCGACGCGGCGCGGCCGAGCTATAATACCTGCTGCTCGCTCCGAATGCACACGCAGAGAGAGAGAGAGAGAGAGAGAGAGAGAGAGAGAGAGAGAGATCGACGTGCTTTGCTGCGTTACTACTACCACTACTGCTACATCGCGCGCGCTATAAACCGAGATCGTGCGTACACACTACTACTACGTGGTGCATACGGCACAGGACGACGATATTATATACCTGTATAGCTTTGCTATCCTCAAAATTTGGCCGTCGCAAGCTCGCGAGAGTTAAAGTTCGTGTATATATAGCGCAGCTCGAGTTGAAGTCCGCCCGCGTTTTACGTGTATATGTGTGTGCGCGCACGATGATGATGCAGGTGCACGCGTGGCTGCACGCACGCACGGAAACAAAGACTAGCTATATCGCTAGCTAACTGCTGCGAGGCGAAATTATTATTATATATACGCGGGTAGAAAAAGCATCTGTAACTCGACGTTCTCCATATATCGCGCGTAACTGTTTTTCTAAGGCTTCCATTACATTCGGAGTTATTAATTGTTTCTCTCCGTTCGCGTACTTTCAGCAGAATGCAATATGCCCTGGGAATCTACTCTATACGCACCCTTTATATCGAATACAGCTCGAGCGTACGTACGTATATGTGATTAAAATTTCGAGCTCGCGAGTGGCAGTATTATTATATACCAGCCAAAAAAAAAAGCCAAGCCATACGATATACGGTATATATAGGAAACTTCAATCGGGCGCTGTGCGAGCTCCCGTTTCGGAAAAGGCATATTAAACGCGTATACAGGCGCGCACATTGCATGATGGTGTGTGTGTGTGTTCTCGGTCCATAAACGCCCACGCGTATAGTAGTAGTAGTAGTAGTAGTCGGCAAACGGAGATTGCCGCGCGCGAACAGCCCGCGTATAGACCCGGTGCAGTGCACACTGCAGTGCACACTCCAACGGCGCAGTCATATTATATATATATGGATGACGCGCGCGCGCGGGCTCGTGTGCCGCCAAAACGGAAACGCCGATCGAGTGTCAGTTCCCCGAGAACCGAGAGAGAGAAATGCTGCTATCGAAATTTCCGCGAATGCACATACATGTAGCTGTCGTCGTCGTATGCATGCGCTAGCGAGTTGCACATTTTATGCGCGCTACACATATCCATCCGCGCGTTCGCGAGCATACAATGTTGCGCCGTGCGGCGGCGGTCGCTGCTATATATAATACGCACATGCATCCGCGATACGACTTACGAGCTGACTGCGTACGACGACGACGACGACGCAGATGTATAGCTCTCTGGGTATACAGATGTATTTGCATGGCAACGGGTTTTCTTCGCTCGCTCGCTCGCTCTCTCTGTGTAGCGCATATGTTATAGTTGTACACAGGGCCGCCGCCGTCAACGACGTCTGTATAGCTCGTGTGTGTGTGTGTGCCTCGCTGTATGTAGCTGAGCAAAGCTCGATATTATACACGCGCGACTGGCTTTTCCCTAACCCCCCCTCTTGCACCGACAAAGAAGCTCGTCGCTTTGGCCCGTCACTGCACAAGCAGCAGCGCAAGCACACACACACACACACACACCGACCGACGGAGCTACGGAATTTCAGCCTCGACGTTATAGTATATATAGGTATACGTAGCGGGGCCAACTTTTTCACTCGACGTCGACGACGTCTAACGGCGACGACGACGACGACTTTTGTCGGGTGAAAGAGCGACGATCAAAGAAACGGACAAAAGGAATAAATAAAGCGAGACGTATATATATTATATACATATTCTAAAGGCCATAAGCAGCGGCTCGCGTGGCAAGGATGTATGTACGGTGCTTTCGGATCATATACACGCTCGCGCGAGCGCACGCATTCGTCGAAATAAAAAATGTATATCCCCGGGGGGAGAGTTGCACGCGCGACGAGCAACATTTTATCGTTCGTAATATTACGTAGATTACATAAAATTGAGAAAATTTAGATCGGAATAATTTCCCGGCGTTAATTGTTTGTTGTGGAATGAAAGAAAGTTAGTATCATAAAAAACAGAAGGAATAAATCAAAATAAATATATGGTAAGAAAAAATTGAATCCGATAAATTTATATCAACGAGTTTTTACTTTTCTTTATTGGGGATTGCTTTAAATTATTTAGGATCGTAAATATTTACTTTTGTACATAAAAAAAAATTGGAAATAAAATAAAAACGTAAGAATATCGAAAGTTAAGCAATATAATGAACTTATTTTATTAAACTTATTTATTCCAATAGTATGGAAATTCTGCGATTCTGCTTATTTTCGTCGCACAAGCTTATCATTAAGTTTTTTCTTTTGTCAAAAATTTTGATAACAAAAATAAAGAAGAATCATATTAATCTTCGCCATTAAATCCGCCGTAGTATTAATGGAGCTTTTCAAGCCCTCTTAGATATTTTCATTTCACATTCGGTTTCATCTGATTGTTTCCTTTTCTCGAGGTCCTAACGACTTTGACCTTCAGCCGCCAAACAAACGTTATACAAGTCTCGGTTCGTGAATGAGTCGTCGATGATCATTTCGCAGCAGAGAATCGGGGCCCATCGTCGTAAAAATCGTCTGCACATGATCTCGCACAGATACGGAAAGAAATCCTTGTATGACTCCGTGCAGAAATTCCTCACTAATTCTTGGGAACACGCGAACTCGAAGCAGTCCGATAACGTCAATAATTTTGCAGCCTCATCGTATGGCAACCGAATGAAGTCGAAGAGCGACAGATGCGGCTTGATAAAGATCATTTTTGAGTAATCCTCACGCTCCTCATCCTCACTGTAATATTCTACCATGTACAAACATTGATCGAGAGCTGCCAACTTGCTGAACAATTCGTACTTGCCGAATAATTTGATGATCGTCAGGGCGTCGCTTCGGTCAAGTTGGTATCCTCTTTTCTCGAGGCGCTCGACGACGACCAGAACACCGGACGCTAGTTCCAATTCGAGTCCAAAGCGTCGACGCGATTTTAATATCTCCATAAAGTGACTCTCGTCGGGGAAAACGAAGCTGAACGCATCGGCGCCACGATCGAAGAGTAGATCCACCACGTCTGGCAAGAGGCTCGCTACGGCCCATTGCAGCGTCGTCCGGCCCACATTGTCCTTCGCGTCTACCTGCACCGGCTGATTCTTTTCCTCGCAGATCTCGAAGAACGATTTCATCCATTTATGGACTTCGTGGCAATTCTTGCAAATCAAGTGCAGAGGAGTCGATCCTTCGGCGTTGGCCAAATTTGGACTGGCGCCGTTTCTCAGCAGCATCTTCATCGTCTTGAACTGGTCACGGGACGTGCTCAGAATCAAGTGCAACGGTGTGTTACCTGAATTGTCTCGGGCATCGACCCGCACCGGACGATGCTCGACGTCACAGAGGTGGAAGAGCGACTCCACCCATTCGTGGCAATCGTGGCCACTCTTGCATATAACGTGCAAAGGAGTCAATCCGTCCTCGTTGGCCAAATTTGGATTGGCGCCCCGTCTCAGCAACAACTCGACCACCTCGATACCGGCTTTGTCCACGGCCAGGTGCAACGGTGTATTATCCGAGTTATCCCGAGCGTCGATCTGTAACCGCAGTTGCTTTTCTTCGGTGATTCTGAAGAATAGCTGCGGCAAGCTCTTGTCCTCGTGGTATCTATTGCAAAGCACGTGCAGAGCCGTCCGTCCATCTGCATTGGCCAAGCGTGGATCGGCACCGGCTCGCAGCAGCAGCCGGACCACCTTCGTGCTGCGTCCTGTGGCCAGAGCCAAGTGTAGCGGTGTGCAGCCCGTTTTCGCCACGAGGCAATTGGGATCCTGTCCGAGCTCGAGAAATTTCGCTACCACCTCGTCGCAACCGGACTGGCAGGCGGCGTGGAAATGCGTGAAGCCAGACTCGTCGACGTAATTCACGTCGAATCGGCCGTATATCTCGAAGAGGCGACGGACCCAGGTATCCTTGTCGACGCGGCCGCCTCTGGCTACGCGAAGCAGTGCGGTGGTGCGACGCAGCAGTGGCTTGCCGCCCGTGGCCTCGTCGAGCTCGGGCTCGTCTTTGTACAAGCCGTCGTTCGTCACGACGTCGACGAACGACCTTCGTTGGTAGTCGTAATAGGAGCTGATCGTTTTCCGATTTATGTCCTCCGCGAGCAGCCGATCTATTTCGCGCGGCCGAAAAATGCCTCGGAGATTCGGAATTCGATGACCCTTCCATTCCCTGAACAAGTCGTTGAGTCGATCGAGAAGTTGGCGCCGCTCGTTTGTGATATCGTCGTTGAGCCTTTCTCGTAGGTTCTTCATTATGACTAATTTGTCTTGGTCGAGTCGAGCCATTTTTAACACAACACACACAGTCGATCACAATATGAAATACTTTTTACTTTTGAATGACTTAGCTGCGGTCGATGCGATTTTTCTTCGTTGTTCGCTCTGCGGCGTCGTAACGTGTACTGTGGACTTGAAGATCACGCACAAACACGGCATGACCCATCGACAGCCGAGCTGAACCTGCGCGGACACGCACAGTGTGTGAGAGAGAGAGAGACAGACAAAGACTCACAGACATTATTAGTTTGCAAAGTACACACGAGTGACGCACTGAGCGAAATGACGATTCTTTTTACCTCTGCGGAATACACAATTTTCAGATATTTTACTTCAAATGATCTTGTGTTTATCAATGAGAAAATCGCAAATTGTTTATATTACATAAAAAGTAATAGGTGTAGCCCCTACTTGACTGGATTTAAACTCTCTAAACCTACGAATTCATGCACAGCGTAAAAAAGCACGTATAGATACAAAGACGGTTGCAACTCAACGACTATTTCTTTCGTTAGTTAAGCGTACGTTTGATATTACAATTGTTTTCTGAGCATGGTAATTATGGCGATACTATTATACAATTTTCCTAGGCACGTGTAGTACAGGCCCCTATAATAATCGTGAATCGGTCATACGTATAGCGGTCCAGCTCGTCTTATCTCTCGCATCGAGTCTATAGAAATTCTGTGTACGATGCACAGTATACAGGCCGCAGAGTGTAACATATCACGTGCTCACATACGCGCTCCACTTACTCTGGACAAGCCGTCGTCGTCGGGTGCGATTGATCGTTATATGTGTACACGCGCGCACAAACTAGACAAACAATCGGGCAATTATCGGCTTCGGCGCGGCGTGCATATATAATAATGGAACGCAATTTCGCGCGGCAATTGCCGCGTATAAATTTTACGATACTCATATCACCGGTCGTTATGAAAAAAAACACAGTGAAAAACGCTGAGAATAAAAATCTAATAGATAAATTTATATAGACCTTATATACGGACTTGAAATTACTGTATATCGACTGAATATCGTTGATATGCTATGTACAGTTTTGTAGAAATCATGGTCACCAGTGTAGACGATGAATTACTATGGTTTACAAAAGTTCGAGTGCATTTTTATGATTTAACATTTTCCCACGTTTTTTTATCGTATTTTATTGTTGAGTGGCGTTTCAGCATTAATATTAAGAGCTGAGAATTCCAGGAGCTGCCGTTCTTACTTTATGCGAATAATTAAAAGTTAGGCGGAATTAAACACTATTATTTTATTTTGAATCATCCTAATAAATACGCTTTACTGTACAACATTAAATAGTACCTAACTTACCGCTAGAGGGCGCGAGCTCGAATTCTTGAAAATCACAAGAGAAAAGGCGAAGTTTAAAGATTAAGTGAAGTCAATCTAGACAATATGTATATGACTTTAAAGTGACGTTATTTACATTCCATTTAAATATTTATAAAAATCATACACGTTAAAGTGACGCTTACGACCAACAGTGGCGATATATACAACGTCGCCCCGCCGCACAAACGTCCCTCTTATACCTAAAGCTCTATAATATGTGCGCGGCAATAAAATTGGACAATGAAAATTCCACGGCGCGTCACGAGGCACCCTCACTGCAGCTGTCTGCCAGCGCGCGGTCAACATAATTTAACGTAATATATGTATGTAGGAAGCGATGAAAATCTCTCGCGTACTGCGCGCACGCGACCATGCGTGAGAAATCGGCTTGAATAATTTTCACGCACCTGCAGCAGCATTAACCGATAATGATCATCGCGAGTATATACGTCGAGTCATTACACACGACAATCGCCCGCCCCATGCAATAATAGAGAAATCGTGTGCGTGCGTGTGTGTTCGGTATGGGCTAGGGCTGCAAGCTCGCCCGAAATATATTAAAAGCTCGAGAAGCAACGACGATGGAGAGCTCGATCGATTGCCACCATCACCACTACCACCATCCCCCTCGTGCCACTAATTCACTTGTCGGACGCAACCGCCCACGTACATAAAGCTCCTCGCGATAGATGTGTCGACGCGAGTATCCAGACGAAAAGCTCCATGAAATTCCTATCAACATCCTGCTGCTGGCTCCGCTCGAAGTTCGGACGAGCTTCTCTCTCTCTGTCTCTCTCTCTCTTTGCTGCAAACTTGCTCGGCCACGCGCGCGCTTTATGCTATATATATATCTCCTATATCTACTACCACTCTACGCGCAGTAAGCAACAAGGAATAAGACACGCGTCTGCCACCCGCGTCTCTCTCTCCTTGTCTTTTGGCTCGTCCCCGGGCTTCTAACGTGCACCTCTCTATACTCGGCTTATATATATATATATATGGGTCAAAATAATACTTTTTTACAAAACCGTGCGCACGTATGTCACCGATCTTGACGCGCTTTTGGTATGTTATAGTACATGGTAAAAAGGTCCCAAAAAAAAATTTTTAGACCCCCTCCCCCCTCCTACCCCCCACTTCCGGTATAAACGTCCATTTTCGATCTATATTTTTTCTGAGGACATGAAGCAAGTAAAAAATCTGAAAAAATTCATAAAAATACTTTTCCACAATCCAAACAACCTTGAATTTTTTCAGATTTTTTGAGTGCTTCAGGCCTTCAGATAAAATCATTGAAAATTTCAAAAATCGAGATACGGCGGTATGAGCCGATGTAGTACTCGGAAATTTTTTCAGTTATTTTTCGCATTAAAAAACATAACCTCAATTTTTTTCAGATTTTTTCAGATTACCTAACGCACCTTTTGAAGCCAAAAACCGATTTTTTTGACGAAAATAATTTTTTTAGGACAGTACGGAGCCTCGAAAAATCTGAAAAAAATTTTTTCTTGTTTTTTTCATCAAAATACGTAATCTCAAATTTTTTCAGATTTTTTAATTGAAGGCGATAGCTTCTAGGGCCGAAAAATGCTATTTTTAACAAAAAATGGTTCCTAGAACCCGATGGTTCCGGTGAAAAAATTTGAAAATATTTTTTTTGAATTCCTTGTCAAATTTTAATAAATTTTGACCGTTTCAAAAGTTCGATTGAAGCTTCCTAGCTCATTTTAGAGCAGGACAAAGATTAGTGCAAAATATCTGAAGACGTTTCTGAAGACATTAAGGAATGATAAAACTCGTTTGATGCTCTAAAATGAGCTAGGAAGCTTCAATCGAACTTTTGAAACGGTCAAAATTTATTAAAATTTGACAAGGAATTCAAAAAAAATATTTTCAAATTTTTTCACCGGAACCATCGGGTTCTAGGAACCATTTTTTGTTAAAAATAGCATTTTTCGGCCCTAGAAGCTATCGCCTTCAATTAAAAAATCTGAAAAAATTTGAGATTACGTATTTTGATGAAAAAAACAAGAAAAAATTTTTTTCAGATTTTTCGAGGCTCCGTACTGTCCTAAAAAAATTATTTTCGTCAAAAAAATCGGTTTTTGGCTTCAAAAGGTGCGTTAGGTAATCTGAAAAAATCTGAAAAAAATTGAGGTTATGTTTTTTAATGCGAAAAATAACTGAAAAAATTTCCGAGTACTACATCGGCTCATACCGCCGTATCTCGATTTTTGAAATTTTCAATGATTTTATCTGAAGGCCTGAAGCACTCAAAAAATCTGAAAAAATTCAAGGTTGTTTGGATTGTGGAAAAGTATTTTTATGAATTTTTTCAGATTTTTTACTTGCTTCATGTCCTCAGAAAAAATATAGATCGAAAATGGACGTTTATACCGGAAGTGGGGGGTAGGAGGGGGGAGGGGGTCTAAAAATTTTTTTTTGGGACCTTTTTACCATGTACTATAACATACCAAAAGCGCGTCAAGATCGGTGACATACGTGCGCACGGTTTTGTAAAAAAGTATTATTTTGACCCATATATATATACAGCTCGAGCCGTGTGGCGCAAGCTCGAGCCGGCTTATTACAACTTTTTCCAGTGGCTATACACTATAGAGCCTCATCCGGACTCGCCTGCTGCTGCTGCTGTACCCCATTGTTTTTCGCTCGTTTCTCTCTTCCGATACAGGGAGTGAATAGGCGAGAGAGAGAGAGAAAACATTTTGGCACTTGGCCAGAGAGACTCTCTCTCTATGTCTCGCTAGTAGCAGTGTATATAAACTTGAGTGCGCGAAAGAGAGAAAGCAGCAGCAGCAGCAGCAGTTGGTGCTCTCTATTCGGCAGCGTATGGTAGTGCTGCTGCTGCTGCACGAGTGGTGAGACAAAAAAAAAAAATTCGCGCGCCGATATGTACAACATTGCTCTCTCTCTCTCTCTCTATATTGTATTCTCTTGTTTCTATCCGAACGAGACATTCGATTCGCTTCGATGTGTTCATTACTATCAAATACACTCGAGGCTGCCGCCGTATATATATATTCGACGACTTGCAGCCCGCAGCAGACTCCAATATTTCCGGATGTTTCAATTTTTGCGCCCTCTTTTATTTTAGCTGCTGTTGTTGCCGCTATATACAGCAGCGTTATGACACTGTTGCAGCAGCGTTTGCACCACCACCACCGCTGTACTGCTATGTATATACCGCCACCGCTGCTGCCGCTGCTGTGGTTTTGATACTCTTCCAAATTGTTCTCACGCCCAGTTAAATCATGCACGTGGGGAGATGGGTATATATATGTATATATCGATTGTCTCTGCGTACGCGCTCCAGCGCTCGCGAGAGAGAGCTTTAATACACCTCCGCATCCAGGTCAAACGAGAAACGATTATACCGCGTGTGTACATCGTATACATCTCGCGAATATTTATTATTATTTCTTTTTCTCTCTTTTTAATGAACGCAGCGCTGATTCCTTCACGCGCGAAATCGCACGTATTTTGAATTTCAAATTCCGCAAGCTCTCTCTCTCGCGTGCGCGCTGCAACAACTGTCGAATTCGACACGACTTCGTACATGTCCTCGGGCGTTATTATATAGATCGCGATAACAGTTTGGACGAGAGAGAAGGAACTCGAAGAGCACGGAGTGTAACGTCGAAACGACAAGGAGCCAACCGCGTGGTAATATACCAACGTAGCTGCTCTCAATTTTCCGATTTTCATGGGTTTATATTACCGCACGAGCGATGACGATGATGATGGATCGTAACTGCGCGAAAGGATCCAGCTGAAAGCCTCGCGTTTATACACGGCTTTACTTTTCGGGGGAGCTGTCCCCTCGTATAAGAATGACGAGATGAAGAAAAAACAACAACAACAACAACAACAACGTCGCAGATATAAAATGATCACGTTATTAGTTCTCACGCGTGATATATCATATAAGCCGTTGCTGCTGCTGCTGCGCCTGGTGTGATTGATCGTCTCGTTCGCATATAATATGATCTATGATATATTATATATAGTAACGACAGTCGACGACGTGCCGTGTAAGATGTTGCCATGCAAATAATAAATACATGTATATACGTGCAGCGTCGCGTATCGACGTTTATTAATGGACAAAGAAAAAGATAATGTGCAAATGTCACCGAGATAACGCATACACAGCTCACACCGAGTGAGTGAGTGAGCGAGCGAGTGAGTGAGAAAGTGTACGAGAGAGTACGTATGAATTTTATTACATATATAGCTCTCGTTGACACACACACACACACACGAAGCATATGACGAAGTATACGAAGCGTTACTAGAGAGAGCAGTAAGTGGCTGCTTCTCAACCCGCAAATTAGCGATTCTCACGAGAGCTACTGCTATTTATGGTATCGCGGTGTTTTTCTAACTATGCATACATAAACGCAAGCGAGTGCAGTGTAAATACAAAATATAGTTCCATACTATAGTCCAAACGGTTTTCAGTGCTTTTGTTACATATAGAAGTGTGTGTGCGTACGAAGGACCACTAAAAAAGCTCTTCCAGTTAAAAGTAGACGGAAAAAGCTCTGCGATCCTTGAAATCCAGTTCCCCCCGCGGGGAGATATATAATACATACATACACGGGTGAATCCGACAGCTGTTCCCGTCGTATAAAAGTAAGTACAAAGCTGCGAGCTTTATACGATACACAAAGCGCTTGATCTCCCCCGCATTAGCGGCTGGTTTTCTACACGCATATATTATATATATACGGTCAAGGTTCCCTTCGAGCTTTTTAGCTCGTCACGACGTGCCACGAAGTACGTATCCACTTATTACACACGTTCTTTGTGTATATATACGGGAGGGATCTCGGGACACCCGTACGCGCTGCTCCGCGCGGTAATCGTTTCGATTTAACCACTCGTTTAAAGCTCAGAGAGAGACACACACACGATTGTCGAGAGAGACAGAGAGAGAGAAAGTTTAATTTATTCAAGCTCCAGCGAAGACTAGTTGGATGTCTGTACGTATAATATACGTAATACGTCGTCGCCATCGGGGCGAGCGAGTAACGAACATTGTCCCGAGGCCTCGTATTATACACACATAGACATTTACTGTATGTGTAACGCGCGCGCCCAAGTCCAAAGCTTCAAAGTCAATTTCCATATTAACGTGTACGCGGGCGTACATATATATATATATATATATATATATATATATATA